>NC_050181.1:7820616-8190616 GCF_008315115.2 Sander lucioperca | reverse complement strand
CATTGACTTTTGCAACTCAAATTTACCTTAATGCATTATGTCCATACACTCAAAAAGCTACATTGATAATTTCATCCTTAGATGTATTTTAGTATGTATTTTATTTTATTTTAGTACAGCTACAGAAATGTGGATATAATTTCCTCTGAATCAATGAGCAAGAGTTTCTTTGAAGTGTTTCCTTCCTTTGTAGTATTTTGAACCCTGAAGTGAGACCTGTCACATAACAGTGGACACTCTGGCTATACAAGGCAGAACCAAAAATGGCTAGTTGCATTCCCTTTCATTTTCCATTATTGGCTGGGTTTAGTTGCTTTAATGAGTGGGGTATCTCAGTGGCGTAGAGGTTAAAGATACCATCCATATAATCTCTACAGTGTGTCCCTGATTGAGTCCATCCAGGGACTGCTCTATCTCCTTCATTTTCTGTCAGTTCTTCATTGTATACTAGAGGTTTTCAAACTGCTATACACATATTTTTAGATTCAGTGTGACATACACTTTTCGAGGATATAATTATCTTTTAATGTCCATAAACAACCTTAATTCTGCTTAGAAATCATAGAAACTCCAGAACTTGCCTAAGAATGATCATGTTTTTAAGTTTTTAGTTAGTTTAGTTTAATTAGTTTGAGTATCAAAGTCATCTAGTGATAGTTTTCTATACAACCATGGGCACATTGTAAACAGGAGCCTCAAACAGTTAATTCGGCATACTTTTAATGGTGCCAATTTGACAAAATGTAAACAATTACACGTTAAAAATAATACTAGGCTTACGTTGTAGCCTACATTGTAACTCACTGAATCCATGGCAATTTTATTAACTGTTTACTTCCCCTAAAGCATCATGGGAACTGTACTTCCAAAACATAATTTTCCCAAAATAGGCACAGTTGTTTTGATTTTGTATGACTTAGGGCCCACAGTGTGTCCGATTTTTAAACCCCCTGCTGTATACTGTCTAATAAAGGCAAAAATGCTGGGGGAAAAAAACGTTAAAATAAAAACAGATATTGTCAGTAGGGCATGTTTGTTTTTTCAGTTCAAATATGTAGATATATGTATATGATATGCAGTGCTTCTTCTGTTACATGCTAAGGCAAAAAATCACAAACCAAAGAAGAACTACAGTAGATGTTGCAGTATGAGGGAAAGTTTTATTTTGCAGCCAATATAAGCAAACATACTCGGGTGCAACAAAGGGGAACAGCTAACTGTGCTGTGTGTTCTCAATGTGTGCAACATATTGAGAATGCAGATGGACAGTTGTGAGAGAGGTGGGCTGTTTGAGAAGTTTCTTTGGTCATTTTGGTAGTTTTTTAACATGAATCTGGGTCACTGTTGGAATCCACTGTGAGATTGTGAATCCAAGCCGACTATAAGTTCTGTCTTCTGTAGGAGCACACTACATACCTGCGGGCAATGAGTATTTGATGGTCAAAATGTTTTTGGTGGAGTCCAACTCTAAAGCTCTATGCAGCAGCAGATGCTTTTAGAGCATTGCTTCAGTTTTACAGACCAATTATATAATATATGTATGACACTCACAATTATCATTAACCCCTCCACATAAAACTGTAGACAGAGCCAGGTGTACGCTACCTGCCCAGCATGAAACCATCAGACAGCTGAAGTAAACAAACATGATGCACAAAGGTGAACATCTAGCAAGCTAAACATTCAGATGTTTCTCAGAAGTTGGTAAAGACCAAACCAGAGATAAGATACCGGCGACTATTCTGTGTACATGCATATAGTGGCAACTGATGTAAATTTCTGCTGGCAGTAGCATTTTTATAAATAACATGGTGATCGGTTTAATTCATCATTTTTAGAGGCATTCGACAGAACCTAAACTTAGAACCTGAATTATCTTTCTTATTTCTATACAGAGCTTCAAAGTATATACATATAATTGTACTGTCCTGTCTCAGAAATATATTGACCTACAATATATCTCAGTGCAAAGAAAGTACAATCAAGAATTGACCATATATCTCACTCTGTATAAACTGACAATTTGTATGATTTTGTTCAAAAGCATTTATATATCCTGTTAGTTTCAGCTGTGGGTGAAACTCCAGTTACAACATACAATGTGATACATTGAGTTTAAACAGGGTTGTGCATAGAATGGATAGAAACAGGATGGAGTGAACACTAACAGAAGTGAAGTTATAGTCAGTTCTCTTCTTTTTCTCTTCTTCGTTTCCTTGTTGTTTTTTGACAGTACAAACTGAGACTGCGAACATCCCAAAGTCAATCTTATAATAAATTAATGAAAAAGAAACTTTGACAGAAACAAGCGAATACAGCTGAGCGTGGACGTGGAGGTTTTGTCTTGCTTTATTCTAGGCTCACACACCCCCTCCCACCATCCACCTTCACTTTTCAGGGCTGGCTTGTTTTTAAGCCTTTCACAGAGTAATCAGAAGAGAAATGCCCTTGAAAACACACTTGGACAAGCTGTTGGAAGAAGATGGTGTCTGGACAGGGCTGTGTGGGGATGTAGCTGAGGCTATTCAAGCATGCAGAATAGTCTCCTTCTCAGTTTTTTTCATGTAAAAACTTTTAATGGAATTTTTGTGTATTTTTTCTGTTGGTCGGGCCACCAGACTGAAATATCTCAACAACTTTTGCATGGATTACCATGACATTTGGTACAGACATTCATGGTGCCCAGAGGATGAATCTTAACAACTTTGGGGATCCTCTGACTTTTCCTCTAGCACCACCATGATGTCAGCATGTGTGGTTTTGAGTAAAATGTCTAAACAACTTTTGGATGGAGTACCTTGAAATTTGGGACAAACATTAATGTCCCCCCTCTGGATGAATCATAATCATTTTGGTCACATGACCATTCATCTAGTGCCATCATCAGGTCAAAATCTAAATTTTTCTAATACTTCTTTCTGTGCTAATTAGTAAAAACTAGCATGCTAGCTACTTATTTGTAGTTTATTTTTTAAATTTAAGCATTATTTTGATGTGATCTGATCCTGAAAAAATAGTTCTAACAATGAAAGCTGTAGCGTGCAGTGGAGAGGATGGAGTCTCCAGCTGAGTGAACTAACAGGCTAGCGGGCTCAGTCTCTCAGGGCTCAGTAGAAGGGAGGGTATGGGGATGGAGAGATAAAAGAACAGCAGTGTATATTAGAGTCTGTGGCGCTTGTGAAATCTGCCCCTTGTTTTTTTTTTTTCTCTGTCGTTAAAAGGTAGCAAAGTTCACAGGGTTCGAACTGTGCGAGCAGTCGATGTGCCCATCAGCCTGGTGTCCAGTCTAAAGGGTCCTTGAATGCGACACTCAACCTCCATCTGCTCTGTCTTTGAAAGCTGCTCTTGAAAAAAGGAGCATCAACTAAATGACTAAATTGCTCTATTACTCTCTACTTCAGCAACCCTCCCTCCCTCTACTTTTTCCTCTCCTCTGCCTCTCTAACTCTCCATATCTCTTTTTCTGTCTCCCTCTCTTGCTTCCCTCCAGCAATTTCCTTTTTGATGCTGGTGTTGATGCCACAGACCCTGACACGGCCATTGCCTGAAATGGGTCCGGCTAGCTTAATGCATGCCTGGGGGAAACTAGCTGTCCCTGCTGCTCAGTGTGTCCCAAGCCTGTGGCAGAGAGGACACATGCCACTTACACAACTGCCAGTGCCAC
Organism: Sander lucioperca; assembly: GCF_008315115.2. Lineage (NCBI taxonomy): Eukaryota > Metazoa > Chordata > Actinopteri > Perciformes > Percidae > Sander > Sander lucioperca. Next base: position 8,186,952 of record NC_050181.1, on the reverse strand, counting down.
TTGGCCCGCTCCCAACCCTGTCTGAAAAGTTGGTGGATATTATTATACAGGGAGAGAGGGAGAGAGGCGAAGGGCTTTCTCTCTAACCATCCTCTCACCCTCTCTGAACATGCAGCAGTAGCCTTGAGCAAAGACTGTGCCTGTCCCAAGGGCTTCCATGGCAGACCAGTCTTCAACACACACACACACACACACACACACACTCTCTCTCTCTCTCTCTCTCTCTCTCTCTCTCTCTCTCTCTCATTTCAGTGCTCCCTCTCTTTCTTCTTTGGCCTTTCCCCCTTCCTCCTAAACATCCCAGCGGTGGCTTTCAACAGAGCCTGAGCCAGCATCATGCAGACATGCAGCCGTGGTAGCACAAGGACTGCGCATGTTTCTGTGAAGCCTTGACAATAGTGTTAGAGTCAGGATATTTTGGGCTTAACACTTTGAGAATTCCAAGCCTTTTATAAGTTCAATCGCACCTCCAGGCTGTGGAAGTCTCTACCCTCAGGTCAGGTCAGCAAACACTGTCGAGTGTTTCAAATCTCATGGTTAGACCTTTTTCTTTCTTTTTTGTTGATGCTCTCACTTGCCTCGATCAATCTTTGGGTTCTTGTTTGCCTTTGTTTAATCAAAAATAATTTGTCTTATTTCTGTGTGTTTGGTTTCTCTTTTTACTTCATTTACAACTGTGAAGCACTTTGTAAGCTTTCGAAAAGGGATATTATATTAGGCCCTATTAAACAGTGAGTGCAAGGCACACTGAATACTAGGGGTGGGTGGATCGATACCTCAAGGAACAATACTACGAATACTTACATACAAATACCAAAAGGAGCCATCTTACATTAGATCATGTTCTGGGTACATTAACATTGTTCTAGTGCATACACTCTTTTCTCTCTAAAACAGAGAGTAATTCAAAGAAATTTCTAATGTTTGATCAATAAGTCAGGCAGACTAGACTAATATACAGTATTCAACTAAATAACCTTCTGCCCATGTACTCTATCTCTGCTACTTGGGATGGAAAGGGGGGATTGCAGGGTAACAAGGGGCATGGGTTTTGGCAATTTTGCTACAAGGGGGATGGCATCTTCCCCCCCATCCACCCTAATTGTCTACTGTGAACAGGCCATTATTTATTATTTTTTCAGGCCTGCATCAAAAGTGTACAAAGGGTTTCCCACACTGGGCCCGTCATGCAATCTCGTCTTGTAGCAAGCATTAGTTCAGTCACATCTGCCATTAACGTCCTTTCTTTCTAACATGCTTCCCAGAAAAATAAAAGCAAGCACCCACAAGGCTCAGCATAGAGAACAAACAAGCCCCCCCTGGGTAAAAAGAGAGCAAACTGGCACATTGTTCTTATGATATATCAGTATAGTGTGAATGGGAAGCAGACATGTGGTCAGCTGTGTCTTACCACTGGCATTGTGGCTGGTGTACATTACTGATCAGTGATATTTTAATGGGCCTGAATGAGCATCCTGTGTGATTTTCTAAAAGTCCATTAGCTTAAAAAGAGGTTATTATGGAGAAACAGAAGTTGTCTTGTCTTGGGTTGGATCTTGCTGTCAGACATGTTACTTAAAGGCTGTTGAAGCATGAAGGTTGTGCTCCGCACATCCTCACTCATCATTGTTTTAAAATCTTGCAAAGGCTCAGAGGCAGCAGGCCTGTGCCTAGTCCCAATCCCCAAGACCACTGACCAAGTCAAGTTATTATTAATGCTGAGCTGGACTTGTATTCACATATCAGCACTATCTCCAAAATAACCTTCAATCCTCTCAGGAATATCTAAAAAAGTCAATGCTTTCCCAGTCCGATTCTTGTCGATGCCTGTGTCATTCTGAAGAGCTGTTAAAACGACATATTCTGTTGTTGTTGCAAGGGAGGGGTTGCAGTGCAATACTGCCAGCTAATGTAGTGCCTTTAACCTTCTTGAAATGTAAATCAGTATGTGTTCAGTGTATTAAAAGCTCTTATTTTTTTGTAACCCCATTATATATCTGATGCCAATTTTGCATCTTATAACACATACATGTGTTACAGAGGAATAAGAATACAGATCTGAGGCTCTGTGGGACTCTTACATTTCATTACAACCGCATGTAACCTATCCAGTGATCTGAAAATGTGTACTTTTATTTTATAACCTTCCTACAGTAGTGAGGGCTAGAAATGTTTCCAGTTGGAAAACTGGATAGATACAACTCTGTCTTTCTCTCTTGTACCCCCTTTGAAATTGTTTCAGAGGGCACAATAATGAGGGAGGCACTAATATAAACATCAAGTACAGGGAGGCGAGGGAGGGATGGAAAAGGTGGAAGTTGCTCAGGAAGAAAATGAGAAGCGCAGGGAGTGAAGTGGAGAGTAGAGGGAGGGAGAGGTTGAGAGAAATGAAGCATTGAGCTGAAGGCATAGTCAGGCGGAGCAGCCACACTCAGCAGCTGCTGGTACAGGAAATCCACTTGCAAGGAAGCAGTGGAGTAGAAACTGACCAAAAGTCATCGTATTCACCTTTTTATTTGCAGAAAAAATAGCCTGCCTGCTGTATACAGACACAAATCTTTAATGTGAAAGTCAGTAAGTGGCATTACACTGTTGCAGATTAAATTGAGGATTATTTTAAGGATTGAGTCTTTTAAGACATACATTAATGCTTTTATACAGGACATGGATACACATATTTAAAATAAAATAAATAGACATACAGTATTTTTATATTCTCGTGCAAAATCTTTATATTGCATTGACAAAACCTTTGTGTTATAACAAGAAATATTTTGGTTGTGTCCCACAAGCAGCAGAGCAGCAGCAGCGAGAATACGATTTCCAGCCTGAATTCTTATATAATATATAAAGTAACTGCATTTATTTAAATAGCACCTTTCAAGAGCAGACATCACAAAGAGTTTTACAATAAAAAAAAAACATACATACATAACATAGATAAAAACATAAAAAAAGAAATATTATATCAACAAAGGCAAGTATATACAACTGGGTTTTGAGCTGCTTTTAAAGGGGTTCACAGCATGTTAAATCATAATCTCCACAAATTTTAACAGCATCAAACACAAAAAGTGAAGAGATTAGATATTAAAATAGTCCTCGTTAAGTCACACTTTATCCTGGCAAAGAAAACAACAACACAGAAATTGGTCTTTTTTCCCTTTACTTCTTAAATATATTTGCCTTCCAAGGATCTGTATACTTTTCTGATATTATATTGAGGTTTTTTTTTTAGCTTTCAGATTGACTGATTTGTCAGCCCTGCTTATGTCTCTAAAAAAAAGCATCTTTTCAGATATAAGACTATTTTATTTCAGTTTGTCTATGAAAAAGCCAAAAGGCCATTTGAAAGTTTCCCACTCATGCAGCACCCAGATGTGTTCCTGCTGAGATAAAAAATTGTTTCTCCTGTTCACACCCACACCTTACTTTTCTATAATGTTCTCTCTGCTGTGCATCTTCCAGCCATCCACACATCACCACCCACTCCTCCTCTTCCTCTGCCATCTCATTTCTGCAGGCAGAGGGAACTGAGGCAGGACATCAGACTTAGCTCCCAATTCTCCTCCACTCCATTGCTCTAATGCAATTAACTCCACTGGTGGGAATAGAAGAGGAGAGCTGGATAAATTCCTGATTAATCCAATCTAATAGGCCCATTGTGTGTGTGTGTGTGTGTGTGTGTGTGTGTGCGCGCGCGCGCGCATGCGCGTGTGTGTGCGCGCGCACGTGCGTGTGTCCAGACCAGTGTCCGAACTGCTATAATAATGGTCTTTAATGCACACACACACACACACACACACACACACACACACACAGTCCTCAGGCTGCTAATGAAACATTTCATGGTAGATCATATTAGTGGGCAGATATTTTTCTAAGGGCGGAGAAGTGCTGGACAGTCCACAGCTTTTCAAATGGACAAGGTGCCTCAGTTAGTTAAGTGGACCATACTGTTTAATGGATTCACTACAGGGGTCCAACTGTAGCTGCGTTTATATGGAGCCTTTTATTCCACTTATGACCAGAGTAACAGCTCAATCTGAATAACCGTGCATATAGTATATATAGCTATAGCACAAACCTCTAATCCTGACCCAGTCTCTGAAAAACAGTGTGGTCTACTTCTGTCTCCATTTATTTTACCCTACTGCTCCCAGTCGTATTTACTTGACTCCAAAAAAAGTCATAAAATGCTTAAAGGTTCCTCACAGTGGGGAGCCACCCACCTGCTGTGTTCCAATGGAGGTGGCTGTTGAATTTGTTGGCTCAGGATTATATACATCACATAGGGGAACACTGAGGCTTTCCATCCTGCAGCTCCACTGTATCCTCAGTGCCCTGTCCCTTCCATAATATTCCCACTACACTGTCATGCCATGTTACTGCCTACTGCCTGTCAGAGTAGTGAAAAATGATGACTGCACTGGGGGGGGTGGGTCAAGGACACAATTATGTGCTGTCTACAAGAATGAAGAGAAGCCAGTTGATTGGTTAATTCACAGCTCATTACAACACACACATACGCATTCACAAAAGCACACTACTTTACAAGGTCACAGCTGAAGTGGATGTTTCTTTTCGGACAGTTTTTGTGTCGTTTCAAACTATGTCCCTCTGAAACCAAACCAACCCTATTAGACATAACAACCCTCAGCTTCATTTATGTATTCAAGCGTCCGTGTATGTGTGTAATATTATATAACATTATAATATATAATCTTGGACCAGCATTTAATCATCATGCAAAGTCTCATATTGACAGATGAGAGATGGAGAGCTAGCCCACCCTCACAAATTGTTTTATGAGACTTTCAAAGAGGATTTTTGCAAGCAGACTGAGATGCAACGGTGTAGCAAAAGATACAGATTTCAAAGAAGCTCTGATGATATTTTACAGAAGCAAACAGACTCTGATCAACTTATGTTTGCGAAGCCATAAATCTGCTTCCATTTTCTCTGAGGATGTATGTACTTGATCGCCAATGTTTGACAACACTGAGGATGCTTTAAGCATCACAATCGAGTTGACCACTAATCATTTTGCCACACAGATATTGATTTGGTTTATGCTTTAATCAGCACATTGTTATTAATAGTGTGGGTCACCGTGATGCCCATTTCTGCTGTGACTTATAGGAGACATATTATGCTCATTTTCAGGTTCAATCTTATATTTTGAGTTTCTACTCAAACATGTTTAAAGGCTTTAATGTTCAAAACCCACTTTTTTTTACCCTCTGTCCGAAATGCTCCATTTTAGCGCCTGTCTCTTTAAGCCCCCCTCCCGAAAAAGCCCAGTCTGCTCTGATTGGTCAGTGTTTCCGGGTCTTCCGTATCTGCGCTCTGAGCGTCTCTGCATCATCATTGCGGCCAGAGAATGACCATATGCAGACTTTGACTCATGATTTTTCATACCTTCTGCACACTTAACATTTGCTTAGTGAGTTAATACTTCACTGATACAGATACAAATACAGATAGCTTTATTTATCCCTGAAGGGCAGTTCAGTTTCTACAGTCCACCGAGACATATATACACATTCATACTGCCAGTCATCAATGACATAATCAGGGAGCACAATAAAAAGGCATATGGGAAAGTGCAAGATCCATAAATATGCAAGAAAGAAAATATTTGAAATAAGAGCTGAATAAAGTGCCGAGTGTATTGCACATAACAAATTACAATCCACCAATTTTAAACATAACCAATGTGAGGTTTGTGCAAAATAATGTTTTATTTAAGACAGCTACTCCACACTCAGCAGCTTAATGGCAGAGGGAATAAACGGTTAGTCGGCTAGTCTTTCTGGGAGGCGGCACATAGCGCTGTCCTGAAGGCGTTAGTGTAAACTCACTGGGCAAAATATGGTCATCAGTAAAGTGACTATACATTCAAGTCAACCACAAACAAGGCCACAAGCACAAAAGTTAAAGTGTTTTTTTTTCCTGTCAATGCAATGTCCCACTCTGTTTCAGAATCACTGTCACCTCTGTGTTGGTTTTATGTCGATGCTTGGCACTATTGGTTCTGCAAATATTCCTATTTCTTCCGATCTAGAATGTATGTGATGCTGAAAACTTAATTCATTATTTACTTTAGGATCTGAATATGTCTTCCACCGCTGCACAAGTCTCAGCTCAAGTCAAAACACAGCCAACAACAAATAGTTCTTTACAGCAAACAATAAAATAAACAAATTGTTGATCTGCTCTAAAATATCTTACAGTTGAATCTCACAATATAAAAAATAACATGTTGAGATTCATAGTGAATCAGATGTTGGAGGGATTCACATTTCTAGCTAATATCACCACAGCCGAGCCTCACACACTCTGAAGGGCAACAGCCACAAAGGAGATTATTTTAAAGATGCAGAACTGTGCATAATGTATAACTAAGCGTGCTGCACTGAAAAGCTGAGCAAGAGAAGGAGAGGGCTGGCTTGCTCACTCTCACATTATTTGCACCATAATAAATCTCTAAATTATGCAAATGCATGCTTGCATGTGCACTCGCAGACACTGACAAAGTCAATCTTCAATGCATGTGCCAAGTAAGCAAAGTCACTGAGACATGAGAGAGAGAGAGAGAGAGAGAGAGAGAGAGAGAGAGAGGCAAAGATGTGTTATTTAGTTTTCCAATGGATTTATTTATGGGAGGGTTGTTTTTATGGAGTTTGGGTTTCGCCTCTTACAGGTTGATGTGCTTTTGATGGCACACGGCTACATTCTACATCTCGCTGGTTTGTAACAAAGAAGAGAGGAGAAAAATGAAAGGTGAAGGGGAGAGTAGAAAAAGTAGAGGAGGAAGGTGAAAAGAAACAAGCCGTGAAGAGAAAAATGAAAGGTGAAGGGGAGAGTAGAAAAAGTAGAGGAGGAAGGTGAAAAGAAACAAGCCGTGAAGAGAAAAACAATTAGGGGAAATAGAGAGGTGAAAAGAACAGAGGAGAGGAAGAAGAAGAGATGAGCTGAGAAGGAAGGAGGGGATCTGAAAAGAGATAGGGGAGACAGGACAATGCAGAGAAAGAGTTAGACCAATAAATAAAGTAAATACTAGAGGCTTAAGGAATGGAAACAGCTAGCACTGATGGCTCTGTCCAAAATGTGCCTATACCATTAACTTTAAAGCTGACTGACTGGAGAAACACTTTGACACTTTGGGAAATACACATATTTGCTTTGTTACTGAGAGAAGGTCAACACCACTCTCATGCCTGTACAGTAAATCTGGAGCTAGAGCCAGCAGTCAGTTAGCTAAGCTTAGCATAAAGACTGGAGGCAGGGGGAAATTAGCTAGTATGGCTCTGTCAAAAGTTTAAAAAATAAGGCTACTCTAAAGCTGAGTGATCAGAGGAATAGCATGACACTGGGAGATACACTTACTTAGATGAGAAGATTGATACCACTCTCATGTCTGTACAGTAAATATGGATCTTGAGCCTTCAGGTGGTTAGCTTAGCATAGCATGAAGTCTGGGAAACTAGCTAGCCTGGCTTCTGTCCAAAGTTCAAAAACATGTCCTACCAACACCTCTAAAGCTATGGTTTGAAATTTTGGGAAATTTATTTCTTTTGCTTTCTTGCTAATGACCTGTGTGTTCGTTTAGAGCAGAAGCCATGGGGGTTTAGCTTAGCTTAGCATAAACAAAGGAAGCAGGGGGAATTATCTACAGTAGCATGGTTCTGTCCAAAGTTCATAGGTTATTAGAAGAGAAGTGGGATTGAGAAGGAGGTGAAAGATGGGGAATAAAAGAGGAGAAAGTGAAGGAAATAAAGAAACAACAAATGGGCAGGTGGTAATAAGGGGAGATGAAGATTTGAAAAGAAGAGAGAGGGGGAAAGGGCAAAAGAGGGCAGAGAAGGGAGGTGGCGAGGAGGGAGGTGGCGAGGAGGGAGGTGGCGAGGAGGGAGGTGGCGAGGAGGGAGGTGGCGAGGAGTTCGGCGTCTAGAGGAAGCATAGGAAGTGTAGAGCAGACGAGCGAGCTGTTGTTGAGGGGCAATATCAGGCATGGATGCTTTTCAAGACACAGAGACTGCACGAATCAGAGCATTGCGACAAATAAGAATTCAGTACACACATACACAATCCTTTATATCATCGCAGGTATGAATATCAACGCGTCAGTCAACCCCTGGGTTTTACTCGGGCTTTATGTGGAACAGATCTGTTGTTTGTATTGCCGACACTATTTGTTGTCGCTTAAGATATAAATCTCTGTGCAGATTTGCCCTTCTTAGTGGTAATACAATGTTACCACAGTGTCTCTGAGTTTTGCTTTGTTTAAACTGAAACACACTGTAAATCCATGTCTTATTCCCCATCTGGTGTCCTCGCAAGTGCACAGCTCCTGAAGTGGAACAATGTGTTTCTCTTGGTGTTATAAAAGTCTGTGATCAGAGTTGTTCTCGGTTTGTTTGTGTGCAACACTGTTTGCAATTTGCTGTGTTTAGGGCAATTCTGATATGCACTAGGGCAAACCCTGAAAGACCTGTGTGTGTGTGTGTGTGTGTGTGTGTGTGTGTGTGTGTGTATGTGTGTGTGCGTGCAGCTTGTTTTGTGTTATGTGAGAGGAAACTGATCTTTTCTATTTTAGACTGTTGGTTGGACAACACAAGCCATTTAAAGATATATTTGTAACCGGCATTTTATTTTTTACGATTTTCTGGAATTTTGAAGAGTAAATTATTCTTAAGTTAATTGAAAAAATAATTGGCAGATTAATTCAATAATGAAAATCTATATTTATAGCAGCCCTATCACTTTGGGCTAGTGATTGTCATTTTTCTCTATTTTCTGACATTTCAGGCACTAAATGAGGATAATGAAAATGATAATTAGTTTCAGCCCTCCTTCATTACTTCATAAAACCTCAAGACGAACTCCCTCTCCTCTTCCTTCTTAGTTTGTTGCTATTTTTCTTATATTCTGCCTCTTTTCTTTCTTCTCTATCTCTTTGTGTTTTTTTCCCTGTCTCTCTCTAACAGATATTGTATCTGTGTGTGTTGCAGGATCACTCTGAATGGAATGAAGGTGTCCAGGCCAGACGTTCGTATTGGCCGCTACAGAATGATTAAACACGAGAGAGACAAACACAACGAGCCCAACCCACAGAGGTACTGCATCATTGTCCAAACTCGTTCTCCGGCTTCACATTTGGATCGATCACGCTGCTTTTGTCTCATAGCTACACAGTTCAGATGTTACTTTCCAACTTTTTCATCTCCGTTTTAGAGAATTATGAGTATGTGACAATGCAAAGGGCACACTATAATTAATGTGTCCTTATAATTAGAGTTAGCTACAGAGAAATATAATGAAACATAAGCAACAAGGGCAATAAACAACAGTGAGATGTAAAAGCAGTTTATTATGATTCCTCTGTCCTTTGTTGTCTGCATTATCTGCTTTTATTCTGTCCAGTTTAGCTGGAATTACATGCTAGATATTTTAATCTTTAACCAGTGATGGTTAAATGAGAAGTCTTGCACCTTTTTTTTTTAGCAATTCCCAAAACTACTATTATTACTACTACTGTTGCTGCTGCTATTTATACAACCAAAAAAATGGGAGCATAAAGGCATAAAACTGGTCTTAAAGTAAATCAGGTATTTTTCTGACCACCCTGCAGAGAGACAAAGAGAATGTTTCCTATGACTGATGAAACATTTCACTCATAACAGGATGTTTAAAAGATTAATGCAAGAAGCTATTGTCATGCATGAGGGCATGTTAAATAAATAAAATACATGCATTTTAAAAGATGCCATAGTAGTTTCTTGTCTTCACAGTATGTATTGAAATTCAGTTTCTGCTGATATGCAAGTTATAAATACTGAGGCGACTGAATGCATAATGTCGTTAGATGAAGGATGGGATTTCATAATGTAAAAGTATCAGATGACTGAACAAAATGTAAACAAAAACAATCCTCTCTGAAGACTGCGGCTTGGCCTTGGCCTGCAAATGCCAAGGACAAAACATTTTCAATAAACCAAAAATTGCTTTTCAGAGATACAGCCTATGGGCTTAAATGTACACCTATTCCAATTGCTGGAATGTGTAAAAAAAGCTTATGTGTGTGTTATTTTATGGTTTGAATGAGGCCCAATATGCAGCGATGAGCCCTTCTAGACACATTAATCACCAGGAATATAGCATCTCACATTAAGCTGCTTAAACGTGGATTATCACTGTTTATTCTCCTCTAAGAGCCCCCGTTTTCATGCCTGGATAGGCCAGGCAACAATGCCTCTCAACACAAAAATCGATAGCTGCTGCAGCTGGGGCAGAATGAAGATATAGTGAACTCTGTTCCCTCCTTCCATATTGTTTTAGTTTGATCTCATGTGACATTATTATATCACAGCATTGTGACCGGACTCTGGCAGGGTTCACAGATGAAGTCTAGTTTAGTTTTGGTTCCTAAAATTTGAATATTTGCATAAAGCCACTGAACAGTCTCTGATACATGATATATTGTTTCATAAAATATTCCATTTGGTTTGGACATTACACAAAGTCTCAACTTGAAGGAAGTGTGAGAAAAGTATTTACAGGAATTTCTGTTTTTACAATACCTCTAGAAACCTTTTTTTACTTTTGTTATTAAATGTTACACTTGTGAAGATTTGGTTTCAATTTTCAAAAGCATACTTAGTGGCTTTACATAACTGTGTTTATCGCTTGATATCTTACTCTCATTCACATGATCTCTTAGCGGCACATTCATTCAGTACAAAGTTAGTGTAATAAATGTTTGAGTTCACACTTAAAACGCAGCCGTGCATTTAAAAGAGTTTGATCCTGAAATTATAATTACTGATTTAAGAAATTAAAGCTTTTTAATGGTAATGTATACTTTAAGAAGCGGCCAGTGACTTATTCATCTCAAAAGACCAAAACTATAAACTATTATTGTGTTTAATTGTTAAGAAGCAGAGAAAGTGTCACTCACATCCTGGGCTTACATTCTTTTACTAACTGCACTTTGATGTGATCACATATAGTGTGCTCATGCTACATAAAATCCACCCACTAACACAGGTGTGGGAGGAAAGAAAATTTGCCTAGAGCCTGTAACTAAAAGGAAATGAAAGATGTGTTTTTACCTGCAACAAGCATCTGCTGATTATACAGAGGATATCTTTATATGATGTCAAATACTTTCAGTTCAGTTCCTTGTTCGGCTTAAAAAAGACAAATTTCGTAATTAGCTAGCAACGTATGTGAAATTGTTGGAACAGAATTTGTTGAGTAGCTTGAAGAGAAAAAGCCCTGCTCACCACCTGGTCTTGCTTTTGTGTGCGTGCGTGCGTGCGTGTGTCGGAGTGAGAGAAAGATTCAACGATCCCTCAGTAATTGCTTGCTGAAATGACACCAATATAATTCAAGGCCAGCTTGGTCAGACTAGTTTAGTTGCCTTCATCAAAATCAATAAATCCGCCACTAAACTGAAAGTGTGTGTGTGTGTGTGTGTGTGTGTGTGTGTGTGTGTGTGTGTGTGTGTGTGTGTGTGTGTGTGTGTGTGTGTGTGTGTGTGTGTGTGTGTGTGTGTGTGTGTGTCTGCTTGATATTCAGTTCCTGTTTTCCTTCTCCTGTCACTCGTCGCTTTGCACTCTCTCTCTGATCTGTGAATCAGACTTCCTCGATAAGAGGTGACACCCACAGGGACGCTATTTATTTGCGGCCGCTCCATTATTCATAACTGTGGCGAGGGGCAGAAAATAGCGGCCTATTAGTCGGCACAAAGTCTTTTTTTACAGCCCTTCTGGACACTTGGAAATGTTTGGCTTAAAGGATTTTTTGAAAATAAGTGGCATTTGGATTTAAAGCAGCCATATTATGCTCATTTTCAGGTTCATAATTGTATTTTAAGGTTGTACCAGAATAAGTTTACATGGTTTAATTTTCAAAAAACACCATATTTGTGTTGTACTGCAGTGCTCTCTCTCACTGCTGCAGATCCTCTTTTCAGCTGGTCTCTGTTTTAGCTACAGAGTGAGACCTCTTTTCTTCTTCTTCTTCTTCTTCTTCTGTACTATCTTTGATTGCACTGCACATGCCCAGTAGCTCAGATGTAGATCATGTCAGCTAGCTAGCTCCATAGACAGTAAAAGAAAGGCTGTTTCTACAACTTCGGTCAGTTACAAGGCAGGATTAGCTGGGAGACTTCTAAATGAGGGCGCACATGTAAGTAGTTCTTTTGTAGATTATGGTGAACTTGTGTGTGTTGTAGCAGTGCTTTGCTATTGAGAACGAGGTAGCATGCTAGCGTTAGCATGCTAGCGTTAGCCATAGCGTTAGCATGCTAACGCTACGAGCTAATGGTTGTGGTTAGCCTGCTCGTTTCGGCTTGTGACGTCACAAGCCGTGCCGATTTTGAACAGCTCACCCAGAGACTGAAGTCAGGACACATTCAGAAACCGTATCTCACTCTAAACAGCATGGATGGATTTTTTTCAAAGTTTGTATGTGTGTGGAAGCACCAGAGACACAAAATAACACCCCAAATCCCAGAAAAAGTGATTTTTTCATAATATGGGCACTTTAAATACAGCAGAACAATCAGGTGGGTGTGAAAGGAGGATTGGCTACATCATGGCAGTATTCAGACAGTGTGGGTGGAGGAGACAGAGGTTTTCCCCCCTGTATCTCTCTTCGGACACAAACATTTAAATCATCACTTTTCATGTCCTGAGGAAAGGTTTTAAATTTCTGTTAGTGCAGTTTTGAGGGCTTTTTCATTTATCTGCAAGACTGTTCTGTCAAGTCATCTGATATTTTGTATGATAAAAAAAGTAACGGCAAGAAGAGCTGTTTAGTTACCAGGGCAAACCCAGTCCTCTCAGAAGTTAGTGAGGTATCTCACTTTAGGAAGCAGTGCTTTGAGCTAAATGCTAACATGTGCATTCTAATATGTGCACAGTGACTATGCTAACATACTGATTAAGCGTGTTAGCATAGTCACTTTTGCACTAAACACAAAGTACAGCTGAGTCTGATGGGAATGTCATTAGTTTTGCAGGTATTTGGTCATCAACCAAAGTAATGGACCAACTGAAATTTGATGATGCTAGAAGAAACGTCAGGGGATCACCAATGTGAATTCAATTCATCCTGAGTTGTTGAGATATTTCAGTCTGTAGAAAAGCAGTGGACAGACAGACTGATCAACTGACATTAGCTAAAAAATGTAGCTAAAAAAAAAAAATCAACAGAAAGACAATTGAAAGATGGTTGTCTACGATAAACTAAGAAGTACGAGAGAGAGAGAGTGTTTAGATCTTTTCCGGGACTTTTTTGAGGGTTTTTTATTTATTTATTTTTAAACGCACAGATTTTGACAAGTTGGATTTCCAATAAGAAAATCCCTTTTACCATTTTCTATTCCCTGACGAACTCCAGGGGTCTCTGTTTTTCCGAAATCACACTATACAATATTTTTGTATTTTGAGACGAAACTATCGTATTTTTATAAATCAACGTGAACCTGAGATCATTCGCATCTTCAGCAACAACCTACAACAATCAATTTGTTTTGAGAAATACCTTTTAAAAAACATTTATTTTTCTTTTTTTTACTTCTTGGCCTGTACACACAGAGGCCTGTCACTCAAGTACACAGATAACCTGAGCATCTGTTTCTGCTCTTTGTCTTCAGGTGCAGGGTTACTTTTCTGTTTAGATTCAGATTAATGATCAAGCCTTTTAAAAGCGTTTATCTGAAGTACCTGCGTAATGTCCAGCATTTACCAAGGGAGGCGTTGGCTTAACTGTTTGATGAATGTTTACTTTATCCTCTGCATGCACGTGCACACACACACAGACACACACACACACACACAGACACACACACACACACACACACACACACACACACACACATACACACATATAACCACATACACATTTACATAAACATGCACACAGAAGTCCATACTCTCAGCCCTTTCAGAGATGCTGGTTAGGCATAGCAATGAGATATTGGGCCAGCGGAAGTAAGAAAGAGGCACATTCATCGCCAGACACGAGTAGCAGATTGCACACACACACACACACACACACACACACACATACATGCACATTTTGCCAAGAAAACATTGCTTCATGCATTGCAAATGAATCAGTCGCTCAGTAACATTGTTCAATATTCCATTCATATGTTATCATCCTGGGACAGTCAGAGTGCAGATACAGAGTGTGTTTGTGTGTGTTAGACTGGCTTCTGTAAAACTGTATTTGCCACAAACACAACTTTAAGTTTGCCTTCGTATTTAGAATCCCTTAAAGGTAAAGTTTAACATTTTGGGAAATACTCTAACTGAGAGTTAGACATACAGTAAATATGATCCTACCGTGAGCAGCCGCTTAGCTTAGCTTAGCATAAAGACTGGAAACGGGGCATAGCGATGGCCTGGTAACAAAATCCACTTACCAGCACCTGTAAAGCTCACCAATTAACATGTTATGTCTCATTTGGTTAATTCATACAAAAAAACTAATATAATAATATAAACAACAATCCGCTGGGTGCCGGACCATTTTTTGGTTTCATCAGTTGTCAGGCAACCAGCGGAGACTCCAGGGCTGTTCCCAGCACATAGCCCCTGGTAAAACAACGGGAGACTCTGGACAGAGTGCTACGACTGTCAGGTGAGGGTCATGTGACGACCTAGCATTACCGCTAGCAAGCTCATCTGTTAGCATGTTGGAAAGTTGTTCTCCCGACTTCGGTATGTTCATGAGCTTTAAGTTGTAATGTGGAAACATGGACGCTACAAAAAGATGTGTTCTATGTTATTGCTCTTAACAACACGTTGAAAGCTGTTTCCAGTATTTATTACCTGTATGAGACCACACTTAGACCACACTGAATGAGAGTTTGACCTTGTTGTTTTATGAGTTTCTATTTGTAAAAAATGGTAGAATAGTTGTCTAATATTTGCAGTGGCATTGACCTGTATCTTTTTTATTAATGATATTTCTCTAGATATTCTGAACATTTTTTTACATTTTACAATTATTTCTCTGGGTGACAGACCCAATGAATGTGTTGTGGTAATAGAACTGTAAAACATTGAAAATCTGATTAACTTTAAGTTATGTGTGCATGATTAGTCATAATGGAAAGATGTCATATTTTGGAGGGGAGTTAGTTTGTCTGTTTCTGCAATGATCATAGTTTTCATATTTTTGAAAAGTTTGAATAGCTCAAATACCAATTTTTTTTAAACTAAAGGTGAAAGAACAAAGAAACATGGCGCATGGTTGTTTTAGGATAGTTGTGTTATACAATTCTTTACTTTCTTCTTCAGTACAAGTAGCTAGCAAGGCTACCAAAAACTAGCCACCTGAAACCATGTTCGTCAGTGACTTGAGCCTCACCTTGCCGGTGGTAGCGGTCCTTCAGGAGTCTCCCATACAACCACACATTTTTGGATTAATCAAACGAGATATAACGTGTTAATTAGTTGGTAGATGTATTTTCTTACCTTTGGACAGAGCCAGGCTAGCTGTTTACCCCTGTGTCCAGTCTTTTGTGCTAAGCTAAGCTAACCATCTGCTCATGTTAGTATCATATTTAGCATACAGATGTGAAGGTGGTATCAATCTTCTTATCTAAGGTAAGAAAACAAGTGTGTCTCCCAAAATGTTGAAATATTCCTTTTGAGACATTTTTCTACGACAAGGTCAAGTGGGCCAGCTCAAAATGTATGACACCAGAACAAAATAACCCTCAATAGCTGGCATGACGAGCTACAGTGTTGAGATCCTAAACCAGAAATGTTTTCCTGTGAGACCCTTGGTGGAATTAAAATAGAGCTTTACTTAGCCAAGTTAGGACTCAGTCTGGAAATCAGGCTAATGAATATGTAAGGAAGACTGTCTTTGTCTCGCCCTCTAACTCTCTAAAATAAAAGTAGGATAAGTGAGACCAATAGGTTTAAATAATACATACAGTGCATTACAGATTGAGTACATGCATATTTATATCCTCTCTATGTCTGTAGGGATTAGTTTATTGCTCTTAATCTCCGCTGTTTGATAGATTCAGCCAAAGATTTCCCTTTTCTCATTCTCTTCATTTTTTTAAATCAGTATATCTTGCTCCCTCCATCTGTCACTCTCTTTCTCAGAAATATATTTATCTTTCTGCCTATTTATTATCTATTTTTCTCTCCTGCCATCCTTAATTCCCCTTCTTTTTTAAATAGAAGTGCCAATCCTTGGAACAACTAATTCTTTTCATATCTTGTATTATATTGTTAAAGAGAAAGATGCTTGACAACATTTTTCCTGCGTCCATTCATGCCAATAAAGCTCTTTTTGATTTGATTTGCAACAGACAGAAGGAGAAAGCGATGCAAAGGAGAGAGATATTCACTAGTCAGTTCTGACAAGGCTCTGTAGACTCAGTGGTCCATGTCGGACTGAAGTGTCAACTCGAGTTGTACGTCTAAGCATATCATTAAGAAGATGTCTTTTGTCAGTGTCAGTCACAGCTGTCTTTTAAAAAGTGAATGTGCACGACTGGGTGTTTGCAAACATCAGCTCTTTCTCTGTTCAAACACGAAAAATGGCTTTTTTTTAAAGCATTTTCCATTCTGACTGGCTTCAAAAACTGATACTACTACACGGGTGACGGGAGAGTTTGTGTTATGAATCTGTTTTGATGCTAGAGGTTGCATCACAAACTGAACTGAAGCACAGCAGCAGCACTGTGTAACTGTCTGACACACTGTGTAAATTATTTTCCAATCTTCAATACTAAAGTCAGAGCAGATTCTAACGTAAGAGCAGATTCTGATGTAACTGCTGAATCACAGCCAATGGGGAAGGATATTCCAGCATAATTCAAACAAATGGATGTAATGGATAATACTTTTCACTGAGTCACAGTGCAGCGCTATAGCACCACCTGTTGGTCAAGACATACATGAAACTGGATGTGGACTCCTCTCTGCTTTCAGGCTATTGGAAATGTACAGTTAGCTGGGGGGGACTTTTAGAAATAAAGAATCAATACAAACATCAGGCTCTTTAAATCCTGAGGGTTTAAATGTGTTTTTTGATATTAGCATTCAAGTTGTAAGTTGAGAAACTGGGGCTTGCCTTCATCTCATGCAGGTTAGACTACTGTAACGCTCTTTTTGCAGGACTATCCAAACAATCAGTAGGACACCTCCAACTTATTCAAAATGCAGCAGCCAGAGTCCTTACACATACATGCAATTTTGAACACATTACTCCGGTACTTAAATCACTTCACTGGCTCCCGGTACAATACAGAATAACTTTCAAAGAGGAAAAGGAGAAAACAAGAAAACATTTTTTTTATTATTATTCTACACAAAGTTATGCTTTTTTTTCTTTGCCTTTTTCTTGTAAATAACTGAATAATTTGAGCTGAATAGACAGATGCAGCAGGAGACAAAAAAATTGGACACTGGACTGTTTTCTTTTAAGGGTTCATGAGCCAAAAAGGTCAGGAACTACTGCTCTATTAAAGCCCCTTTTAGCTGCTGAGATCCCCTTTTGTCAGATGTTTGCACCAATGACAGCCAAGTGGCAGAGACCTTATAGGTTTGTCATTAAATACTTGCGTGGGACCTGAAAGCGATGAGCCTTTTTTTTCTCTTATTTGATTCTTTTTTTTTGGCCGTCTTGCACTTTGACATTGTGTCGTAAGAAAAATTATCCTTTGAATCCAACAGAAAAAATGTCAAAAGTCAGTTCTGTAATTAGCTACATTTCCTGAAGCATAATATTAATACACAATAACCTAGACGTTCCCGTCTCCAAGCAATCAAACACACTACTATACAGTACCCACTTTGACGCACACAAACATGCACTGATATAGAGGCAAAGAATTCCATGTAAAAATCAAGATTTTCTTTTTTGATGTTTTGGCAGTATTTTTTTAACAAATTTTCTTCATTGTCTCCCCATTTCCCTCTACCCCCCTCCCACCTTGACGTTCTTTTTTTTTGTCTTTCACCCTCCAGATTTAATAAGATACAGAACACGAAGAACACGATGAAGAAGGACGGCATCAGCTCTCTGACCTACAGACTGGTTCAGGTCAAAAGGTACCCTCTGTACACAAATATCTCTGTGGAGATCGGCAAACCTCCGCCCCGGCCTTTTAAGGGCTAAAGAGAGAGGAAGATGAGGGGGTCGACACACTGACTGAAGGGAAAAAGACGAGGAGAAGAAGAGCGCCTATGAAGTTTATAAGATGGAAATAAAGAGATCACATATCCTTGACATCTGGAAAAATGTGAAAGAGAGAGGAGTCATAAGCACATCATGGTCTCTTTATCTCTTTTTACCCCTCTCTATGTTTTTTGGGGGGGATTTTAGCTTGCCATTAACCAGGACTCAGGCTCTTTCCAACTTTTTCAATCAGCCAATGGCTTCACACCTCCTACCTTTACCGATCAGTGACTTCAGAATTGAAAGAGAGGGGACCAAAGCTTGAATATCAGTGGCCGACCAAAGGTGGCGTCAAACTTAGAAGCTGATTGTTACCCTGCTGCTGGGGACATGGTCACAACCTTGGACTTTGGTGATGGATGATTACCAATCTTTTGGCATCCAGTGGCATATCGACAGAGGATATTGACAGGAACTATTGCCGGGAGATTAGAGATGAGAAAACAACATCATTTGAAACTTTGGAAAATTTTCATGGCCTGTTCTGTAACATTGGACAGCATCAAGGATTTCTTGGAATATTTGACCAAGTTCATATAAGCAGAATGAACAAAAAAAAGTATTTTTACATGGATACAAAGACAGATACGAGACGTGGTACCTGCTGGTTTGGAAATTAAATATCAGGGAAATAACAATCCTGGTGGACAACAAACCTTACAAATGCCATCAAACATTTTACTTTACAGTGATGGTCAAGTGAATGGGGATTTCCATTGTAACGTTAACGAAATATGATGACATGCAGTGACAGTCCATGGAACTGTATCTGATGGATTGTATATCAAAGAAATCGTCTGACTTCTCATCTTCACAAATGATGCCAATAGACGTTTTAATATTGACGTCTTTGTCAGGGAGTTTGAATCTAATTACTCAATCAAATCCTCCGGTATCAATAAATGAATGTGTATTGTGCCTGCATCTACAGTGCTGGGACACGCTGATAAAACATGTTCATCAGCAGCAACAATCTCCTGAGAACTCTCTTTTTGTTCTCTTTATATACAGTATTGTGGAGTTACCTTGGGAATGCTTTTGAAATGAAATCGAGGAACTGAAGACAACAAGGCAGATATACACTGACAGCTCAGTCGTGATTTTAACCCCAAGCTTTTTGTTTTCTTCTTTTTTTTCATTCCACTTGAAGAAACCAAGAGGTTTATTTTGGTAACCTCAGCTGTAAAGGTACATTTGGCTTGAGGTACAGTTTTGATTAAGTAGAAATATGCATTTTTCATTAGAAAATTGAACATTTACAACATTTTCTGAACATACAGTATATGGGACACATGGGGGTTAAACTAAGCTGTCTGAAAAGACTCATGGCTCATAAAGTGTTGTGGATACAAAAGCTGACTTGAAACTGGCTTCACAGAAAAGACTAGGTGAAAAGTAATTTTTTTAGCCTACAATGTAACCTGGACGTCAAAGTTTTCACAAATTCATTAAAACTCTATTGATAAAGAGAAAAGACAGCAGAGAGAGAAAATGGCATTGTAACAGTACCATTTTCTCTCTCTGCTGTCTTTTTCTTTAAATTTATATAAAAAAGACAAGTATATCCGGAAAGAGGAAATTATGAGGCGATAGTTTTCTGGTGGTGGATATTGTGAATTTTAAGGCAGTAATGAGAAGTTATTGTTTGAGCAGTTTGACTGACATCTCTATTGCTGCTTCAGATTTTATCATCAGCTGTCAGTTCTGTATTTAAATATATTTCATCGCACTTTTTCATAGATGACGGATAAAACAATTTATTGTTTTCATTTTCAAACTTTTTGTCTCATGAGATCATAACTGTCCCTGTGTAAAAAGAAACAAACTAATTTTTTAATTATGATTTCCGACATCAACGTATTGAAATCTTTCACTGTTTTATGCGATGATATATCACTCTTCATCCATTGTTTTATTTTTCCTTGTCTCTACTGTTGTTGTTGTTATTGTTGACGTCGAAACACCAAACTGATGCCTTCAGAAGTTATCTAAACTAAAGGGGCAGGTAAGGTATTTTTTTTTTTATCTCAAAGGTAATTTTTGGGTGTAAAACTAATTGATGAAGATGTGTGTTTTAAGTTGGGTACTACAGAAATGAACTTAATATTTGTTTCAATTTTTAAAAAAATCATGTAAAACCTATACAAAATATTTCCACCAATCTTTAAAATTTTAAACCGACAGATGTGTGTGCAATGCTGTAACTGTTTGAATTTTGTATTATTCAGAACAAGTTGGGGCTTTTATTTTGGTGGAAATTGTGTATTGTTGGCCTCCTCTTTGATCAGCCTTGAGGCAAAAATGTTCCCATTTGTTTGGCTC
Source organism: Sander lucioperca (assembly GCF_008315115.2). Classification (NCBI taxonomy): domain Eukaryota; kingdom Metazoa; phylum Chordata; class Actinopteri; order Perciformes; family Percidae; genus Sander; species Sander lucioperca. The sequence continues at coordinate 8,166,402 of NC_050181.1, read as the reverse complement.
TCCATTATCTTCACCTGAGCCTGTTGGAAGGTTTGATTAATCCTCTCTCTCTCTCTCTCTCTCTCTCTCTCTCTCTCTCTCTCTCTCTCTCTCTCACACACACACGCACACACACGCCTTCACACTGTCTTCCTTTTTTTCTTTGCCTTTCATTGCCTTTTCTTTCTTACTCTGCCAGTCCAGGCTGTATGTGTCAATGGCACTGTTTTGCTTTGTGGTGGGCCACAGCTGTGTCTCACAAGAGTGCTTCTTCTTATAATAGATATCGACAGGGCCTCTCTTTGTGTTTCTGAATCTGTGCCACTTACTGTATCTTTATTTTTCTATCTCAGTACACATCCCCATTTATGAATCCTTCTATGTACCCCAGAACTCTCCTGGTGAGTTGTCCTCAGTGGGCAGACTACCTATGGAGAGGTCAATACAATCCCTTCTCTATACTACAGCTTATCCAGTGCAATATTACAGAATTGTTCACATCTACCACATATCTCGCTTTATAGTCATTGTTTTCAAGTGGCGCGTGAGGTATTATATAGGATAACGTGTTTTAAGGGTTGGATTAACTTCAGTTTATAATGCAGTCGTGCTTCTTTTCCCAAATAGATTTCTTCCTCTTTTGCCTCTAATTCATATTATTGATTTAAAACCATTGTAAGCAGTACACAACAGACACAGTTATAGCTGTTGCTTTGATTTTTACCCTTCTTACAGTATTTAAGCATTAGTGTTCTACTTTCATAAAGTTGGGCGATTTTCGAAAATAAACGAATGGTTCAAATTGAAGTAACAGAGGCCGAGATATCCTCACTTTAGTCCCAAGTATGCACCTATCTCATTACTTTTTCCCATAGACAATGAGACTCACAGCTCTTCTACTGCTTGGATCGGCATGAAACTCTTCTGGTGAAATCATCAGAACAAAAGATTAACAACAGTGTTAGAACTATCGTATTCTTTCATAGTCTAAAAGACTGTGTACATAAAAACATTGGTGGAGCTGTTCACTACATCTGTCAAGGTGCATTTCGGCAAGAAACATCCAATCACAAGGCAAACAGACGCTGTTGAGAAAATAGATTTTCCAGTCTGCTGCTTAAATTAATTCATTTTGGATTTCTGGGTCAAGTATGGACAAATTTGCCAACTACTGGCGCTGTGTTCTGTTCACAAATTCAAGTTGGAAAAAATACTTCTGGAACCAGAAGCTTTTTTCCACTTCACAACTCTATTGTTTGACTCTTAAAATACATTCATGTCTCGCTCCCTCCACAGAAGACATTATACAGCTGTTTTCACAGGATGAGTACTCCTCATTGAACTTTAAAATTAGGATCAATTCTAGCTTCATCAAGGCTATTCTGACAAATTACAGGCAACCCTTTATGCGGTCAATTACATAAAGAAAGTACAAGCTGAGACACAATGAAGGAAATAGCAAGAGAGGCCCCAGTGTGTAACAGTAACATGGGATATAGATGTAAAAGATCAGCAACAAAAACTTCAGCAAAAATAGTATTTGAAAGGTTTCCTTTACTCAAGAATGAGAACAACTGAGGAGCGATTGATGTTTCTTTTAATGGACTCTTGACTTTTGAAGATGTTCCAGTTGTTAAGCACACCTCAGGTGGTGAAGTATTCGAAACGTTTTTTCAAATACATTTCTTGCTGCAAAGAGCAGACAGGACTTTCAGGCCTGTGGGCATTTTTAAAACAAATACTGTATCTAGCTATGTTTTTTGTACATTGAATGTTGAAAATGTTATATCTTATATAGAATGCATTACGTCATATCTATCAAACCTACTTTTTCTATACAATCAATAAATCAGATAAAAATTTGTGTGATGGTGGTGTCAGTTGCTTACTGTGTGTGTACATGTGTAAAGAAGACACTCACACTCTGGTGAATGAATAGAAACCTCATAATAAATTAGTTCTAACCTGCAGGCTGGGGTAATCCCAGAGCTTTGTAATATAATATTGACAGGGTTTTTGGCAACCCTGTTTCCTGTTGCCATGACAAGCCACATAAACCTGTTACTGTTGTTTGTGTGTGGTCCCAGTGACGTAGTGGACTGAAATGCTAAACCACCTTGTGGATTACACTTGGCTTTACTTCTGCAGTCTTTACTTCTGTACTTTCTGCCGCCCTCCCAATAGTATAAACAAATCTTAATTGCTACAAAGCAAAGCTTTCTCTCTTTTACTTTCTACTGCTTTTCTCATTCTTTTATTGTTTTGTGGGGAGCACTGGTCCCAAAAGCTCTTCAGGGAAATCAAGATGGTGACCTCTCAGACACCAGAGACTGTTCACAAAACTGAAAATTGTTCAAAAAAATTAAAAAGACACAACTCAAGAGGAAACGAGACTGTCCTTCCCGAAAAAGACTCCCATAAGTAATTTGTTCAAGCTGCATTTAAGACTCATATTAACGTTTATAGTGGTGGCCTCCATGATTATTACGGGAGGCAAGTTGAGGTTGTGGATGGGTTCCTCCACAGCGCTGTGGAAATAGGTCTGGCAATGCCTTCCTCAACAGCGCTGCGGAGGAGGGTCTGGCTAGTCCACACAGCATTCCGGGATGGGAGAAAAACGTGCTCTGGTTTATTGGCATTTCTTTAGACCAATCACAGTCGTCATGGGCGCCGATAAGGACCGGACAGAGCCACGGTGCTGCTGCAAAATAGCCCCGGGAAGGAACTTGTTTTGGTGGAACATGTGTACGTTCAAAGGTTGTTTTAGTCGGAAAAGAAAACTCAAACTGGGCAGATAGTCTACCCTGCAGAGATCTGAGGAGCAGTTAACCATAGTCCTCATAAATCGACTGGAGTTTAAAATTGCAACACGAACAAGCAGAAGGTAATGGATATCTGGCCGAAAAGAGTGACATCCGGCGGAATTTCCGGCGGCACCGGAGCAATCCCGAAGTGGAACTTCGTGGATATAGACTAAGCAATACGAGACTATGGATGGGTCAAACACAGCACTTTAAAAGTAAACATTACGTTTTTTGTTTTTTTTACTTTACAGACATCCAGAAGTTATGTAAAGGCTCTGACACACCAACCTGATGGCCGAACGTCGGCAGAAAAGGCAGTTGGACTGATCAGACAGCTCCCAAAAAAAGTGCCTCGTAACACACCGAAGCGACGCCAACTTGAGCGTACGTTCTGCGCGTGCGCAAGACGTAATACGTCTCCATAACAGCAGGCGGCGCTAATCTGTATTGTCGCCCAAAAAATTCAAACCGGAAATGACGGCGCATGCTGTCTTCAGTCATTGTTTTCATCAGAGAGTGTTGATAGTAGTCAAGGAGATACTGGCGTTGTCAGCTCTCGGGCTTCTTCTTGTGGAAGAAGAAAGATGTCGCAGCCGAAAAATAAGGAGAAACCGCACTAAGTCGGCGAAGCCATGAATCTCACAGCGACAGGCTCAAGGAGCTTGCACTGATTCGCTAGTCAAGGGCTAGCACTCCACCAATCAGATTGGTCATTGAGTCCGACTGCCCACCGGCCGATTCAACAAGTCAAATCGGCCAAAATGAAGGCCGACGGCACGGAACACACCGAACAGACTCGAGTCACCGACCTCGCCAGACTGTCCGACGGCCAATAATCGGGTTGGTGTGTCAGCGCCTTAAGACAACAGATGGTTTTAACTCATACCACCATCTTTTTTCTAAACTTAACTAAGTAGTTTTGGTGCCTTAACATAACCAAGTAGTTTTTGTGCTTTAATCTAACCAAACTGCGACCGTTTCACAACATTAATGACGTGTTTAAAACCGCGACCGTTGCGTTCTCTGGTTTAGATATGGTGACAGAAAGCACTCATGTGGGTCGTATCTTTCACCTCTAGGGGCGCTAATTTATGAAACGCTTCTGTTGGTCGTATTATAGGATAAGAATAAACTATCTATATCGCCGTATGCTTTGAAGGACTTGTTGGAGGAAACACAAAGTCAGAGATTTTTAATGGACAAGGAAAGGTGTTTTAATTTGGAATATTTTACAAGATGCAGGCTTTTATTACCAGCATGACACACTACATGATTTGTGGGTGTGATTCATTTGGGTTCCCTTTTAATTTAGGCAGTAAATTGAAACTCCACTTAAATGAATTGTTTGGCATTTAAGGCTTTTTTACTGAGAGTTTGATGAGAAGATTAAAACCACTCTTCTCATTAAACTCTCAGCAAAAAATCAAATACGCATATTTCACAAATGTCAAACTATTCCTTGTGTCTTTCTGATTATTCGGTAATTAAGATGATGAATATGGAAGAACAGCTTTCAGATCGTATTCTACGTCCAGCGTACTATTCAGTCTCTTCGCTGTTTGATTTGAATACTCTCCTCAAGAAAATGTAAAAAGAGTGTATTCATTCATAAAGCCTCCTGATAAAATATGATTTAAAAGGTGTTCATAACCCTAAATGTTTCAACTTAATCCCAAACTTGCATAAAGAAGCTTTTCAGGGAGAGTTAGGGCAGTGAAACGTGTCAGTTGTAATGACTTATTATGTACTTAATAAAACAGCAGCTTGGGAGTCTTATTTATAAAGTAGTAAATGCCATTGTAGGCTTCAACACTGCACATACAGTAACATATAACAAGAAAATATAATTTTTGGTTTTCATTCAAAGATCCCTCATGATTAAATTGGTAGATAATGACAAATAACAGTAGGAAGATCTGCTGCATATAAACCTATATAAAATGACAATACACTTCTCTTTCATCATATACTGAAGATCTTTCTAAAGAAGGTCAATTTCTTTGATAACAGTGGAAATAACAGGCTGTTTCTAAGAAAGTCTACACATTATTTCTAATGAGAAATTAATAAAGTACATGCACAAATAACAACCCTTTCAAATATCCCTTCTGTCTACAACTACTGTACAGTCATATGTTAGGCCACAGTCTCATACTTTCTATTTCAATTAGCCCCGAAATTGAACTGTAGAATTTATAGGACAGTTACAAATTGTTAATTGCTTTGCTAAGCTATTTCCTAGTCTAAATTGCATCACAGCTGTGCATACATTTGGCTGGTGCATCAACCCGTGACAGGTCAATTACAATTTCTTATCATCCAATAATCTCAGTGGCCTTGTTATGTTGCCAGTTGTATCCCAAAACAGGTGTCTGTAAATTAAAAAGTATGCCTCCTGGGTAACTAGCTTGTATAAAAGTTTACTATTCTCTCCCTCTTAAAACTCTAAAAACTTTTTGAAAGAAACCGTGGAGAGGCAGATAAAATATAAAAAGGGTAAATATCTGGAGTGCGGTCACCTTTCAAGGTACAAGTTTGTTTGTTCTAGTTCCAGTCAGAATTGTTTAATTATAGATTTTCCTGTTAGGCTCAGGGGTTGAGGGTGTTTGAGACCCTGTAAATAAACCATCTTATTTTTCCATCACTGCATCCATATTATATTATTAAATGGAGAGAGTTTTAGTCTTGATTTCCTTCATAATTTCTCTGTTATCAGTGGTTTACAAGGACTACAAACCATCTTCTCGGCTAACGGGATAAAGTCTGTTCTTCTTAACATACAACATGGCCTGATTTAGGCATCAGGGATTGATCCTCCACCAACCACCCTCTATGCATTGTGTACTCAATTAGTTTGTGGTAATTTGATTAAACACAACTAAATTTAGGAATATGCACCATGGAAGCACAATATATTCTAAACTAATAAAGTTATTATAACCAGATATTGAGTCCGAGTCCATCTACATAACAGGACCACAACTTTATATAGCAATGTCTTTGTTGATATTATACTTTGCAGGTAATCAAATTCCCAAAACCCACTGACATACAGAGAACCTGGAGCTTTGACCGGTCTGTCTAATCAGCTTTGAATTTCAACCTTGTTTGTAATATTTAGCTATGTTCTGATCATGGGTAGCCTTGTCCACCAAAGTGGCAAATTCAGTGGGTCTCTTCAGTCCAAATCCTGGATGAAAAGTCTTTGTGGAATGGCAGCTGATCTGTTCTGATGGCTTTTGGTGTTTGTTTTAAATGATATATTTGGTTCTTGTTCAGTTCAGTTCCCAAAAAACTTGAATTTTTGAAGTTGCAGATTATCCATTTTCAGCAGCACAGGAGGGTTCAGCATGTTCTTAAAGGGTCGAAGCTGTGCAGTTGATCAGCCATCAGGGACTGTATACTTTAGGGTAACAGCTGGTTCTCTGCTGGCAGAGGGAATCAGTTTTTCTTGGGAGACTGTTGTTCAGGCGTACAGTTTTTGAGGCGGGAACAGGTGGCGACACGGTTTCCCTCCCAGTAGCCGGCATCCTGACCATCGTGACAACGACACTTGGTGCAGGAGTCGACCCAGATGGGTTCTCCTGCAGGAATCACCTGGCTGCGTGATGCATCAACGTAGCAGTTAGGACCTGGAGGGAGATGAGCAACAGAGGTAAGTATAACTGCAGATGAACAGATACTACAAACTGGGAAGCAAATAAAGTCAAGTGCATACAAACTCATCTCTGAGATGCCAACTGTGTTTTATTTTACTTTTTAGTTTTTTATGCTATTTTCAACGTACCCTCCCTGCATTCAGGGCAGCATTTCCCAGGCTGGTAGACAGGGTTGACACATGGTGGAGGGGCACAATCTGCAACTAGACAGCGGGCGATGCCATCACTGTCACAAGTGCACTGCTCACATTCTGATGGCTGGGAATATACACACACACAAACAGCATGAGACTCAACATGGATCTTATTTCTAACCAGCATCTCTCACCAAGCCCTCCTTAATACCATCTCAAAAGGGGGCGCCATTTACCTCCAATTCCCAGCTGTATGCTCAAGTTACATACCAACATCCCAGACTGTTATTCATCGGTTCAGAGTTTTAGAAGGAAATACACTGAAAGAGAAGTACATCGGCTTATAGCCTTATTATGGTTAAAACATACAAACTTAAGGAAACTGTGTGGGTAAAAATATGTTTGTGCATTTGACACATTTGAATTACAGGCAACAGCAGTTGCAGAACAGAGCATGAAACAGTATTAGGCTGCTCAGCTCACCTTTTGTTTTTGTGATATATGTGTGATAGATACTTTTAGTTATTTACAATCTGGCTTCCCCAGTTTCCATTTTTTCTGTTGGACATAAGTCCTATACTGCACATACAGTCTATACAAATACAGCCTATACTGTTTGCAGTGCCATTTAAAACGTTTCTAAAAAAAATATGATTGACATTAGCGCCTTCACAAATGCAGCAGTATTTAATTTTGAGATAATGCAGACAGACAATGTTGGACTTTGTGGCAATATGTAGGCCCTTTTTTAAAACAGAGGGTGCTGTATTTGTGTATTCTACTCTTACAAAACTAAATAAGCGTACCTTTAATGAAAGTTAGGTGCCACCACAAATAATAGCAAAACTAAACTATATTCTATATCAGTAGTTCCCAACATTTGTGACCCCTTAAGATTAACTAATGTCTTCTTATGACCCCCTAATTACCCGTTATGGCCTTAATGTGGCAATAGAGAGTGATTTGAGCATATAGCTAATATATATATATTATTTTTAATCAATTTAATCATCTGATGTCCCCTTAGATATTTCTTGAGACCTGAGCTCCAAGATGGGAACCATTGCTGTATACAGTATACTGTGTAGATATTTTAGTGAATGTTATGTAAATGGGTTTGAGAACATTTAAGGCCCTATAATAACAAGAGTATCTATAGGGTCATTAAGTCCCCATCCATCCATACTCGAAGCCATCCCTGGCCATCCCCGTTTTTGCAAGCTACCAGGTGTCAGAGCTTACCTGGAAGTTCTGTCCCAGTTCGTACACCACTCCTCGGTACTCACACCCGATCTTCTCGCACCTGGGGCAGCAGTCGGTGGGGTAGTGGCTGACATGGATGCATGCAGCCGGGAGCGAAGTGCACTCAGTGCGGGAACATGCGGAGCCCTCGGTGGTGCATTCACACTGGGTGCAGTGATCAGAGTCCAGAAAATACCATTCCCCCACAAAGTATATGCTGCCGTTGGCCTCGCAGGTGCTTTCCTGCTGTGCGGCGACTGAGAAGCCAAAACCGGCCTGTGCGCAAAGCAGTAGTGCCAAAACGGCCGTGCGTATTCTGTGCTCAAAGGAAAGGCGCTCACTGAAAACCATGTTGATTTATTTGATTCGCCTTGTCCAAAACAAAAAAGGTTACCAAAAAACAGCCACTGCAGTCCAGCTGGGATTTGGTAGACAGATTACCCGAGTTTGTTACATTGTTAATGGATGAAAATATCCATGGCATTACCTCAGTCCTCCTCCGACAGCTGTCTACTGGGGCTGCGCACACTTCTGCAAAGAGTCCGGAAGGGGGTGGAGGTTGGGGGGCATAAAGAGGGAAAGTTATAGTCGTTGCCTCTCCGAGAGTTCACATTCACACGCCAGTCTCGCTGAAGGCTGAAGTCGGTCCCTCCCCCTATTATCTCAAAGTTATAGTGCAGACTTTTACTAGGGCACAGATGGTCATCTGGTGTGTTGATTGTTGGTAATTACTTAAGTCTACAAAGCATGTAATTTATGTTTATATGTAATTTGTTACATTGTGTCATTTTATAATGCATTTTTATCGCGTTATAATTAGAAAACAAGTCTGTTTTCTATAATACCATAGACTGTGGAACACAAAATTTTGTTGACAGTTACGAGAGATCTCGCGATATCTTCTCCTAGCAACTGGAACGTTTACCCTGGATACCTCAGCCTTGGGGCGTTGCAGTTAAGGTGAGAGTTTTTTCTTCTTTATTTTAGCAACATAAAAAACACATTTTATTAAATTTCTCCGTGTTTTACCCAAGCAGTTTTATCATTTCATTGTACGTGTTTAAAATACACTATGGGGAACACTGTTCCCGTGTTGTTTAGGTTTGCTAGCTTTCCCGATAAGAGTCCGAGATCTCAATTAACTAGCCGATCTAACGTTAGCTAGCTAAAACAACGGCAGTTGTATAGCTAACGTTACAAAGCAAGAGGAACCTCCATGCAGAGAACAGTTTTATACCCCTCAACCTTTAGCTAAGGTATTAATTGCACCAGTGGTGGTGAGAGAAGCATTGATAGCTACAAGATCCTGTAACGTTATGCAACATTGTACTTAAAAGGTGCGGAAGTTACGGAAATCCCGAAGGATGACTGCGATGCAACGTTAAAGCAAAACTTAATGCGAGGTAACGCAAAAGTTATTTGAGGAAAGGCAACAGTAACGTTAGTTAAAAAAAAATCCCACCATGATCCTTCTGGGACGGAACTGTTGTCAGCAAAATATAATTTTTTGTAAAGTAAAAGTACTCAATGTAGAGCTAAGACTATAAATATATAGAAATAATATTTTACCAGCTCAATCTCTATTTTGAAAGTAAAGTTCAAGTACCTGAAATGTGTACTTAAAGTAGAGTATTTGAGTAAATGTAGAGTGTTACTGCAGTTTCTCTCTGTTCCTTCACTCCTAGATTACCATTCCTATGCAGTCTCCCGATGGAAACCAGCTCTGGTGCCCTGGCCAGTCCCTGTGGAGCCTGATCGCTGAACATGTTCCTGGGTCAGAGTTGCCAAAGATCCAAGCAGCACTGGGCCACTCCCTGGTTGACATGTATACAGAGGTGCACACTGAGGTGAGATTGTTTTCATGACTGCATTTTTTCTGGTTTCTTTTGCCAGAATGTAGCTACGGTACATACCACACACATGCTTTCAAGTCGGAACATTCCTCTTCAGATTCAGCGGGTAAAGCTGGTTTCATCATTCATGTTTTATCCATTCAAAGAATTCAGACAGTGGGTCTGTTTCTGGTAGGATCCCACAAGACTACCACCACACCATCTACAAGAATTTCCTTTTTAGCTCAGTTTCGGGGTGAATTAAGGAATTTGCTCAGCTAAGCATTTCTGACCAAACTATTTATGAACTGCGGTGTTATGTTGTGTAAGTAGGTTAGTTTGTCTGCATACATTCATTTATTCCCAGACTCTCTAATAAAAGTGAAATGTGGGTCAACTGGCACTGTGCTGCAGTGAAGTCCAAATATGAGCCAGGCAGCTAGACATCAATATTTTTTCAAGGCCAGCTAAATTCTCTGCCCTAAAGCCCCATGCATGGAAAGCACTCAGCTCTGGCAAAATGACCTTACCCAAGAAAGACTTGCGGGTCGACGATGAGAAACTTCCCCAGCTAAGAATGAGTGGGACAAACCTCAATAAATAGGCCAAATCAAGGTCAAGAAAAGTCGAAGTGATGTGAAAAGAAAAAGAAAACATTTAAAAGAAAAACAGAGTAACTCCTTAAATGTGGTCATAAATCATGAATGAAAATCGGAGACAAATTAAGAAAGATACTGTAATCAGATAATAAAAAAACAGGACTTCAGTAATTGCTGTAGCTTACATAGTTTGATATGATGCTGACATGGAGCATGTCCTGACTGTGTTAAAATGAATCTAGGGCTGCAGCTCATAGTTATTTCAACTGTTGATTACTCTCAATTAATTATTTCATCTATAAAAAGTCAAAACATAGTGAAAATTGCCCATCATAAGTTTCAAGAGCCCAAAGTGACATCATCAAATGTCTTGTTTTGTCCAACCAACAATCCAAAACTTGAGGATATTCAATTTACTGTACATATAGTGATACAAAACAGACAAAAGCATTGAAAATAACTTAAATGATTATTCTCAACCCTTGTGTGTCAATTAACTGATTGATTGATAAATCAACTAATTCTAAATTAACTTAAAACATTACAGTGCATTGAAAATTGCTCAGTGGTTTTACCTTAAATCTAAATGTGAGGAAATGCGGCTTAGTCTACTGAGGGAACATTCCTTTCAAGCTGAAAGGAGAGGCCATGCCATGGGCACTTAAAGCCAACTCCGTAGCTGTAGATTTCACAAAGAATTCCTCTTATTAGCACTTTCTGTGGGATATCAAATTCTATTTTCTGTTTTCTTTCTCTTATACAACCCAGCCGCTCTCCCTCTGTCTGTATTTTTTTGCTTTTCTACGCTCATACCTTCTGCCATCTTCTATCATTTCCTCTTTTGTGTGTGCAGTATTGAAATCTCTTCATTTGTTAACAGCCTGCAGTCAGCCAACAGGCCAGTCACTGTTTGCAGTAAAAAATGTGGACATACGTAGTCTGTCTCAGCTCTCTCAAGCCGTGCCATGTAGACTCTGACCACATATCAACATGTAAAAATCACATGTGACAACTACAAAACTATTTTTTACGTGGAAGCATGCAAGAATCCCTCCTTTTTACACACACAAACACACACACACACACACACACACACACACACACATACACAGACACACACACAGAAAGAGGAAATAGGACCAGTAAGCTTAGTGAGTCAGGGGGTCGGTATAATAGGGTTAAAGAGGATAATCCTCAACTGTTGATAAGACCGTTAGCGACACATATACTATGACCCAATTGTGTATGTGTTTGAGTAGAGAAAATACAGTAGATGTGTGCGTGTGTGCATACGTGTGTGTGTGACTTTCAGTATTGCTCTGATGTTTTTTCACCTATGATTCAGTGTATGCAGTGGCTGGCTGTGAAGCCCTCAGATGGAAAGAAAGAGTTAAGCTAAAAGCTTTAAGAAATTTCCAGGAAAAAAAACAACAAAACAAAGCACAGAGCGCCCTTATTTAACTCTATTAGTGAAGTGGTTCCCTTCAGTTATTACAATTACTGCAGGGAGGATCACTTCCTTTTCTCTATTTTTGCTGTCTGAGTCTGCTTATCTCCATCTCTTTCTACTTCTGTTTTTCCTCTCCTCTGTCCCTGTCGGTTTCTCCTTCAGCCATGTAATGAATTCCATCCCTCAGTGAGCCACTGTGAAAAGTAATAGTTGATCTGCAGGCGACTGCTCCATTCCTCAACATGGCCAGTCCTCCCTCCATCAAGGTCTCCATTGTCTCAGGCGGTTAGATCAGAGGGAACATTAGCCTCTCTTTTCAAGTCTCTCTACAAGGCCAATCTCTCTGTGCCCCTCTACACTCTCTCTACTTTCTCTCTACTCTGAATCAAAATGAGCCCTTTAAGTTAAATGTAGTCTAAAACCCAGTTATGTAATTCAACATAATAGCTTCTAGTACGTTTTTTTTAACAGACAGGTTTCAACAGCACTCCCTTAAAATAACTCCTCGATGAGATCAACAGTCTCACAGAAGAGGGGAGGGGGGGAAAGATCCAGGAACAACTTGTTAGCTAGTGGGCCATGAATCCTGTAACATTAACACCTCAACACCCAAAGACAGACAGAAGAAGCCAGTGTGAGTGAAAAGGGCTGCGTGTGTAATGTATGTGTATGCAACACACTGTGTGAATCGTGGTATACAACGGAATGTGCACATACTTCAACACACATGCAAAGACCAGAAGCGGTGTGTTTAGTATCCTCCAGTGTATTCCTTTGAAGTGAAGTATTTGACTGCAAATGACAGAAATGATTGGCAGACAACATGTGTGGAGGTGTTAATGGTATCCAGACTTCACTGAGACGCACATGCACACAAACATTCACACACATCTTTTCTTTTTTTTGGGACTATTTTTTCTATGGCTGTTACATTTTGGGTAAATGATGGTGATTTTTCTGTAAAGATGCAGAAAACAAGGTTGGTCAGACCTTCTACTGACGATAGAGGAAGTCGGCTCTAAAGACTGAGCTTTTTAGCATTTTTTTTTGTTTAACAATTCCTTGATCTGCATTGATAATCCTACATGTAGCAAAATTACAAGTTAACAAAAAATATGTTAGTTGAAAGGACGTTTCTGTGCATTGTTTCCTGTTCCAAGAAGATCATTTCATTTACAGTCAACAAGGTCTTCTTGTGCCAAAGACAGCCCTGAACATGTTTTCATTAATAGAAAGTGAAGTGAAAAATGGAGATCGTCAGTTATAGTGGAAAACAAAAACAGTGCAACTTCAATGTTTACATTGCAAGTTGGTGGTATTCTTAATATGTTTGTATCATTTATATTTTCATCTAATATAATTTCACAATTTTTAATATTTTAATTATAGCTAGAGCTACAGTGGAATCCTGCACTTACCCACACTACTATGCACCTGACATACAGTCATATTTTGGACTCACTGAGACTCGAAAGAAATAAGATAATCCTTCACCGCCTTCCCTGAGACATGAAAAGTCCTGCTATCATCCTCATCAGAGAGGCCTGTCAGGAGAGTCACTGGATGACGGATGTCTGGGTCACTGCTTGCTTGCAGCATATTGCAAGTGGACTGTCCGCTCGGCTTTAAAAGAGGGGTTCACTAAATCAAATGAAAATATTTTCATTTATCAGTACCATCACTTGGTGCAGGATCATAAGCTGTCAGCTGTGAATGTATCACCTGGACTGACAGCAAAAAGTCAAGACAGTCTTGGAAATATCCCGTTAGTATGATACATTATTGTATGTGTAACCCCTTCACTTATCATAATAATACAATTTGCAGATGGAGATGTGGCACAAGATGTGGCAAGAGAGCCAGCAAGGAAACAATCGCAGCAGGACAGGGTTCCCGCTCCCACGTCAGCAGGCCTCCCCTCTAGCCGACCCCCCTGCAGTCAAAGAGCTGGTGAGAGCCGAGGTGAAGATGTTACTGCAGACTCTCAGCGAGAGAGCCAGCAGGGAGGGGAGGTAGGTGTAACATCTAACACACAAATCAACTCCACTGTGCATTATTGTGTTTTTATGCCTTTGCACGGATTGGCCAAAAAAAAATAATGGTTTGTACAACATGAGAGATCCATTAAAGACACTAAAAAAAACTGTACTAGTAATGCTAGTGATAGTAATGGGATTTTGTTGAAACAAAACAAATTATATCTTTTTTGTTATTTACTGTCAAATAAGAATGCATGAAGGACAAACTATTAAATTATACAAACACAACAATCCACCACTGATTATTGGCATAGAGTATGGTTTTACTATAGTGGTAGCAATCTTAGAAGTACACCACTGCAGATTACGCTCTCTCAAAAACGTTATATTGTTGCACACAATTGGTCAGTCAGTCAACGCTCAGTCACTAGTTGAACTTGATGAATTCAACAAGATAGCAGAAATTATATTTTTGAACCAAGTCCTCAGAAAATTTACATTTTCAACATTCTGTTTGAATTCAAATTAAAATGTTTGTCAGCTACAGGCTTGATAAAGCAGTTTAGTTCCAGATGTATAAACAGCCATTAGAGTCAACGTTTGCATGATTTATTTCTCTAATGACTGTGGCTTTTTCACAGAGGGTTTTCTTTTCCTGGTTAGCGGTTTAAATTGAGCACAACACTTCGGCTTTTTCACAAGCCAAGACATGGCATAAATAAGTACCGGTAGGTTAAGACCCTGCTTTCACTCTGTGCGTAATTTCCCCCCTAACAAAGAGTGCCATAAAATGCTATATTGTGTTCCCACGTCAGTTAAAAATGGGATGGAAAGCAGAGGAACAATGGTTTTTGGCATAGGGATGTTGCAAACTGGTTTGGGAATTGTGGAACAATGGAACAATTATAGGAGGGAGACTTGCATGCATTCCACACCAAATGCCAACAAACACTAGATTTTAAAGGCTCAGTCTATGCTAGCTTTAATTGGAATACATATATATTTTACCTTAAATGGGAAGCTAAATACTTATCTTAAAATTGTAAAGAGTTTACAAAAATGCGTAAAACGTTTATTGAGTTGTTTGTCAGTGAACTGCAAACGGGGAGAACGCAATGAAGCTTGGTACTCTGTCTGTTTCTTATGAGGCACATTCATCCGGGAGTTATAAGCTCCTCAAGAGGTCGTAATAAAACTTGCTGTTTGGCTTTTAATTTCTACAGCTAATCTTACAGCTCAGGTCAGAGATGAGCTTGTAGCAATTGGCAATTTCATGACATGTATTAAAAATACTCTGAGGAATGTCATGAACTGTTGGCAGGATATTATCGGTGCCCTACATCCTTACATTACAATTTTAAGGCCTAATTTATGTATCAAAAGGTGTTTTGGAGGCAGTGTGTGTGAGAGTATGAGTATGTATGAACTAGTAACTATCCCAGCAACCAGCTCACTGCTGCCAGGAATGTTGCCCTCTGTCACCTCAGGCTTTGTCGAGGCTTTTTAGGGAAAAGCACAGCATAAGATGGATTGTTTTCCGTTTTGTGACAAACCATTTAGTGCCTGTCATTTTGTTGACTTCCTTTTTATTGTGATTGTCTTTTTTTTCTGTGTCCTTTTATGTCGTATATTGTTAAACTATAGGCTGCATGCAACTCTAGTGGTTTAGGTTTTCTTTTCTTTTTATGTGTGTGTTCGGGCTTATTTTGTGTATGGCATCAACACCAGTCTTCCGTTAGGAGCCACTAATTTGTGCCATGTTGACCTGTTCTATAAAATCTACATTCATTTTTACCAAATTACTAATTTATGTCAGATGGGAATGTCAGTAGTCAGCAAACTGAAATGTTGACCTGATGAAGCCAGAAGATAACCAAAGTCATTACAATTCATCCTGAGGAAAACATATATGTATGTGCCAAGTTTTGGGGGCAATCCATCCAATAAATGTAGAAACATTACACTCAAAACAACAAAAGTGAACCTCATGGTGGCGCTAGAGGAAAAGCCAGATGATCACCAAAGTCAGTAGAATTCATCCTCTGGGGACCATTAAAGCAGCCATATTATGCTCATTTTCAGGTTCATAATTGTATTTTAAGGTTGTACCAGAATAGATTTACATGGTCTAATTTTCAAAAAACACCATATTTGTGTTGTACTGCAGTGCTCTCTCTCACTGCTGCAGATCCTCTTTTCAGCTGGTCTCTGTTTTAGTTACAGAGTGAGACCTCTTTTCTTCTTCTTCTTCTTCTGTACTATCTTTGATTGCACTTACACATGCTCAGTAGCTCAGATGTAGATCATGTCAGCTAGCTAGCTCCATAGACAGTAAAAGAAAGGCTGTTTCTACAACTTTGGTCAGTTACAAGGCAGGATTAGCTGGGAGACTTCTAAATGAGGGCGCACATGTAAGTAGTTCTTTTGTAGATTATGGTGAACTTGTGTGTGTTGTAGCAGTGCTTTGCTATTGAGAATGAGGTAGCATGCTAGCGTTAGCATATACGAGCTACGAGCTAATGGTTGCGGTTAGCCTGCTCGTTTCGGCTTGTGACGTCACAAGCCGTTCCGATTTTGAACAGCTCACCCAGAAACTGAAGGCAGGACACATTCAGAAACTGTATCTCACTCTAAACACCATGGATGGATTTTTTTCAAAGTTTGTATGTGTGTGGAAGCACCAGAGACACAACATAACACCCCAAATCCCAGAAAAAGTGATTTTTTCATAATATGGGCACTTTAATGTATGTACAAAATTGTATGTAAATTCCTCCAATAGTTGTTCAGGTATTTCAGTTTGGACCTAAGTGGTGGAGCGACCAACATTGCCATCCCTTGAGCACAAACAGCATTTTTGTGTTTTTGCTTAAATTGAAAAATTGTAAAGAGAATATAAAATATTTCATGCATCTAAAGAAATATATAAAATGTGTAATGTTACTCTGGCGCTTGTTATGACAGCTTAGTTGACAGGGATTTATTTTGAAGTAATCTTACAGGGGTTTCTTTAAAGTCAGGATGGCAGCAAGACCGTTTAAGCTGACAATCCAATATCTATAAGACCACAGGTCTGCCCACAACAGCACTGTGTCTTATTAAAGTGTCATGAGCAAGACCTGAACTGAGATCCTACTAGATCGCACATCACAAGTCACTCTTGTAAAGTGCTTTAGCCGGGATGTAAATATATTACAAAAAGTCCCATTCAGAGGGAGAAATATAGTCCAGTATTATTGGCTGTGTATGAGCACTACCAAAAAAGTATTTGTGCCACACAGACTGTGCCAGCACAACTCGCTTTTTCCCTTTGAAGTGGGCTTTGATATACTTGTTGAACTTGATGCATGGTTCAACGTGGTTGTTTATGTGTTTCAGGCCTTTGATCCTTCAATTAGACTAAGTTCCAAGTGTATATCAGCCGAATGGCTTTCAGGAGTAAACCCCAACACACTTCCCGGAAATAACACTTCAACTTAATTGCTCCACAGCCCTCTATTTCTCACTTTAGTTCAATTTAATATGCTTTGTTGCCATGGAAATTCAGAAAATGTTACCAAAGATTGATAGAGACCAGCATCTTTCTCTCTCTCATACTCATACTCCCATCCACCTGGAATTGTTTGTTTGTGTGTGTGTGTGTGTGTGTGTGTGTGTGTGTGTGTGTGTGTGTGTGTGTGTGTGTGTGTGTGTGTGTGTGTGCATTCGTGCATGCGTGCGTGCGTGCGTGCGTGTGTGTGTGTGTGTGTGTGTGTGTGTGTGTGTGTGTGTGTGTGTGTGTGTGATTTTAACCTAATTTACCAGACATATTAGCCAAGGACACCTTCTGTATTTGTATCGAAGGCCCAACTAACTCATTTTCTTAAAGCCACATCAACAGGAGGGATTAAAAATAGTTCTTATCCCCATACCAGATTCTTCCTGTGATTTGAACTATTTGAGGGTGTGAAGATGGGTGTGCACATTGTTAAAGTCAACTGATTTATCTTATTGGCCTCGTCCTGTGTGGTCCTGATGCCCTAGCCATCCACCCATTTACACTCACACCTCTGTTTCTTTGTCTAAGTGGATAGACGTGACTAGAAAAGACACATTTTCCCTCATGGACTATAAAATTATGCAGAGCTGACCAGGCTGTCACCACGCCTGCTGCTGCCTACACCATCTGCTTGTTTCTTCTTTTTCTTCCAGCTAGGGATCATTCAGATATTGTAAAATGAACCCAGCTCTGATAATAGAATTCTATTAAATGCACATGTTGTACAGCCTTTATGGAACTAAAAGCACCACCAGATCACCCTGCATAAAGCAGGAACGTACCTTCTGATCAGTAATTCAGTCAATCAAGCTTTATCTATGTTGCAGTTTTCATACATGCTAGTGCAACTCAAAGTACAAACATAAACAGTGAAACAACTGAATTCAAACATAGAAATAATAAAAGTGAAATAATAAATAGATAAAAGGCAATAAATAAATCAAATTAAAAGTAAATAATTTTAGTTTACTTTAGAGATAACCACACTTTCAGTCAATGTATATTCTTCAAGCACTGCCGAAAACTCATTCATATATAAACTCTGAGAGAAAGTTGCAGATACAGTAAACTGAATTGTGTAAAGAGTCTTTCTTTTATCATGTGCTGTTGTTGCTATAGAGATGGCGAGGAGCTCTTGTTTCGGTACAAACCTGAGACGGTGGACTACGCCCTGAGTCACCTTGACAGCTGTTACAGAAACTGTAAAAACCCTGAAAATACTGACAACATAAGCAGGTAAGTAACACTGGCACAACAGAACTTGAAAAGTTTAGTAAAATTATACAGTGCTTTTAATAATGCATAACATCTCTTTTAATCGTCTTTGTCTACTCTTTTCTTCAGACCGAGCTCTCACTGTTCAGTCCAGTCTAATGCTGAAGATGAGATTGAGGCAATGAAAGACAAGTTGAATGTCATTGACATTGACCAGGTGGTGGACCGCCTCAGGTAAGTTGTGTTTCCCAAACTTTATGGCTTGTGACCAGGGTGTGATTTGTGAACAAAAAACAGTTTTTGATCATGCACAACAAAACAAAACATGCATTAAATCCCCCTTTCAATACCATGGATAGTGCCACTTGGCCAGGCATGCCAAGACACTTATTTATGAACTTCAATAATTAATGGACAATATCAAAATGAAATAGCACAACGTGGTCTCAACATAAAAAACAGCGCTTTCAAGCCAGGGAGCGGAGTTCACTTCCCGGCGAAACCAAGATCTTTTTTCGTTTTGGTGCCTAAACTTAACTGTCGTCACTGCCGCATGGCGCTCACTTTTTCTCTGCCGCTGGTACGACGGACCTCTGTAGCCGGCGCCACGGAGCTCTGTAACGGCTAAACACATCCAGCAACTGCCACTCTAATTTAAATTTTTCTGAAAACTGTAAAAAACAAAAATAAAAAAAAAATCTGCAGATACCATTTGGGTCTGGTAATGACACTATTTTTAAAATTTCCTCAAACCTAGTTTGGCAGTTCTGTGCTGCAATTTCTTGTTACTTATCGGCCAACATATACACACATAATGATATATCTGAAATCTACTTGTGACCCTTTAATACAAAGCAATGACTACTTGCAACCCCTAATCACATGTAACATGAGTTGTGAGTGATTGTTTTTCACTAGAGGTCTAAGCAGCCAATTTTTTTCATCTTAGATTTGTAATACTAACTAGCAGACACACATCATGCAGATTGTGTACTGTATGTGTGTGTTTTTTTCTTTGTGGTATAGGTTCAGTTCCTCGAAGCTCTCCCTTAATTTCCCCTCAATTCTCCTCGGTGGCTTCTGTCGCTGCCCTCCCTCCTTCACACTCCATCCCTCCTTTCCTTTCTCCAACCCTCACTTTGAGGCCCACGGGGCAACACAGTCACTGGGGCTACCTTGAAAGAGAGCCTCCCCCCCTCCCTCCCTATCTGTCTCTCTCTTTCTCTCCCTCTCTTTCCCATTTCCTGACTCAATCAGAACAAAAGGCCCCATTGTCAGAAAATGGATCCCAGAGCAGGCAGAAGTTTCTTTTTCATTTGAAAGAAGTTTATAATAAAGTCTACTGTGGTTATGTAACCAGAGAAGGAGAAAATGTCTTGGGAGAGAGGGAAGGAAAGGAAAAATAGGACACTGTTTCCTCAGTATCATTATGAACTGTAGAGGATAAGCTATGAGCAGACACCAAGTGCACCTATTCTGTTGTCACTGCCTTAGTTGTGTGATTGTGTTGTACCCTTTTGCTTATCAATCTACCACTGTGCACTTTTCCAACATTTTGAAAATGTTATATAGTGTACGCTTGTCACAGATTCAACCACTGCACGAACCTATAACATATAACATTTTGAAAATTTCACATGCTACTGTTTGAGTTGATCGCACTCATAAAATTAGGATATAATTTCAATCAATCGGTATTAAATATGTGAAGCGTTTCTACTGCATTTAACGAAACAAACCACAGCCATTATGAAAAGAAGTCTCAGCTTTTAACTTAGGTGTTTGGCTGTGTGCGCGTGTTGTAACTGATAAATGCACAGTTTCCATTTTGACCTAGATTTGACGATTTTTTTTATGAAAAACTACTGCAGTACTGAAGATAAAAATCAAGGCTGTCTGTCATCTATCTATCTATCTATCTGTCTATCTGTCTGTCTGTCTGTCTGTCTGTCTGTCTGTCTATCTATCTATCTATCTATCTATCTATCTATCTATCTATCTATCTATCTAGGTCTGTCCTAATGGAGGAATGTGAAGCATTGAACAGGCTGGTGAAACATTTGAAGGTAAGAAGAACAGGATGAAAAACAGCCAACTACCAAATAAATCTTAGTTTTTCAGCTTCCAGTGCAATACTGATCCAAATCCTACAATTATGTATGGGGAACCAGGCCAAAACCTTAATTTCTATATTGATGCAGCTGTGAATGGATTTTACAATCAGAATGTATACAATATAACCTTGTAAGCATCCTGAGTTATGATGTTATGCTGAACAAATGGTAAGTCTGGACATCCTGTTCATATTATCTAAAGTATATATATATATATAGTAGGAGTTTTCTTAATAATTCATACCTAATTCTACCTAACTAATTTGTCCCTTAAATTTCCCTAAAGCTTTTTTACAAAAAGAAAAAAACACAATATTAAATACTGTTCTTGATCTAGTTAGATAAATACTCATGCTTGTTCTTTTGTTCATTGCAACTGCACCATTACCCCCAAAAGAAATACTCTAGCTGCCTTGTGCATCATTTTGGAAACATTTCCCCAAACCCAGCCTGACTTACAGTATTTGGTTTCTGTGACATTTTACTACAATGCAAAATTACATTTTTAGGATTTTAACAAAGTTTTCCCGGGCAACATGAGGTCCAGTTGTTTGATGCAATTTGCACAATGCTTGGTTAATACACATTTCCATTCAAAAAGACACTGACTTCCTTGACCAGGGACACACTTATTCCCAAAACAATTTTAAATTCCTTTTGGACTCCCTTGGGTAGATCTGCTAACTCTGTATTGGCACCAGCACCCTGCCAATGTTTTCATCTACACAAATACACACACATAAGCACACAAACTCACACGCACACATAGGAAACCTGTGAGGGCTCAGTCTAAACTTCTTTTTTCCATCTGTCTGGCCAAGAGCTTTGCGGTGCTGAGTAAGATCGATCTCTTTCCAAATACTCAAATGACTTAATACATACAGTACATACAGAGACATTTAGAGACACACACACACACACACACACACACACACACATATACACATATGCATGCCTACAATCTGGCTGCACTGTCATGCTTGCTTGGCATGATGAGAGAACCAGAGTGAGTTAGTTAGAGGCCAGATGTAGGACTTCTCTGCAGAGCAGATGTGGAAGTTATCTCTCTGTACCCTCTATGTGTGTGTTACATGTAATGTATGTGTGTGTCTGCTTGGAAGTGTTGTGTAACAAAATTGGAAAAGTTTATAGAGGAACAAAAATAACTGACAGTCTCTCTGAGATGTTTCAGATGTTTGTTAAGAACCTAAAGTGAATATGTTGTGTGACCATCGAGTACCATTGTACTTGGTGCATGAAGACCGATTCAAATGTTACTCTGTCAACATCCCATTGCAAAGATAAACCAAACAGCACAGGTGTTGTCTGTGGAAAACTTCATCAGGCATTTTCACGATAGAAATAAACAAACTGGGTGTTGGAGAGTGAGGAGAGGACAATTATTAGAGTAACCTTTCCTGACCCAAGGTGTGTTGTTCCAGTGTTAAAGACCTAAGGGTGTGAAGCTAATTGTACAGAGACTTTTCTTGGACGTCATGAGGCTTTTACTGTAAAGGCAGTTACACATCTTTCTAGAAATTATCCTGCGATAAAACAGAAATGTGGAACCTTTCACTGCAAAGAAATTGTCTCCTCAAGCGAAGGGTTTCTGTCTGGTGCGTGAACAGGTGCGATGAAGCCGTGGCTCAGGTGATGCTGTGCTCTTATGTCATGAGCTTATTGTGCATTCCCTTTATTTGCTGCAGTGGTGGATGGATGATGTTGATGCTGTGCCGTGCAAGGCATCACTGCCTCATTGGCATAAATCCTTGAAAGGAAGTACACTGTAGTCAGCCATTAGGATCTTCTTTGTGAGTTTTATTTTTTACTGTGACACAAATCTTTAGAAAGTCTTATTATCTGTTAATATTATACATCTAGTATCTACGATAGGACTATAGACTAGGAGGCTTAACATTGGAAGTAGTGAAACTTAGTCATGGTTAGCAGTTCTCACCTTTTCTAACTATTGACCAAAGTTTAATGTAGTATTTTCCTGCCACAGGTAAAGAAGAGGTGAATGAGACAGAAACACACTTTTTAAGTTTAAATTATATAGGCTGAAAAAGATATCTACACTATTCTTTCAGTCACTAGTTTACTGCTTCAAATTCCAAATCGTAAATATGTTTGATGGAGAAAAGGAATTTGGATTTTGATCCAAATTGGAAGATTTTACCCACTGCTAAGCAGGAAAACATTCAGACTTTCCAACTCTAATCACATTTTTCATGTTTGTTAACATCTGTTTTGTTTAATTCAAGGACCTCTAATAATTAGCTATGTCGGCTTCAGTTTTTGTAAGGAAAATATGTTAAATGTCCACAAATGTCTCTTGACAGTGTTTGGCATTAAGCTGTGCTGTGCATTGTTTTAAGTCAAGATCCTGTAAGTGTCCTGCTTAAGGACTGTCATGGCTTTCTCATCACCATCACGTTTGACGCAGCAGAGATTGCTATTGATTTAGTGTTATTCCATGCAGTTAAATTATATAATGGCTATTAAATGGAGCCAAATCTGACGTTTAGAGGCTTAATACGGTATGATCGAATCATTAATTTGTCGTAAACACAACTGTAATGACCCATTTTCTCTTAGCAGGAGGGAGGCTCATATAACGACTTTGTCTGCACTATTGGCTGCACTGGTACTGCGGCCAGAAGACTCATCTCTGTTATCTAATGTATTTGGCATGTACAGTATGTTCTATAACATATATAATATGGTGCTGAAGATGTCACCGTTTTCCTTGCTCTGTTGGTGCTCTGTAAATTGGTTGAAGTAGGCTTTTCTGTTGCTTTTGTTAATAATAGTGCAGATGATGTGGGTTTAGACCTTCAAGGCTTCATGCGTGCTTTCATAGCCACTTCAGGCTCAGCCATAACTCAGACACTGTCTGTAAGGGATAGGTGGTAGTAATAATATTATCAGCAGCTGTGCTCTGTCAGTGCATGAGCGCCGCAATGTTCCTCAAGCTGTGACGTTTGCTGTGGGTGAGGAATCTGTCACAAGACTCAGAAGGGATGGTCTGGTTTTGGTGGTCTAAACTGGGCAAAGGTGGCCTGGTGGTGGTGGTGGTCAAGGTGATAAATGAGAATACTGACTGGTCACACAAGAGAGACATGTGGTCAAAATGTAACCAGTATCAGCAGTCAGAGTATGACATACATACGCTGATGCTACTGAATAAAACATCTCAACTGGAAAGAGGTAGATTTTCTGTCAGGATATTGAAGGTTTTTGCTGGTAGACCAGCTAGATCAAGCTTGGCCAGCATGGTTCCAGTATACAGCAGAACAGATGGCAGCCATCAGTAGCTGGTTTCAGCTGGATTTTGTAGCAGGAACGGTGACCCTTGTTCTCCTGTTTCTGGTTCTGCATCAGCTGAGGGAGAGATATGTATGTTGGCTGTGCAGATGTGGCTTTGGGTTCTAGATTCATGTATGAGAATAATGACAGTAACAGCTTTTCCTAAAATATCAGCAAGTCAGCGCCATGGTAATGGGTTCAAATCCCACACGGACCACAAAGCTTATTTTCAGAGAGTGTGTGTTTGTGCTTTACGGTTGTGTGAATTTCAGTCACTTCACTGTCAGAGACAACAGACATACTTTGTCTGCAGCTCTGAAAGACAATACTGGGAGGTTTGGGTTTGTTTTTACTGTCAGTCTCCAGGCCTGTGGGTACGTTTGTCTGCTGGTGAGTGTGTATGTGTATGTGTGTGAGTGTTAGTGCAATCAACACTGTTCATTAGTGTTTGTGTGCTGTTGTAAAATGAGGAGAAGAGGCTGCCAATCACTCATAACAAACACATGAAGACACACTTTTCAGTCAGGTCTTTGGTTTTACAATCTATGGACATGCACACACACCTATGGTTTTCGCTTTGGATATAGATATTTGAGGCCAAATTATAATGGAAGACTGCTGCTCAATCGTTTAGTGGGCGGGCGCGCACACACACACACACACACACACACACACACACACACACACACACACACACACACACACACACACACACACAAACCTCTTTCTTCCTCTGTTATTTTTATACTTTTTCCTTGTTCCTTTGCTATTTCCAAAGGCGCATGCTTTCTTGAACATGTTTAATACATTTACCTCCCATTTTTCCACGTCTACTACTGTCACTACAGTAGAAGCTGAATGTGTCCTAGTTTGTGCCGTGGTATTATGTTAAGTACACTCAAACTGCATGTTTAAACATAAGCGCTGCCTCTTTCTACTGCATTCTATGTCTTGTGTTCCTTGCAGGGAAATATAAAACACAAGTGTCGGAGTCAATGGGAATTTGATCAATCAGAACCTACACTTGGAGGTGAGTCCATATACCAACATGTTGGTGTTTTGCTGCCATCTGGTGGCACGTTATTGGTTAACACATGATGTGTGAGGACAGTTCTCTTTCTCACTTACAGTATGGCCCATAGAATCTGTAGCCCAATGAATACATTTACAGATGAAATGAGAATGCTGATAATTTTACACACCCTCGAATAGCTGGTAATACTCATTCTGTAGCATATTTATGAATGAAAAAAGAGTGATTGAGGACTCCAGCCAAATCCATCTACTCTGGGACAAATGACAGTGAATGAATCTGAGAACTCTTCAGAGCAGTCTGGGTATGGAAGCAATAGAGTTCATTTTCAGAACTCAATAATGAGTACTTGCTTTTTTCATATGCACTAGGTGATTGTTATCTTTTGATGGTTTTCTGTACTTACGTATCTGACAGCGTGTTTCAGTATTTTCAGTCTTTTTTCAAATCTCAATACTTTTGCATTTGTGTATGTGCAGATTTGAAAGAGCTAAGAGGAGCTATACAAATGGACTTGGATCTTTACCCCTCTTCGCTTGCTGCTTTACCTTCAGCTTCCTCCCCTCTCCCTTTGAAGCAATTGAAAAACGGGTTAGTATGTTTTTCTGTTACGACCCCCAGAAAGGCTTTGTTTTTAAGAGGGCCATAATGAATTCAAATAAAATGAAAATGGAATGACAGGACAAAATGTATATTTAAATAATATGTGCTTTCTCATTCCATTCAAGCTTTCTCGATGTATGCACAGTGTTGTTTTTGATTCATAAAACAAACAAACTATTTTAACGGTACTTCTTTTCGTTGTCTTCATATAAGACAATGTTTCTCGATCTGATTCCCATTCTGATTCATTTCTCCCAGACTTTCAGCAGGACAAAGGGTTTCTGATGAGACTCTGCGATCTTTAAGCGCTACATCAGCCCTAAGACCACATCCACCTCCTTCTCTGTGCCATACTAAACCCAGGCCACCGCTCGGGGCTCCTCCTAACAAGCCATCTGCATCAGTTAAACTCGTTAACAGTGCGTCACTGTCTAGGACATATGGACAGCATAGAAGCACATTAGCCTCCACTGGAGCTAGGAAAACACAAACACCTATCTGCAGCAGGATGGTCACTTCTGGGCAAGCAAACCACCACTTCACCACTTCACTGCCAGTGCCTGGCAGTGACCAGATGACGGCTAAAACCGTACACCACAGCAATCTTTCCTCAGAGCAAGATAGTGGTGGTCTCCACTGCATGACCCCGACTTCTGCTTCAAGTTTTCAAATAAAAACTCCAAGAAACTCACACATCCATGAAACCCATCTGTCATCCCATCGCAGTGTTCACACCCTGAGCAGAAAGTGTGATTTGTCACCACAGATGAAGAGAAATGGCAGCCCGGCCTGGAGGTCAAGAAACATCAATACTACCCCCTCAACCCCTAACTTGGATGCAGGCAGTTACAGCAGCAATGCTGACCATCCTGTGTCAACGACTGGGAAATCAAAGACACAAAATGAGCAACAGAATAGTACCTGTGGAGGTAGTTTAGTGTCAACAACGGTGCAGACATATAATGACAGAA
Source organism: Sander lucioperca (assembly GCF_008315115.2). Taxonomy (NCBI): domain Eukaryota; kingdom Metazoa; phylum Chordata; class Actinopteri; order Perciformes; family Percidae; genus Sander; species Sander lucioperca. The sequence goes on along the minus strand of NC_050181.1, from coordinate 8,139,941 downwards.
GGAAGAGTATTTCTGAGAGGTTGCAGCCTGAAACTGGGAGCTCTTCTGCATATACTGGCAGTAGGAACAGCAACAATGGAATGGATAGAAGTAAAAATGGGCATCTTGGTAAAGACGTCGTCCAACAGCAAAGCCTAGTAGCCACATGCACCCATCCAGCGTCAATACGGATAAATGGACAATTCTTTACTTCCCACAAAAGACCACTTGAGGGCACCACAAGTCAGCAAATCAGCAAGTTTTACCAGCCAGTCCCTCCTGCAATGTCAACTTGAAGTCAGCCACAGACCAGAGCAGAAAGAGAGTCTGGTAGTTAGTGCCATTGACCTGTTGTATTAAGAAAAAAAAGGGAAGACAAATAAAGATAGTATGTTGCAGGAAGAATCCAAGAGAGGTTTGGTATTGTAGTAGATAAGGTGGCAAACTATTGAACATACTTTATCTACATAGTGATAAGACCTCTCAGAATTACTATTATATTTGGGAGATGACTACTTAACAGTTGCATAAATTGTTTTGCTCTGGAATAATTTCACATCTTTTTTCCCCATAAAGCTTCAATTAAACATAACTTGAACTCTGGTATCTACATACATGTAAAATGAGTGTTTGATATTTTGCAGTGTCTAAATATTTGATAGTAAAATGTGTGTTGTTAAGAGCCCTGCTTTTATTAAAATCACAAATAATACTCTATTCTAATAATAATAATAATAATACAATAATAATAATACTCTAATAAATGTGTTATAATCACTGAATGGTGTTTTAACTGAACATTAGAAAATTCTAAATAATAACATTAAATCATGACTCAATGTCCTTCAGCTGCTATGTCACGCACCATCATTAATGTTATTAGTAACATGTGCTTCACCTACTACACTGTCACTTCAAGTGTTGGCATATCAGTACTGTAATACTATATGTTACCATGGATATAATTAAATTCATATTGGCCCAATAAATTTAAATATTGATACATTTAATTAAAAAAAAAAAAACACCATTTGGGAGTCCTGCATGACAGTGCTACACCATCAACACCTTTAACAGAAAACTCACCTTGTTTCTGAATCAAGTCAGTGGCAAAACATGTTACAGTCCAAGACCTGCACACCCACACAGATGTTTTCAATCACTCTTGCTGATTAGATCTGTTCAGGTTGTGAAGCCATGCAGGAAACCAGATGATGTCACCAGACTTCATGTACTAATACATTTCATGAAGTAGTTTGTCCCACTACCCTAAGAGGTACACAAACCAGAAATAATTTGCAGTATTTTCATAAAATTGTAACAGAATACGCACCCCTGACATGCCAAATCATGGCTGTATGGCATTTAGTTTAATAAAGGGAGTAAAACATAAGCAAACAGCACAGGGTTCTACTACTACTACTACTACATCTCTTAGACTAGATGATAATGGACACGCTGACCAACAGATTGGTGCTGCGTTTAGTAACATTTTTAGTAGGCTAGTTTCATTTTTCTCTAAGCCACACCCTCCAATGAATAGAAACTGAAACAACCGTCCGTGTCCCGTGATCTCTGATACAGTAAAGGTACGATTATTCCCTTAATGTTTTTCTTTTAGAAATTGAGTAGATTTGACTAGGCCTATACTGCAGTTTATTGTAACAACAGAATATGTGTATTTTCTCCAAATGACCCTAATTTATTGAATTTGCTGAGCTGTCTTGCTGATGTTGTTACTCCAAGACAAATAGCGTATGTTGGTGTTTCTTCGGGCTCTAACAGGGACAACATTGTAACTAGAATAAGAATTGTGTCACAGTTTTTCTATTCTATATTGTAATGTTAGTTTTTTTTTTGTTTTTTTTAACTTGCCAAGTATTCAAGAAAATGGTGTGAATGACAGATAAACAGGGGATAACGAATTACATTTACTTTTGTTACAGTCGTGTTTTGTGTAGGCCTACTTATATTGTTTTGAGAAAAAAATATATAGGCTATATTTTTTTTATCACAAGTAGCCTTGCTACTTTCAAATGGCATCCGTTACAAAGTAAAAACAAAAGTCACGTGAAAACAAATCCTAATAAATATTGTGAGAATGAAACACAAGAAAGGAGCCAAATCTGCAGCTGCAGGCAGCAGAGAAGAAGCTGCTGGTGTGTCTGTAGCTACCATTTTACAGTCTATGGTTTGTCTGTCTGAAGCTGCTGGTGTGTCTGTTCACCTGTCTCTCGGGGTATGGGGAGGGGGGCGGAAGTTCATGGGGTCAGCAGTTAGTCAACAGTTAGTATATAAATAGTAACAATGTAATAAAATCAAGGGAGACGGTATTGTGTTAATGTTAGCATTATTGTACCTCGGCATAGTTCAAAAGAAAATGTTGCATCGGCCTTAATGAATCACTAATTTGATGCACCACCAGGCGAGCAAGCAAGTGACCAAAATCAAACACACAACATTTGAGGTCAGTGTAACGCTTATCAGTTCAATTTTCTAAGCACAAACGGACATTTGGAAAAACAGAAAAATGGGTTACAATATCAATTTTTTCATTTTTTTCCCGCTGTGACAAATTAAAAAATTGGATCTTTAAACTGTTTTTCCAATTTTCTGTTTTTATTCAGAGGATCAGAAATTTTGAAAATTACAAAATTACGTCTGGGCTCCAATTATTCAATACTGCAGTGGTATTCTCTCCCTTGTTCCACCTAGTTACCAACGATTGGTTGACTATTATCGTGGGTGTGTCTGGATGTGTTTAAAAGTTGTACTACTTCTATTGCACTGTGTTGGAGGAAAAAACCTTTGAGATGGATATCTTGAAGTCTAAGCAAATAAAACCCAAACTATATACATGGCTAAATACCAGGAAGTAAGTGAGAAAATATGCTTTTTTATAATTTGGGTAAAGTGACCCTCTAAGATATATGATATAAGATAACCACATGTTCCAAAATATAGTTATCTATCAAGAAAATGATATAATAATACATTGATATATTACCTGATGAAGTTTTGACAGAAATCTACCGTATGAAAAACATTTTTACAACGTAATAATCACATTCACCATGTATCATTAATTCTGTGTAATTTGATTTAGATAGATAGATAGATAGATAGATAGATACTTTATTCATCCCGAGGGAAATTTTAGGCATCCAGTAACACAGACAACCATAACACAACAAACACATATATCTCACATACATAAAAATCACTCACAGAAAATTAAAGAGTTAAAGGTTTTACCCCTCTAACAAAGCTTTTTTTTTATTTAGACTTTCTTTTCTTGCTGAAGGAATATGGCAACAACTGGCTCAACGTTCAACACAACCACAGACAATTACTACTATGAAGATTATGATGATGAAATATGCAACACAAATGGCGTCAACCAGTTTGTAGCGGTCTTCACTCCAGTTTTCTTCTCCATTGTGATCATCCTCAGTCTGTTGGGCAACATCCTGGTCATTGTGATTCTGGCCAAGTATGAGAATCTCAAATCCCTCACCAATGCTTTCATCCTGAACCTGGCTGTATCGGATCTCTTCTTCACCGCAGGTCTGCCCTTCTGGGCCTACTCTCACATGTATGGATGGACTTTAGGGGAACATGTATGCAAAATAGTCAACTTTGTCTTCTACATTGGCTTCTACAGCAGCGGTATCCTCCTTATCCTAATGACTGCTCACCGTTATGTAGCTGTCATGAATCCTCTATCTAACATTGTGTCCACCACAGGCTCCTACAGTGTTGTAGCATGTGTGATTATTTGGTTAGTGAGTATACTGGTCGCCAGTCCAGCCTTCATCTTCACCAAAGTTGAGCAGAATCACTGTGTAAATGCAAATTCTTACTGGAGCTTATGGGGAATCTACCAGCAAAATAGTCTCTTCATAGTGAGTTCAGTGGTGTTCATGTTTTGCTATTCTCAGATCATGTGCAGGTTGCTGCGTCCAACTGCCCAAAGAAGAAAGAACAAAACTTTAAAACTAATTTTTACTCTCATGGTTGTTTTCTTTGTGAGCTGGGCGCCTTACAATGTAGTGCTATTTCAAAAGTCATTGTATTTCTGGCCCCAACCACCTGCTGACTCAAAGACTGTGGCTGAAACGTGTAAAACATTAGAACAACTGGATTACGCCTTTTACATTAGCCAACTTTTTGCCTTTTCACACTGCTGCCTCAACCCTGTATTTTATGTGTTTATATGTAGAGTTGTGGTCAGTCACCAATCTGGTGGTCAAGACCCCTCCAAACCATCACCAGATGAATTTAATGGGTCACTAGATAACTGATGGGACAGGGAGGGGGGAAAGTAGTTCTGCTACACACATTTACTGTATGTAGTTGTTTTTTTTTTTACTTTTTCTTATGAAAAGTGTTTCTTGTGTACTCATAGTTTCTGCTTCCATGGTCTCTAACAAATATACAACCACTTTAGAGAAACAAAATCACTCTGGTGGAATTGCTCACAACTCTTTAGAGCTTCATTTTAAGGGTTCACAACCAAAAAAAGGTTGGGAATCACTGGTCTAAAGCACTGCTTCTTAATCTTATAAATGTGTGACCCTTTGTAGCAAAGCAATGATAGTCACAATCCCTGGTATCTGCAGGTTGCATATGTTTGAGATGTGGACAATTCAACCAAAATGTGATGTTCCTTCTCAGGTTGTTTCATTTCTTGTTGAGGTCTGAAAAGTTAAGACTCACGAGTGTTTCACAAGAAGAAGAAAAACATTTAAGAGAAGACAGAAAATACACAGAACAAAACAATGTATTTTCTGATCTAATCATGCAATTATTCTGGGAGCAATATACTGTGTATATATATATATAAAATCTTATAATTTTTGCCTTGATATCTCTTGTTTGGAGACACAGACATATGCCCTACTTCAAATAGTACAAAAAAACCAGCTGCATGGCACACATAGAACAATATATACTGTAAGGGATGGTGTTTATAGTGTGAACTGTACAATTACCATGCAGATCTCAGATTATCCTCTGCAATTGATTATCTCCAACTGATGAGGAGGAGGCCATTATGGGGAAAGGGCAGTGTAGTCAATAAATTCTGCATGTAGGATTAAAAATAAAATAAAATAAAAAAAATAAAAAACAAAGCATGAAAATATGTCAAAGCTATCCACTACAAGGTAAACATAAAAATACCACTGCCCTTAAGTAGTTTCCCCCATGCTGTGAAGTCTCTTTCATAAATACAGTGTTGAATTCTTCCCAACCCAAAAAGTCTTTAACAAATGAAACTATTTAAATATTCCAGGGGGGTCCATGCATTTGTTAAGATGAAGAAACCACAGTACTGTGACGTTAGCTTAGTGAAGTTAGCAACACATTTGCCTACAGTCAGAGGAGGCACAACATTTACATCACGACGACGAGTGAAAGCTTATCACTGTTTGGAGCGACAGTGTCCTTATCAGACCCCACTGACACAAGATTTATATACTGTTATCCACCGTCGACCATACAAACCAGCAAAGTTGACTTAAATCACTTTGAAACGGCTTTAAAATGCAACAAACCGTGACATAAACATACATTTCTCAATGCTGGCGAGCGCTATAGGCAGGCATTCAAGAAGACTCGGGGCAGTCATGTCGACGCTGGATAATTACGAGAATATAATTCAGAATCTTGTTGAGAATTTAGGTTATACTTGCAGGCAAGTGAACAACTTCTTACAGACGAACTTTGGACTGAACAGGGGGGCAAGCATCTCGTCATAATACAAGTTTTGCACAGAGCGCAACATACACATGGTTTGATTATGCAAGACTAGGAAGGGAAGGGACACATCAACTTGTCGCGTCTGCGGCAGCCCCAAGTGTTCCTGTGTATGGGCGGAGGATGACGAACGATTTACTGCATAGACAGTATATAAGAGGTTTACTGCGGCAGGGTTCCGGTGAGACATGCACTTGCACAGATGACCCTAGTGTACACTGAAATGAGGAGAGAAGGCACAGCGAGGCAGCTTAACCCTCATGTGTACTATGCGGAGTATGCAGGTCATAAACTGCATATGGACCAAAATGAAAAACTGATAAGACTTTGGGGTCACAGAGGTGTTTGCAACTGATGGTTTCGAGTGGGGGCGGGGCGTAGCTGGCGGAACAAGGGAGAGAATACCACTGCAGTATTGAATAATTGGAGCCCAGACGCAATTTTGTAATTTTCTAAATTTCTGATCCTCTGAATAAAAACAGAAATTTGGAAAAACAGTTTAAAGATACAATTTTTTATTTTGTCAAGGTGGAGAAAAAAAAAAAGGGTAGTTACTGTTTTTCAGAAGGGTAGGGTACTGTTTTTTGAAAGAGTAGGCTAACTAATCATTCGTTACTCTTTCAAAAAACAGTAACTACCCTTCTGAAAAACAGTAACTAATCATTCGTTACTCTTTCAAAAACAGTAACTAATCATTAACTACCTATTTTTTTGTTACCTTATTGTAAAGTGTTACCGAATAATCTCTGAGATTAGGCTATGTTATGTTCTGTCAGCTCACAGCAATTTAATACAATAGCAGGAAAAGAGTCCCCCCCCCCGCTGTTCTAAAGCGTTCTGCATGTGGTGTCTGCTGATGTGCAGGTTACCTTCCCCCCAAACACGGACACAGATATATACAGATACGTCTCACTTTATAAGATAAATAGCTTGCCTATAAGTGGTATCACGCTCTGTCTGCACTTGTTGTCTGGTTGTGCTTTGCATGTGTGGGATTCTGAAACGTCCTTAAATTCAGGAATTGTCGTTTGTTTATTCAAAGTCAAAGAAAGTCCAAAGTAGTGCTACTTTGCACATTTTTGTGGGTCTCAGGTGTATGTCACATTTTAGCTGCCAAAGCTCCGCTGCTCTCTGTCCAAACAACGTCAAACTTGGCACCGCACTTGCTCGTGCCGGTAGCAAGACAGCTGTCAGACAGACATTCCTGCAATTTATAGATAGATAGTAGAGGTGTGAATCTTCACTGATCTCCCGATTCGATTACGATTATCATGTCAGCGATAAGATTCGATATCTCGGTGCATCACGATGCATCACAATGCGTCAAATAAATTTTTCTATTAAAGCCATATAGGATATTTAATTCAAGGCTTTTCAAGCTTCAAAAACAAAACATTCTGCAGTGTTCTAAAACTAAATAAATTGGATACATAAAACTACAGCAATGAGCACATGGCACTTCCTGAATGTGCAAAACATAACAGAATATGTAAACAAAAAGGTTGATAGGCATACATTAAATTGTAAACAGAAATAATCAATTATGGCCCAGCCGATTATCAATGCAGCATCGTCCATGTCCACGATTCGATGCATTGATTATTTGATTAATTTCAACACCTCTAATTGATAGTGCAGATGATGTGGGTTTAGACCTTCAAGGCTTCATGCGTGCTTTCATAACCACTTCAGGCTCAGCCATAACTCAGACACTGTCTGTAAGGGATAGGTGGTAGTAATAATATTATCAGAAGCTGTGCTCTGTCAGTGCATGAGCGCCGCAATGTTCCTCAAGCTGTGATGTTTGCTGTGGGTGAGGAATCTGTCACAAGACTCAGAAGGGATGGTCTGGTTTTGGTGGTCTAAACTGGGCAAAGGTGGCCTGGTGGTGGTGGTCAAGGTGATAAATGAGAATACTGACTGGTCACACAAGAGAGACATGTGGTCAAAATGTAACCAGTATCAGCAGTCAGAGTATGACATACATACGCTGATGCTACTGAATAAAACATCTCAACTGGAAAGAGGTAGATTTTCTGTCAGGATATTGAAGGTTTTTGCTGGTAGACCAGCTAGATCAAGCTTGGCCAGCATGGTTCCAGTATACAGCAGAACAGATGGCAGCCATCAGTAGCTGGTTTCAGCTGGATTTTGTAGCAGGAACGGTGACCCTTGTTCTCCTGTTTCTGGTTCTGCATCAGCTGTTGGGAGAGATATGTATGTTGGCTGTGCAGATGTGGCTTTGGGTTCTAGATTCATGTATGAGAATAATGACAGTAACAGCTTTTCCTAAAATATCAGCAAGTCAGCGCCATGGTAATGGGTTCAAATCCCACACGGACCACAAAGCTTATTTTCAGAGAGTGTGTGTTTGTGCTTTACGGTTGTGTGAATTTCAGTCACTTCACTGTCAGAGACAACAGACATACTTTGTCTGCAGCTCTGAAAGACAATACTGGGAGGTTTGGGTTTGTTTTTACTGTCAGTCTCCAGGCCTGTGGGTACGTTTGTCTGCTGGTGAGTGTGTATGTGTATGTGTGTGAGTGTTAGTGCAATCAACACTTTTCATTAGTGTTTGTGTGCTGTTGTAAAATGAGGAGAAGAGGCTGCCAATCACTCATAACAAACACATGAAGACACACTTTTCAATCAGGTCTTTGGTTTTACAATCTATGCACACGATGTGTCCTAGTTTGTGCCGTGGTATTATGTTAAGTACACTCAAACTGCATGTTTAAACATAAGCGCTGCCTCTTTCTACTGCATTCTATGTCTTGTGTTCCTTGCAGGGAAATATAAAACACAAGTGTCGGAGTCAATGGGAATTTGATCAATCAGAACCTACACTTGGAGGTGAGTCCATATACCAACATGTTGGTGTTTTGCTGCCATCTGGTGGCACGTTATTGTTTAACACATGATGTGTGAGGACAGTTCTCTTTCTCACTTACAGTATGGCCCATAGAATCTGTAGCCCAATGAATACATTTACAGATGAAATGAGAATGCTGATAATTTTACACACCCTCGAATAGCTGGTAATACTCATTCTGTAGCATATTTATGAATGAAAAAAAGAGTGATTGAGGACTCCAGCCAAATCCATCTACTCTGGGACAAATGACAGTGAAATGAATCTGAGAACTCTTCAGAGCTATATCTTTTTCCCCCATAAAGCTTCAATTAAACATAACTTGAACTCTGGTATCTACATACATGGAAAATGAGTGTTTGATATTTTGCAGTGTCTAAATATTTGATAGTAAAATGTGTGTTGTTAAGAGTGTGTTATAATCACCGAATGGTGTTTTAACTGAACATTAGAAAATTAAAGTTTAGCTCTCTGTAGTTCTTACAAGTCTAAATAATAACATTAATCATAACTCAATGTCCTTCAGCTGCTATGTCACGCACCATCATTAATGTTATTGGTAACATGTGCTTCACCTACTATGACAAGTCAATGTCTGCTGTTAAAAGAACACGGTCACTTAAAGTGCTGGCATATCAGTACTGTAATACTATATGTTACCATGGATATAATTAAGTTAATTTTGGCCCAATAAATTTAAATATTGATACATTTAATTAAAAAAAACAACCACCATTTGGGAGTCCTGCATGACAGTGCTACACCATCAACACCTTTAACAGAAAACTCACCTTGTTTCTGAATCAAGTCAGTGGCAAAACATGTTACAGTCCAAGACCTGCACACCCACACAGATGTTTTCAATCACTCTTGCTGATTAGATCTGTTCAGGTTGTGGAGCCATGCAGGAAACCAGATGATGTCACCAGACTTCATGTACTAATACATTTCATGAAGTAGTTTGTCCCACTACCCTAAGAGGTACACAAACCAGAAATAATTTGCAGTATTTTTATAAAATTGTAACAGAACACGCACCCCTGACATGCCAAATCATGGCTGTATGGCATTTAGTTTAGGGATAAAGGGAGTAAAATATAAGCAAACAGCGCAGGGTTCTACTACTACTACATGTATCCTACTTAAACGTCCTAAAGGATAATGGACACGCTGACCAACAGCTTTACAAACATTTGATGTTGGTGCTGCGTACTAACATTTTTAGTAGGCTAGTTTCGTTTTTCTTTAAGCCACACCCTCCAATGAATAGAAACTGATCCTAAACAACCGTCCGTGTCCCGTGGCCGTGATCTCTGATACAGTAAAGGTACGATTATTCCCTTAATGTTTTTCTTTTAGAAATTGAGTAGATTTGGCTAGGCCTATACTGCAATTTATTGTAACAACGGAATATGTGTACTTTCTCCAAATTACCCAAATTTATTGAATTTGCTGAGCTGTCTTGCTGATGTTGTTACTCCAAGACAAATAGCGTATGTTGGTGTTTCTTCGGGCTCTAACAGGGACAACATTGTAACTAGAATAAGAATTGTGTCACAGTGTTTCTATTCTAGCCTATATTGTAACGTTAGTTTTTTTTTTGTTTTTTTTAACTTGCCAAGTATTCAAGAAAATGGTGTGAATGACAGATAAACAGGGGGTAACGAATTACATTTACTTTTGTTACAGTCGTGTTTTGTGTAGGCCTACTTGTATTGTTTTGAGAGAAGATTGTTTGTTTTGAGGCTATATTTTTTTTTTTATCACAAGTTGCGTATTGCTACTTTCAAATGGCATCCGTTACAAAGTAAAAACAAAAGTCACGTGAAAACAAATCCTGATCACGGGGCCAGCAGTTAGTGAACAGTTAGTATAAATAGTAACAGTGTAATAAAATCAAGGGAGACGGTATTGTGTTAATGTTAGCATTATTGTACCTCGGCATACTTCAAAAGAAAATGTTGCATCGACCTTAATGAATCACTAATTTGATGCACCAACAGGCGAGCAAGCAAGTGACCAAAATCAAACACACAACATTTGATGCTGCATGACGAACAGGTGCGTGATGGGTGTGGCTAACTGGTAGATGCTAAAATGTTCATGGCGGCGCATGGTGGTTGCGGATTTCTGCGTTCGCTGAGCAACTTCGACCTTCATTGAGGTGTGTGAGGACTTTCTGCCGTTTTTGACTGTTAATCTTTGTCACAGTTGTGGCTACAGAGCATCTTTCAGCTCAAAATGTAAAAAACAAAGAAACCTGTGAGCTCAGTGGGACAGAGAGACTGGTTAAACTTAGCTTTGAGAATAAACGACGACGATTTGGCGGGATGAAATATTGCAACAAGTAGTTATTGGATGACTTTCCATTAAACTTTAGTTTACACATGCAAGCCACCGGTAATTGTAATAACTGGCGACTTTTTTTTTTACCAGCACCGTCATCAGCATGTTAGCATTGTCATTGTGAGCATGTGGCGGTGTTTAGCATGCTGACTATCATTTAGCTCCAGTCCCTGATGGCTGTAGACTCTTCAAGGCTCAGACTGCTGTTCAGACAGGTAGCTACATTAACTGTTAAAGGGATATTTCACCGCTGGAAAGATGAATATGTATTTAAACTGGGTCATTTATGTAGTAGAAATGTGAATTTTCTTTAGAAGTTGGTGCCTTCTAGACAGGGCCTGAAGTTAACTTCTTTGACCACCAGCTACTGTGGCAGCTAGGTGGATTTAAAAATCCACCTGCCACTGTGACTTTTTACCAGCCAGTTTTTTTTGCCTCATAAAGGTGAAAAACAGGAATTGCTGTGTCTCTATGATCCTATCCTGTCCTATTCATGGTAGCCTACTCGTGGACATTAATTGCACCGTAATCATGTGCTGTAGTAAGGGGGCCAGCCTTGATAATCCTGCATAGGGATTCACATAGACAGTGATGGTTTTTTAGGCTATGTTCTGTTTTTTTTTTTTTTTTTTTTTTTTTTAATAGTACTTTAAAAATAAAAAGGAAACTTATTTTGGGGAGAATAATAATTATTACTATTGATGAATTACTCTGGGCAGAGATTTCCTAGGAACCTTAACAAAAAGGCTCAGGATGCTGCAAATGTTGGTATAATATGAAAATGGCTGGATTTAAGACAAAAAAATAAGTTATTGAATGAATCAAATATGAACATATCCGTCACTATCAGTGGCTTGTTGATCTTGACATTGTTAGTTAATTTCCTGTGTGTGTGTGTGTGTGTGTGTGTGTGTGTGTCGCGGGGGGAACTAAGCAGCCCCGCCTGCTGCAGACGGCCGACAGGATTGAAACAGCAGCAGCTTTCAGCGACTTTAGAGTGAATAAACGTCACAGCGTACATTGATGTTAAAATGAATACAGGTTGGCAGGACGGTCTGAAATGTTTTGCACGGTCTTTCGCTGTACGTTTTGTTGGTAAATGTGAGATGTTCGAGTCACACACACGTCTTGTCTTCATATCACCAACTAGGAAATGATCAACCTGTTCTCCCTCCCGCTTGGTCATTGGCTGCACATGGGACTGCTGGGATTGTCGCGAGTAATGAAAATGGATTGGGGGACCCGGATGTCAATCAATGTCTTCTAGTGATGCGGGCCCCTGATTGGTCCGGGCCAGTAAGCAATCCCGTACCCTGCTTACCGATAGTTATGCATCTGAATCACTCAATTCTCATTGGCTACCCGCCAATGTGGCAGGTAGATTGACAGTGTTACCTGGCAATTGCAAAATTCACCCGCATTTGGCGGGTGGTCGGGTGTTAATTTCATGCCCTGCTTCTAGACCAAGAAAAGCCAGAAAATATATTTTTGGCTCATGTAGATAAAAGACAACAACTCCCAGAATGCACTTGCTTCGCTTCCCTACGAGGCTTCTCCCAAGCCACGCCTACCGGTTACAGAGGGCAGTCAAGTCGGTTTTATTGTCATTTCAACCATATACGCTGTATATAGTGAAACGAAACGTTTCACCGTGGCTCAAGTGGTGTTACACATTTAAAATATACATATAAAACATTTTATAAAAACGACTGACACCTACATTTAGTGCACACAAATTATAGACTAGCTATACATAAAGTGGAATTACTACTTAAAGTAGAGCATTTAAGACAGACAAGGGACAGGACAGACAACAAAAGACAGGGCATAAGTAGACTTGTAACAGAGCACTGGTTGTTGTAAGTTAGGTTCACTGTGAGGTGAAGGTAGAATATAAGAACTTTCTTGAGATTTGCGTGGTTGAAATCACCAGCAACAATAAATAGTCTATCCGGATGTGCGCTTTGGAGCTCACTGATGGCTCCGTAAAGTTCAGCTAACGCATTGGTAGCATTAGCGCTTGGTAGGATGTAAACACCGAGTATAAACACAGCCGTGAATTTGCATGGAATGTAGAATGGTCGGCATTTAACAGTCACAAACTCCACCAGCGGTGAGCAGTAGTTGGATACAAGCACCGCATTTCTGCACCAGTCTGTATTAACATATATGCACAGCCCACCTCCACGAGTCTTACCCGACAGAGCAGCATCTCTGTCTGCTCGGAAGGCTAGCAGGTCTGGTAGCTGGATACAGAGTCCGGTACACTATTGTTCAGCCATGTTTCGTTGAAGTTGGATGTAGTCCAGTTTGTTGTCTAATGAGTGGACATTTGCAAGCAGGATGGATTGGACAGGTGGCCGGCTAGCGTTAGCTTTCCACCTAGCTGGAGCTCCTGCCCTTGTTCCGCGTTTCCGCTTTCTCGCACACTGCTTTCGATGTCCCCATCCCCGGCTAGTGGCATCAAGCGACACCGCAGTTCCTCCATCATCCTGCAACTGTTCCTTGCTGTATTGCGGCTCGTACAGGTAGCCACGAGCATCAGATTCATGCACCAGATCTTCAAAATCCCCTTCTGCCATATCATCTTCAAAACTACCTTCCGCCGTTGTGGTTAGCCTACTAAAGTATGAATTAATTACTTAGCTTTATCCACAGAGCAATAGCCTGTTAGCTTAGCTTCAAGATGGCTGGCACTATTTGGTAATTCTGGGAGTGAGGTCCCACCCCCTATGGGCGGGTTGAAAATATGCGGAACAGCTGCTACTGGCTGTAGTCTATAGCCTCTGGCCAAAAAAGTCCAGTTTTTTTTTTTTTTTCGAGACACACAATACAGAGATCTCTCGTCTCGAAGCGCAGTCATTCGAAAATACTACTGGGTTTCTACTAGAGCGCGGATCCGGCTGCATTTTTCTGTCCGATCCGTTCCATGTCCGACAGAGCAGTAACCGAGCCAGACGGGCATTAAGATATTTATGTCCGAGCCCGACCCAAACCCGAACATCTTTTCTAAATATCAGGTTCCCGACGGGCTCGGTTCGGGTATCCATCCTCTAGTTTCTACTGATACAAAGCTTAATGCTAATTGGTGAAGTATCCCTTTTTAAGGGTTTAGTTTCGGAGTTTGAGTGCTATCTTCATGGGGGCATCGGTTATGATGCACGAGCCAGGAAACTTAAGTCCACTTAACAAAGGTTTATTTCCACTCAAAACTATGGTGCAAATGATGATGAGTACAACAATACACACGGGCTTGTATTTCAGCTGCTGCCAGCCTCATGTTAATGTAAAAGAGTGACTGAGGGAGGGCAGTCTTTAAATAAGGGGTGACCAGGTGGAAGAAAGAACAAATCAGTGATGAAGAAAGGAAGTGAGGTAGGTGAGGAAAGGAAGTGCCAAAGTAAGAGATTAGGGATCTTTAATACAACAACCTATGTAAATAATGTTGTATTCACTGTGGGCTGCAGTTGCTGTGAAGTCTATATTGTTAAATAATCTTTGTCTGCCTTGGTGATGTTTTATTCTGTTGATTCTATAAGAAGTGGTCATTTAATATATGAAGCCTGATATTGCATTTTTGTTTAATTGTGAGTTGTGTCCTATTTTCTGGTTAATTCCACTAAGGCTATACAGAGGAAGAAGGTATGTTTATAATTTGAGGAAATTCCGCCGGAAATTCCGCCAGATGTCCCTCATTTCGGCCAGATGCCGTCGCCTTCCCCCTTTCTTTGTGTAGGCATTTTAAACTCTGGTTGATTTATGAGGACTATCATTAACTGCTCCTCAGATCTAAATCCAGACAGCTAGCTAGACTATCTGTCCAATCTGAGTTTTCTTTTGCACGACTAAAACAACTTTTGAACGTACACGTTCCACCAAAACAAGTTCCTTCCTGAGGCTATTTTGCAGAGGTGCCGTTGCTCCGTCCGGCGCCTAGCGCCGCTCAAGACGATTGTGATTGGTTTAAAGAAATGCCAATAAACCAGAGCATGTTTTTCTCCCATCCCGGAATGCTGTGTGGACTAGCCAGACTAGGGCTGAAACGATTCCTCGAGTAACTCAAATAATTCAATTATTAAAAATCCTCGATGCAAAATGATTTGCCTCGAAGCTTCGTTTAATCAATGTTACCAACGTTATATCGCTGACGGTGTTTCCGCACGGATGATTATTACTGTCGCACACCGGGCTGATGCTGCTGGCGACCCATGCCATGAAGACTGACGCCACAGATTACAAAATGAAGAAAGAGCGTAAATAGTGAGGGTAGGGCTGCACAATTAATCAAATTTTAATCACTGTACTACTGTAGCTAATGGTAGGCTAACGTTACCTGCTGTGTAACGTGTTATTAGTGTTTACTAGCGTGACATGCAGAGATGTTTCTGTTGCCTCTAACGTCTGTTTTGGAGCATCAGAGCGCAGCGCAGACATTTAAGTGGCACCGTAATCCGCGTTGCTATTTCGTCCGGTAACTTAACATGCAGCGTTAACGTGAGTTGCCTGTATCTTTTCACGGCAAACACACGTGTGGAAAGCGGTCGCACAACAGCTGAAATGGCATACTCCTTCATAGTATACTTCAACAAAGGAGGAATGTAGCACAATATGGATGTGAAAGCAGGTATAATTAGCCTATGTAACAATAACATTGTTTTGGTTACAAATAATCGTGATAATTAATCGTGATCTCAATATTGATCAAAATAATCATGATTATCATTTTGGCCATAATCGTGCAGCCCTAAGTGAGGGGCTAAGAGAAGAGACAGGCTGGAGAAAACAACAAAGTGTCCAAAGTTTGGAATCAGTTCAAACGAAAACTCTGTACAGTGTGCGTCTACTGCAAAATTGAACTAGCTTACCACAATAATAGAACGTCAATGTTTCAGCATCTCAACAGAAAACATTGAGACTAACTTAATCCTCTATTCCACGAAGCGGAGTTGTATGGACGATGAAACTACACCAAACGCAACAACTACAAAAACAAAGACAAGAAAATACCACAATTTGATCTAAAGAGCCGACTTGTTGACTATCCCTTCGGAAAAACAGCTGACTGTTGCGCATCATTTTTTGTCACTCTCTCTCTCTTCACGGAGAAACAGCTGATCAACGCTCTACTAGCATAAGTGTAACAGAGCTGTGTAGCATTTCATTTGCAGACATTTTCATTGAAGTAACAGTACTTTTACTTGGGTATAATATTTTAGTACTCAAGTATTTCAATGTCTTTGTTTAGATGGATGCGATATTTAACATACTTGAGCAGTTCAGACTGGACTCCTTCTACAACCAGTTTGTCCAGTTGGGCGTAAAGGATGACATGGATTTCCTGGATGGCGTAACAGATGAAGATCTGAACAGTATTGGTGAGATGAACCTCAACTTAAAACCAAAGACTGTAAAAACATGTTTGGCTGTCACTCAGTGGAAAACAATTAAATGTTAATGTGTGTTATGTAAAGTGTTTTTTAGTCATGTTATTCACTTGCACTTTTCATTCAAGACCCATTGCACTTGGTGACCAGAAAAATATAAACCATGTATATGGCAATCCAATTCAATACAACCCTCCTGTAGTAAATACCTTTTTTTTGTAAAATGTTTTATCTGTTTAGTTGACACTGTCAGGCATGTTGATTCAACAGCATGATAGTTTTCTAGGGTATTGTTTTTGTCAGTTTTATTAGATAGCAGTTAGTACTACAGTGTGTTTATATTATGTTCTATTTGCCTCACCTATGTACATTATGAAAAATTGTGTTTAGCACCATCACATGTCAATAAATAACAATGTTTTGAGTTAAATGTCCACTAAATTATAACAAATTAATTAGTATGTATTTTATTAATCAAATACCATTGTTGCACCTACATTTTTACAGGTTTAAGTCATGTGGAGAAAAAACATTTTTCAGCGATGAAAAACTTCATTCAAAGACTCAGAGCTCTGGAGCGCCAAGATCAAACTTTGACGCCTGTGCAAAAACCATTGGAGTCGTTCTGTCTGCAGTACACATATCCCAAATGTCCTCAACCAAAACGTATGGCAGGTAATAGGAACACATTTCTTATATCAATGTCTGCTCATTAGATTAACTTGGGCCAGCCACTGACTTGTTGATCACACTTGTTGATGAATGTGATGATTGTGTTAGTGATCATTGTGCAGACTGGTGCTGTCCCAAACGATTATTTTTTTAGCGATTATTTTTTCGATTAGTCGACTAATCTATAGCGGTGTCAACAATAATCGATTCGGCAATGCATCGCAATGCGGGGCATGCACGATTCAGCATCGATGCGGCAAAGTGCCATAATCGATTATGTCAGTTTATTTTCTGGCCTTGAGTGGACAATAGTTATGAATTTTCAATTACTTCCGGGGGCAGAACAACAACAATCAAGATGGCTGAGGTGGAGGGAGATGACCGCGATAGACGGGTAATTAAAAACGCACCCAAAGCTTGGAAAGCGGACATCTGGGCACATTTCGGATTCTACGAAGTTAATGGGAAACTAGACAAGACTTACGCGGTATGTAAAACCTGCCACACTAAAATCAAGCACGTTGGCAATACAACTAACTTCACGAGCCACGTTGATAGTTGGCATCCTGAGTTGGCTTCAACAACAACACAAAAGGTCGACACATCCCAGCCAAGAATTGATGAGTCGCTAGTGTCAACGTTGCCACACAACTCCGAGAGAGCAAAGAGGATCACACGATCGGTGGCATGTTTCATAGTGAAGGATCTATTAGGGATAGGAATAGGATCCCTATTCTGTGGTAGAAAATGCAGGGTTTCGCCACATGCTTAAAACAATTGGAACAATTATAAGCTACCGTCACTGATTCTGCGCTTCCCGCATTGTACAAAGAAACCAAAGCAAAGGTAATGGAATCAATGTGTAAAGCCAGTCGTGTAGCCATTACAAGTGACGCCTGGACTTCAGTCGCAACAGAGTCCTATGTAATCATAACGGCACATTATATTAGCGAGGATTGGCAGATTGTATCACATGCTGCAGTCACTGCTGGAAAAAGTTGGCTGTTATTGCTCTATTTAATTTCAAATGGTTCTAAAGCAGAGAGAAGAGAAACATTTCTCATTCAAAGCAGTGATTTATATTTTCTTTTTCAGGTTTGAAAATGCCATATCCAATACCCTGTACCATTTTATTTAATGACATTTATGTCAAAGATACAGGAGAGTGATAATACACACATAGCAGCCAATAAAATCTGTTGTTCAATATCTGACTGCTTGTATTGCATCATGACTGATGAAAAATTTGCCTTGTATGCAGTAGAATTTTGATGCATCGTAGAATCGAATCGTTACCTGGTGAATCGTAATCGAATCAAATTGTGAGGGCAGTGCCAATGCACACCCCTACTAATCTAATGACTAATTTTTCAATTAGCGATTATTTTCCCATTGCTCAATTAACAACTTACACAAAACAAATTTCAATAAGGTTCAAATCTCTATTTATTAGTTTAACACTGCACTGTTCATGTAAAATTATTTTATTTATATTTTTTCAATTTTTAGTGCAACCTGAAGCCAGATGTAGGCTATCAATCCAACCACAAAATAAAGTCACTTTCAGGAGGAATACAAAAATAAAAACTTAAAGTAAACAGAGCAAGTGCAAAAAGAGTAGCCTGTATTTGTTTTTTTTAACAGTAGGTAAAATAATGAATAAGCTCTTGTTTAACATCCAAGCTCTTCTCCCTTTAACTTTAATTATTTGTATCTAAAGGCTGGTTAAGCACTGTAGGGAGGAGAAGTTGGACAGTTTTTTTTTTTTTTGTCTCGTTCCAGTGATTGACACATCTGGGTGATGGCGTCGGATATGCGTTAGCATGTTGGATGTATTTCCACTCACATGCGCAACAACTGCTGAACAACGCCGACACACAGTCCTCGTCTCTCTCGCCGGTAACCTACTACTGTAACTGACCCGAAGACCGAAATTTTCGAGGCGGGGACGGCACCAGGCGGGATGGCATGAGACGAGAGGGCATCTAAGGCGGTGCTATAGATTAGGTGTCCTTAGAACCTGCGTATCTAACAGTAGTTCCGCATTACATTAGTTCCGCATTACATTAATTTATTTTATTTAGTGACGCGTCGACGCAAATTATTTGTGTTGAGGCATTTACGTAATCGATGAAGTCGACTACGTCGACGAATCGTCCCAGCCCTAGTGCAGACATCAACATGCAACTGAACAGCTTCACAGTGGTTATTTTGAACTTACAGATATGGATCCAGCACAAAACACACTTGAGGATCTGATGTTGAGGATCAGCCATCTTGAAAGTGTTGGGAATTCCAAAGGAGTCTGTCTCTACACAGTCGATGGGATGCCCTTGACAGATGATCCCTACTTCAACACATGTGAGTAGACCTGAACATCTTTTACAGTAAAGGTTACTAGATGTGAAAGTTTATATTGCCAAGATTCTTTTTTTGTCCATTGTTTGTTTTAATTGTACTGCAGTTGCGGGTACAACAGTGACTATAAATGTACTGAAGCATCCATCATCTTGGGACTCCAGGACTCAGCTCTTTGTTTTGGTTTTACAGCCCAAATCTTTACTGTTGTGGTTCAAACAGGCAGCTGTTTTCAGAGTATAAGCTGTAACAACAGCTGTACACTACCAATTCACCTCCAAGGACATAGAAACATTTAGAAATTAAAAAGACGGATATAAAAAAGAACAGAGTTAAAAGGAATGAATATTTAACTGGAATTCTTCAGGTGGCCCGAAACACAACTTCAAATAAATTCAAATTTTGCTCTGGACGTGTAAATGTTTAGGGCGATCCCAAACGATAATTTTTTAAACGACTAATCTAGCGATTATTTTTTTCTATTAATCGACTAATCTAACGATTTTTTTATTATTATTATTTAACGATTTAAAATGGTTGCTAGAACATGGACTTTCAGAACTGAAGTAGTAGCCTATGTTGTTAAAATAAAATAATCCCTGACAAATGTATTGCACATAAGGCAAGTTGTGATTTACAGTGTCTAATATAAGTCTGTAATCGATTGGGTCACTCATGATGATGGTAAACCAAAAAAATAACACTGCCGACTGATAGTGTTTGATAATGCTTAATGTTAAGTCATAGCGGGGCATTACAACGAATCAACGGACTAACGTACCGTTGGGCTACTACTGGGAACACATTCCGTGTCACTATGTTGATAATCGCACATGCTTGAGTGAGCAGAATTTACGGTGTTTTGCTGCTGTTCTCCTGACTCAGGGATCCGGGGTGTCTCCTCTTCAGGTGTTCTTGCATTACTGTCGTGCTAGTGTGATCTGCCAACTGCATTTTACAAAGTCTACAGACTACCACATTGTTGTTGGCATTAAGAGTAAAATACTCCCACACTTTAGGAGACTGTGTGCGAGCCTTTTTCTCAACGTGTTGAACTTGCAAGGAATCCATACTTGTGCTGTTGCTGGAGGCAGCCATGTTGTTTTTAGATTTCTACGCGTCGACGCAAATTATTTGTGTCGACGCATTTACGTAATCGATGACGTCGATGAATCGTCCCAGCCCTTTAGATGTTTGCCATGTCAACTAAAAATGTTGTCTTCTCATACAGGGTCTTTGAAAGACAGACATGTTCAAAGTGGATCTGTAATTTATGCCATATTCACACCAAAGGAAAACCTGAAACAGGCTCCTCAAATACCAAAGCAAGAGGTTGTCGAAACCTGTGGAGGCAATGTGGTTCGATGCCACGTCATGCTCAAGGTGCGTCTTAATTATATTAGTCATGATGCAACTAATGATCATATTGACTAATATGGTATATGGATATTATTGTACAAGCTGAATATGTTTGCTTTATGGCTCTGCTTTAAAAAAAAGTATAAGTATATTTTATATATATATATATATATATATATATATATATATATATATATATATATATATATATATACACTGACCATATTTTATACTGACATTCTGGGGATCACATCTCTTTTAATCACACATCATAAATATTTTTACTTTTTGTACAATTGTAACAATTTTTAACAATTACAACTTTTAGAAATCAAATTGGTGCAAACAGATGTAATCGATCAGACACCACTAAATTCATTGAATACATGTAAACTTCATCTTTCTAGTCCAACTACTGATTGCAGTGCTCAGAGCTCTAATATAGGGCTCTAAGATGGCATTGTCCATTAACCACTTTGGGGATTGCACTGGATTTTTTAACATACGGTATAAACATATACATTATTTAAAGCTAGGGATGCACAGATGCCACTTTTTGTAAGACCTAGTACTTACTGAATGAATGTTAATGAACGTCTGTTACATTCAAGCCATTGCCAAATGAGTTGCTACAAAGCTAATTAAGACTATCAGCTCCACACAACTCTCTCTGTATTTCACAGTATGGCTGAGTTCAGAAGATTGTGGCGTCTGCTGACTTTCCCTCGCAGAAGCTCGAGTGAAGATAATTACCTCTTCTGAAGAGTCCATTACACTTTTTTTAATTCTGTGTCCTCCTCGGCTACCAATACCCGATTCTGGCATCGGTATCGCTGCATCCCTATTTAAAACAAATCTGGTCTTTATAATTTGTATTTCCTTATTTCATACAGGGAGACTTTGAGGTGACGGTGAACTTGGCAAGTGACACCATAACCAGTCTGAGACTCAAGCTGGCAAATGAAAGTGGAATCCCAGCACATGTCCTACATTACAAGTAACTCTATCTTATGGCATGTTACCCTCTTTTTTTTTTTTTTAGTAGTCAGATTTATTTTCTCATACAGTACTTCTGTTCTCTCCTGTGCTTATATTTCCAGAGGTGAAGATTGTGATGGTGACACTCTGCAAAGTTGTGGGATCTCTGAAGACTCAACAGTTAACTTCTCTTTGTCAACCTTTTCTGATGAGACTTCATGCGATGAGACAGTCTTCATTAATGATGTTGTGCCTTCAGTCCAACAAACCCAGAAAGGAATCAGTGTGTTCTTGTCTTCACTTTTTGCTGTTGTAAGTTTTATTTTATAATATATTATCAGTACTTTTTACACTACCGTCGGTCACGGATCATGGAAAGTGAAACTTAAATATGTCATGGGGCGGTTGGATTTATTAAAATCTTTCTTTTCACATTTTTATTCACAGCAATATGTTATTTATAGCATAATAGGCTATATATTAACTTATTGGGAAAAAACAGGAAATAAGTTAAAAGTAAAATAAAATCTGACATTGAGCACCCCCATATAGTCCAAATGGCATGTACCTCATTTCATAAAGCCCAGTTTACAGTCTGGCGTGTACCTCGTTTCATAAAGCCCAGTTCAGTCAGACCAAAGATTCGCAACGAGACAAAACCGTTTTAGAATGTTGCAGGGAAAAGTTGCAGTGTTCAGAACCAGCCAATGCAGAGAATCAGAGAAATAAAACGTTTTCACTGTTTCAGCTCCACTAGAAAAGCAGCTGTAACAAGTATCTCACTATCACGAATGTTATCCACATTCATAGTTACAAAAAAGCCTGAAAGTCCGAAGCTAGAACGGAAGTACAAAGATGCTATGAAGATGATACACTGTCTCGTCGCATTGGTGTGAACTGGCAGGTTTCAGAACGTTGCAGACCGGCGCATTGCAAGTAGCTGCAAGTTTGAAATCGTCTGGCTGCAAATCTTTGGTCTGGATTGGGCTTTACGCCTCTGAAGATTCAACTGTAAGACGAGTCAAATCAGGCTCCTTCTATTAAATATTCAACTATTCAGGGTCACCCCTAGTTTTTAACCACGCTAGCATCTCAAGGCATGCCAATGTTGGACAGTCGGTCAGTTCACCTCTTTGGTCAAATATCTCAACAACTATTGAATGGTTATGGCCATAGAATTTGGCACAGACAGCGGCCCTAGCATAGATGTAGACTCGTGGTAGTAATGAAACAGATTGGAAAAAGATGGCAAATCTATCAATTAAGTTGCTACATTTAGTAATGTTACCCTTCCTTCCCCTGTAAGCTTAATCTTGCTTTACAATGCATTTATTTTTTTCTAGAAACATCATTATTCAAAGGAGAAACTGAAGAAACTGATTTCCTACATAAGAAAACTGACTGGATGTAACCCTCTTGCCCAAAGTTTGCATCAGTTACTCTGCAGGAATGAAACACTAACCAGGAATCAGAAGGTAACCAATATGAGCCGAAATAATTCTGCCTGTAACATCATTGTACTTTTTGAAGTGGGTGTTCTCATGTGCTGCATTACATTATGTAACTAGTCCTGTGAAAACAATTTTGTGCAAAATTGCTGTGCTTCAATTTTTTAAATTAAAATAATAATAATAAACTGTCTGTACACTTACAATGTTCTCAATGCTTCGGTTAACATTTAGGGGCCCTCATTATGCTACCGTTGAAGTGTGGTGATATTTTGAGCCTTTTTAGTGGTATAATAAGCAATTTGTTTTTACTTTCCCTGTGCCCCGAATACTAGCGTTGTAAGCTAATCAGCGGGCCGCGCTAGCTTGTTTTCAAGCTACAAACACATTCCATTAGCATGAAAACATGTCCCAGAGAGCGATCGAGTGGGTACACATCTGTTATTAACCCCTAGGTTCATTTTGCGCCAGAATTGTCCTTTTAAGGCTATTTTAAATTGTGTTTTTTACTTTTGTATCAATTGGTTTTTAGAATAGGCCCACCTGTTTTGGGAAGTGCTGCAATACCCCTACTTCCCACATCTATGCATTATGTGCATAAAGAAATAAAGATTTTGTATATAGCTTAATAATTTTTTTTAATTTAATTTTTTAAGTGCCCTGAACTAATGACATCCTTGCAGTACTTTTGTAGCAGTAATAACATTAATTATATGGTGAGTTTTCTCTATATCCTCAAGCTAAATGTATATCCCCAATTTAAGGCGGATATAAAAAAAAGTCACCTTTTTCACCCCTGATGAGTTTGCATCCCTGAATGATCTGCATTGCAGATGTTTCCTGTAGTATGGTTGAACTTAACCTTTAGACAATGACTTGTGCTTTCACCAGTACCCATCTCTTTAGCCGTACTTGTTCTTTTGATGTAGATTGCAGTTGTTGAAGGCTTGTACATACTCTTCAGAGAGCTTTTACCTCAACGTAAAACACAGCAAGAGGAGAAACCCATTGAAGACCTGGATGTCTTTGAGAATTCACTGTACTGCTGGGCACATCTCTTATCGGAAGCAAAGGTATGAAGATACTGAGGGTTGACTAATATAAGCTTATGAACGGTGAAGCCAGTCATTTTTTAATGAAGTTGCCAGTGGTTTGTGTGGGTATTAATGTCTCTACACCTTTTTGTAGAAGTTGCCATTACATTGAGCTAATAGGTGATACATGGCTTGAATGTATTTATGAATGCATTAAAGTAGATTCCTATTTCATGGTTGACCACTTAAAGTATATGTAACTTTTTAATTAATGTTTCTAAAGCTCTGTCATTTTTCATACAATAGTCCTTAATGACCTGTAACAGCAAACAAGACTAAGAGTGAAATGGACGCTATTTTTATATAGTTTTTAGTAAGGCATCTGCCCGGGTCCGATTTTTCCTGCGAAGTCACAGAATGATTTGTGGCAGGTAGGCTACAGCAACACATTCTGACGGGTCACAGATTTCTTTGTTACACTGAAAAAGCCAGTGTTAGCGTATGCCAGCGCAGCCAGGTAAAAGGAAGCATGAGATTTCTTTATATAGGCCTAATTGTATTTTAATGTTTTAGAAGTTATCTGTTGTAGTTATGGCTGATACTGGGGTAGGACCATCACAGGAAAGAAGGAAATTAAACTAACAGCTAAAAGGGAAAGTGTAAGACAACGGGCGATAAATGAGTCAACTTCGGTCAGGCCTTAACAGATGGAGACAATTACGGGATTGTAAATGATTCAAAACCGACCTGAATTGGCCCTCAGGTATGTAATATGTCTATTTCATTCTTAAAATAACTTTACAGTGCGCGATGTGTTTGTAGTCAGTAGCCAACATTAAATTTACCTCCCCCTTCCATTTTTCCACGTTTTCCTTTTAGTCTGTGTTTGTGTTGGCTTACTATTTTCTTTTCCCTTGTCCCCCTGTAACATTACTTGTGTAAAATGGGCCATATTAATTTAAGTTATTACGTTGGTTGCTTCAACAAACTCCTAATGCTTTGGCTCGTGACACAGTGATACCCGGTTTATCTCACGAGACATCCAAAGTAGGCTAAGTTATCGTATGCTACACTTGAAATGCATCTGTAACTTATTCTTTTATTGTAAATGAAATGATTTTCTGGTTGAGCAAAACATTCATCGCGACTAGCCTATATGACCTCCCCGTTATGCTAACTCAGTAATACAGCACCCTAAAGATAAGACCTTTATGACAGCAGGTGTGGTAAAAACACTACCACTTTTGTCCAAAGCAGCCGCTAGAATCAACACAAACTGAATGTTACATATAGACACTTTAAGTAATGATCACTTTTTCCTTATTTTGACAGAAACTGGCATCAGACCAGGAGATCTACGCACCAATCACTCTTACGTCTGAAGATGGCAGCCGGTTCTCTGAACCAGTCAGAGTACCTGGAGTGCCTGGAACCTTTGAACGAGCATATGTTCGCCAGAAAATCAAAGGTAAAACTAAAACACCATGACTTTTCTACACATTTTTATGTATAAGGAGCTTATCATACTGTAGAAGATGCCTATAAAGAAGGCATGTAGAAGATGCCTATAAAGAAGCAGAGGTCAATTAGAAAAAGCAGATGGCAGCCCCACAGTTTACTGATCTGCTCCCCTTTTTTACTTTTAAATCAAGGCTGAAGACCATTCTTTTTGATGTTGCCTTTCTTAAAATAATTGTTCATTTCTTGTACTGAAGTTGCATTGTTAAAACTGTGTCACAATCTATATAAGCATATAAAGAGAATTAAAAAATAAGACCGGTGGGAACGGCAAGGATTGCGGGTGGATTACGTGTATAGAGCAAAGGCTCATACATTTTAATATCTTTTATTGGGAAGCAGCTACAGAAAATTCAGTGGTGCTAACTTCACATGAAAACTGTAAAAGGGTCCATGCTGCAAGGTATGGACATTTTGCTGCCCTTTTGATGAACCGATCCATTTAGAATACTGTGAGGAACAGTAAAAAGAAGCCGCCTTGAAATTAGGGCTGGGACGGTTACTGCATTACTGCAATACCGCGGTCATGTGACGCCTACCGCGGGTCTGAGCTCGTCACCGTCATCACTGCAAAAAAAACATTGGCCTGCACGTTGTGTCTGATGACATGGATTCATTGATTCTAATGACATGGATCGTGTCTGATGACATTGTGTCTTACGTGGATTCAAGGTTTTCTAAACAAAACTTGTCAAAAGATGGAGCAAATCTGACCTTTCGTGAGTTGGGGAGCACAATGTTCCGTGACACATAACATTCGAGTCCTGTGTCATGTCTTGTATCGCAGAAAAGTCTTTGCCTTTCCTCTCCGTTCTCAGCTGAGGTAGACACATTAACGTTACAGCTGCAGTGTTTACCATTGCACATTAGCCTAGCAGCTAGCGGAGTTTCCTTCTGTTTATAGCTTTATCCCGATAAAACGGCATGGTTGAATTTCAGCCTGTGTGCACGTTTCGTAGCCTAAAACAGAGCGGCTTATATTGGTAGAGAGAGCAACAAGTTAGCGAACTGCCGAGTCGCCCTCTCTGCTCTCTGTCTGCTCAGCTGCTAGACGGGCTGCACTCTGCATTGTCGGCAAACTATTCTATTTATATTTTACTTTATTGACAAAAGAGCTTTCTGAACTGTCTGTGTTCTGTCTGAACGTGATGTTTTAAACAAGGACCCTTTAAGTGTTCGGGCTGGTAAGTTGATGTACCCCAAAAAAAAATTATCCACTGAAATATAGAAGTTTCTTTCGCCATGCAAAGTCTATGGGAAAAGTCTTTCTGGGCCAGAGGGGTGCAGTTCCACCGTTGGTTGCTAAGCCCATGGTTGATTTAAGACATGGCGCTGTCCTGGGGGCTTGGCGTGGCCTCTTGGCAAGCCGACCGGATGTGACATGGGGGCGTGGCAGCATCGACGATTCAATTTTTTTAATTCGAAGTTCGAGATTGTGACTTGATTACGGTTGTAACCTTGGTTCTCTGCGTGAAGAGACTTTCTCCACCATACGTATGGAATAAGTAACAGTGTAACTGTTAGTTATACAGGAGAGAAGCCAATTATCTGAGTTTGTGGCAAAACCTTTCAGTGCTCGGTTTTCATTTTGGGACTTTTGATTGAATAAAGGACTATTTTTCCAGTCTTATTTCTTCATTTTAGTTTTCTGTAAAATAGTGTTAAAATCTCGTCTCGATCTCGTGAGCTGGTTGTCTTGTCACACCCCTAGTATTTATACAAACTGACATTTACAAAACATACATTTTCTTTCAGAACTGTCCTTGTTTTATTCAAATATCTGGTATTATCGGCTTCACTTCATTTTCTATCCTTTGTTTTAGATGGAGAGAAAATTCCAAATTGCACTGAAGAGGTTTTGCGAGAAACATCAATACAGAGAGCCAACGACATTGAAAAAGTCTTGCTCAGCTTGCCTCCATTCATCAGGAATTATGCTCTTTGGATTCACTATGACAACACGGCTGGTCAGAAGTATGTATTATCAATGTTTTACTTAAACAAGTTTTATTTTTGGCTTTGAATTTAGACTTGTTTTTGTTTTTCACTAAACTGTACAATGAAATGGCAGCTTTCAGGTAAACATGGAGAAGACCTTTGGAAGTATGGTGGAAGAATTAAAATCTCCTGACAATCAATACATCAATGTGACCCCACCTCTACATCTGAAGGAGCTAGGACAGTGCGTGTCACGCCTTGTTCTACTGAGTGAAGGTAATCACAACCTGGATGGGTCATTTCTGACTGCACATCTATGTTTCAAATGGTGTTACTTTTTTAAAGGGTAAGACTCACTGGCGGTGTATGATGCACATTAAAACTTTGTGCAGCGGTTGTTTGGTATATAAGCCTGTACACTAAGAAACAAGGATCAACCAGTGGTGGAAATGAACAATAAGTCAAGCACTGTATTACACTTTTGAAGTACTTTACTTCTGAACTCCCAATTTATGCAACTTCATACTTCTACTCAACTACATTCAGAGGGAGATATTGTACTTTTTACACCAACACATTTAACTAATTTGTCAACTTTAGTTACATTTATTCTAGGTACAAAAGGTACTTATCACATATGATGTATTATTTATAGATTAAGGCCCTGCAGATTTTTTTTTTAATTATTATTATGCGCTAAATTGAATTCTAAACCAGTCTGAAAGGAACTTCTCATTGGTTTCCATATTGCCTCTGATATTTAATACCATGTTTGTGGTAAGCTGTTTTTTTGCTCTTTGTCAGACAACATTGGCGTATATTTGAATAAAGAAAAAGGATCCCCTGATATGATCGTAGTGCATGATTGTTTGGATGGCCAAAACAAAACCGTGGATGTGAATGAGTTGGCAGCCAGGTAAGTATGTTTCACAGTATCTTGTAGCCACCTTATGTTTCCCAGCATCATTGATGCGCTCTGATGAAATATTTTTTCTCTTAAATTCCTGTATTGAGGAATTGAGAATGTGAATTATTGTATCATTTACATGTTATATGAAATAAAAGATGCAACTGTGGAAAACTTTACAATACGAAAGACCTCCAGTACAAGTTTTTGTAAGCGCCTATGTGGGCGTCTTCTATCATTTCTGTATACACATCCTATAGTTTTTTTTTTTGTTTGTTTTTTCCTAGTTTCTATAGCTGTTTGAATTTTGCCTGCACAAATGGGAGAGGGAAAGTGTCACTTAACCTTTGTTGTTTCAATACAGTAGCAGACAATGTAGTGAGAACAAATTTAGCAGCAGTAAACTATGAATTGTGGTATGTGCAGTAAACTAATGGCCAAAGCCACAATGTTGCTGCTGATTCATTTTCTTCTGTTTACTGTATGAACCTCTGTAAAAGTCACAATACCATTTTTCTGACTGACGGTTTTTGACATTTAATACAGGACTGGAGACCATAGCGATGGCCGAACATTTGTCACAACCAGGACCCCAAAAGAGGCTATACTGGTAACACTTGTCTCTCTCTTGTTTTGATAATTGAATGTAGGACTGACAAGGGAACACAGGACACACTTGACAGCTATGCTATGATTTATTCTTGACCTAAATTCGTAAAAAAGTGTACATTTTCATTAGGTGCTGATAGACACAAGCTCGCATGGAAGAGGAGTGCTATGCAAGTGCAGAAATCAAGAAGATCGATGCTGTGAAGGAGCTCTTTGACAACTTTGCAACAAGGACTATGGCTTACGATTTTTATCATGTCATCGGCCTTATGAAGTTCGACTCCCTGGTGAAAATTCTCCACACGTTTACCGAAACTCTGGAAATGTTCAAGGTAAAGTCAGTAAATCAGGGCTGTCTTAGATCTGTCCTTTTAGTAAAATGTGCATCTGGTTGTAAAGCAGTGATAAACTTAAAATGTAAAGTGATTTCTTTTTTTTTCCTTCACATTTGTAGGAACACGTACGCAACATTGAGGCCAGTGGATGTACTCTGCTGTATGACGCCCTGCGACGTGGGGCATGTGAGCTGGAAAAGGTCAAGACGAGGTTCCCAGATTGTAGACTTCGCATCATTTGTCTCACTGATGGAAATGATTCTGGGTAAATCTGTTCTAAGCAGTTTTGGTACCTTGTTTATACTTGACCTGTTAGTACATATATTGATACTGTGAGCAGTAAGACAATGTCATGAGTAACCATGACTTTAAACTGTCAACTACAGATTGTGATATTTTTAAGTGAGTTGACATAATCTCAATTCTTCCCATAGATCCTCAATAGAGCCAGATGTTGTTACAGCCAAACTGCTAAAATCTAACATCATTGTGGACTCGATACTTCTTGGAAATGTGGAGAACAATATGCTTCATGGAATCAGCAATGCAACAGGTATGGCATCTTTGAAAAACTGCTTCCTTATGCCTTTTTCCACCAACATTTGCATGTATATGCAGGGTTTTTAAAACCAACAAACCTGCATGGGAAAGGGCCCCAAATTACCGCAGCTACCCAGGTGTCGTGCTCCATCACTGCCGATCGGAGCTGGAGTTGTTAAATACCCGTGCCTACTGCAGATCCATTTGACCCGGGAGTGAATACAGATTGTAACCTTTCCCACTGCAGACAAAAGCCCGATGTTAGTGGGTGTACTGTAAATGGATTTTTGGCCAGTGGGAAAGGGGTATATTCACTGTTATATACTTATTAGGGCTGTCAATTGATTAAAACATGTAATCTAATTAATTACATACTCTTTGATTAATTAATCGAAATTAATCGCATACATAATTAACGGTGCCTGAACCGATACTTTTTAAGAAAGTAAAAAAAGAAAAGGGAAAAAAAAGGGTACTAAACAACAGTTGGTGACATTAAAGAACGGCTTGTTTATTGCTAAGGCCATATGGTCAAAATGAAATGATTTAATAATGTATAACAATAACATTAACTTATTTCACTAGTGAATTGCTGTTGAACGACAAAAACAACCACTAGATGGGAAAGGGACATTTACAATAACTTCAAATGCACCACGAGGCTGTAGTTTACCAGTTTCAGATTTCGGTAGCCAGGGTTGGCAGGAAGAAGATTTTTACAAGTAAATGTTCCAATTAATGATCCAGGCAGCACATTCTCGTCTCCCTCCTTCATTTTACAGTCCAATGGTGGCTAGAATGGTTCCGGGTCAAACGTCAATATGGATTGGATTATCTGCGTTATTTTTTTCTCAGATTAATTAATCGAAATTACTGCGTTATTTTGACAGCCCTAATACTTATTAAATCATGCATCAAAATGTGTAAAAAAAATTAATGCTATGTGGAATCTGTAGGTGGAAAAATTGAAAAATCAAAGCCTTTTAATAGTGTTTGTCACTGAATATTTTCAGTGTACCTTGTTATGATAAAAATAATAATAAAATAAAAATAAATAATGCTATGTACAGTATATGCCATCAAACATTCTGCAAATTCAAGAGATCTCATCCAATTCACTGTCTTTATTAGTGTTGTTGACTGTTAGCTTCGCCTTATCATTGTTGCACTCTCAGGTATTTGACAGCTGACGGCTCAAGTATAGATCTTGTTGTTGGTATAATATTGATTGTTGTACGTTAATTTGTACTCTGCAGACCTTTATTCAGACAATTGTTAATCTCTCCACTTCACATTACTTCCAGGTGGTTGTTGTTTCAAACCACAGACAACCAAAGAGGGTCTGAAGCTCTTTGAGATTGAGACAGTTCTCTCTTTGGAGCAGAGGAAACTCAAGGAAAAACTTGACCCGTCTTCCATCAGTCAGGTTAGTTTTAGTTCCTTGTCCACCATTCTGTTGGAAGTGATAGGGAAATGAATGCATTATTGTTTGACACAGGCATACACTTTTACATGTTGTGTTGATGTGCAAATTCATTTGTTCCTGTCATTTTATAGCGTAGTTTGTCCAACATCTTCATTACTCATGGGTATGACAAATGTCCAGAGACATCCTTGCCAAGCCAGCTGAACAGCAAAGTGACAGTGACGGAGAGGTGAGTGGTGGAAGCAACAGTTCCACAGGAGCTGATAAGAAACTTGTTCAAGTAATGTTATTAGGACCATATCCATCTGCTGATGACCACGGTTTTTTACCTGCTGTCATACTCTGAATTGTAAAACGGCGAACAAGTTGACAATGTAAAGGTGTCACACATAAAAAGAGGCATTTGTTAAATTTACCTGATTACTCTATGACAATGTTTACAAAAATGTGTTGATCAGTGTAAACAAAACTAAGTCTACAGCCAAGCTAGCAGCTGCAAGACTACCCTTAGTCTTATGATTTCAAACTGTAATAATAATATTTTTTACCATACTATAATGACAAACAGGTTACTTATATTTACTGCCTTCAAAGTGTTTGCATTACATTTGAATCATTAATAATCTTTGTAAATAGTGCCCTGAAAAAGAAGCTTAAGGAGTCCAAGGGGCAGTTCCTGGAGAAGGACAAACGTGTCCTGGATGAGCTGAAGAGCCTGCATTGTAACCCACATCCCTTCTTCAGAATCTTTCCATCGGAGTCAGACTTTAGTAAGTGGCATGTTCTCTCATTTTGGGGTAGCCATATTTTCTTATTGTATAGTTTAGTTCTATGTATAAGATAAGTTGTGTTGAAACACAGTATACCTTGTTTTCAGATACACCTTTTTTATTCATGCAAATGTATGTATTTTTTTTAAAGCGACAAAGTTTAAGCTTTTTTTCTAATCTTTTCAGCATTCTGGAGGATTCTCATGCAAGGCCCTCCTGACACACCGTATAAGAAAGGAGTGTTTGAGCTGTACTGCCAGTTTGGTCCTGACTACCCAGCGAAGCCTCCACTTGTCCGCTTTGTCACACAAGTATCCTGCCAAAATACAAATAACTGAAGTTATTTAGTATATACAGTATGTAGACGCACATTGCAATTGTTAACATTGTTAAGTAATGTTATCTGTTAGAGATGTATGTGTTTTCTTAACACAATGACAGGTGTATCACTGCAATGTCAACAGTGTGGGCCGCATCTGCCACAACATATTTGACCGCAACTACAATGCCCACATCACTATGAGAGAGATCCTAGAAGCTGTGTATGGACTGCTCATCATCCCTGAGCCTGCTGATCCACTGGACAGGTGTGTGTGTGTGTGTGTGTGTGTGTGTGTGTGTTCATTTTTACCAAAAGATATTTGTTATGCTGAGAATGTTTTTCTTTTTTACCAACTTCTAGACAACTTGTGTTGAAAAATATTAACTATTTCACTCACAGTTATTTTCTTTTTTAAGCATTTTGGCTGAGGAATTCCTGACGACCCGTGAGACGTATGAACTAGAAGCTGAGAAACATACAAAGGCAACTGCAGAAAAGTCACTAGATGACATGGAGAAAGTAAATGAGATATATATATACACACACACACACACACACACACACACACACACACACACACACACACACACACACACGAGTTTAGATCGGCCCAAAAAAATCAAGCCCGAACCTACCCGAGCACGTTGCGTCCGAGACCGGCCCGGCCCGACACATTAACTATAATTATGAGCCCGAGCCCGATTTTAACCCAACATTTTAATACGTGGGCCGTTATAACTGACGTTCTCAACTACAATTCTGAGTTGTTTGAACTACAGAAATCTGTTTAGAATAATGCAACAAGGACGAAGCCTGTAAACTGCGCTGTTTGTTTATTCAGAATGGAATGGATCGCAAATGGATCTGAATGAAGAAACGTAAAAAAAAGAAACTATGATGAACAACATATTGTTGTCACTGCCCACGACTTGTTTAAACTGCTTCCATACCTCCGACTTTCCTCCACACTTGCTCAAAGGTAATTCACCTGTTTTTCTTTTTTTCTTTACATCTTCAAGCTCCATGTTGCACTTAAGATACACAATACAGCCCAGCAGGCCCAGTGTGATGCGTGCGAGAGGAGGAGACTCCGCGCATGAAGTGCTGCATTTTGTAACTGCAGCCTAAATTTTGTACACATTTGTTACTTTTATATAGCTTATATATACATATTTTATAATATTTCTGATTATGGCTTAGCTTTCTCCCCACCCAATTAGGCTAAATAGGTAATGGATAAAAAAAAAAAAAAGCTTGATCAAGGGTCTGGCGCGGCCCGAGGATAATGGCGGAAAGTAACGGCCCGAGCCCGACCCAAGGTCGTGTCTGGCTTGGGTCGGACTCGGGCTTGGGCTGAGAACACACACACACACACACACACACACACACACACACACACACACGGCCTGAAATTAACACCCGACCACCCGCCAAATGCGGGTGAATTTTGCAATTGGCGGTTAACACTGTTAATCTACCTGCCACATTGGCAGGTAGCCAATGAGAATTAAGTGCTTCAGACGCGCAACTATCGCTAACCAGGGTACGCGGTTGCTTACGGGCCCAGACCAATCAGGGGCCCGCATCACTGGAAGACATGGATTGACAGCCGGGGCCCCCATTGCATTTTCATTGCTCGCGATAATCCCAGCAGTCCCACGTGCAGCCACTGACCAAGCGGGAGTGAGAACGGGTCAAATTAATTTCCTTGTTTCTGTTATGAAGACGAGATGTGTGTGACTTGAACATCTCACATTTACCAACAAAACGTACAGCGAAAGACCGTGCAAAACATTTCAGACAATCCTGCCAACCTGTATACATTTTAACATCAATGTACGCTGTAACAATTCACTCTAAAGTCGCTGAAAGCTGCTGCTGTTTCAATCCTGTCGGCCGTCTGCAGCGGGCGGGGCTGCTTAGTTCCCCCCACGACTCACAGACACGCACACAAATGCACACGGTGGATGCAGGAAAAAACGGAGATGAGACGTACAGGATGACCTAAATTGAGGACAGCTACGCTCGTTATTGTAAGTGCAATAAGTTAAAGTCCAATAAGTACTTAATCAAACCGTATGAATGTGTGTCCCAGGCCAGGATAGGAATTTAACTAACAATGTCAAGATCAACAAGCCACAGTGACGATATGTTCATATTTGATTAATTCAATAAATTATTAATTTTTGTCTTTTTATATACTTTTTGGTAAGGTTCCTAGGAAATCTCAGCCCAGAGTAATTAATTAATTAATAGTAATAATTATTATTCTCCCCAAAACAAGTTTATTTTTTATTTTTAAAGAACTATACAAAAAAAATTGCAACTTTTTTTGCAACTTTCACTGTCTTCCGCAACTTCATTGCAATAAACTTTTATCGCAATTTTTTTTACAAAAGCTCCCGCGAAATCGGGCATTTTGGGCTGCAACAATCTCAAAAAAAAGGCTGCGAAATCCTGGAGGGACTGCCCTTGTGTGTTTTTTCATGTGTTATGGTGCTCATTCACCAGTGTTTTTTTTGTTGTGGTGCACGTAGGCCACTCATGTTTTGTCAGTCATCTCATCTCTTATATGCAGTGGCGTAACGAGCCACATGATGGCGCAATGTCCACAAGTAGGCTACCATGAACAGTGTTGGGCAAGTTACTTTTAAAAAGTAACTAGTTAGTTACTAGTTACTTCTTCCAAAAAGTAACTAAATTAGTTACTCAGTTACAAATTATGAAAGTAACTAGTTACTTCAGAAAGTAACTATTGCGTTACTTTCAAGTAAATTTTTAAATGCTCAATTGTGACCCCATCTCCACCTACCCCTCTTTAACGGAACTTAAAATACATGTGCATGTTCAATTATTTATGATGCATCTAAATATTATAATGAAATGGACACTTAATACAATACATTATTAACAGAAACAATGTACACAAATCTAAACTAATGTTGCTGTGGGACAAAGTGAGACTAGCCTCCAATCAAATGCCATGTATGTAGATATGTCTATATAGTGGATCGATACAAATAAAACAATGCATATATATATATATATATATATATATATATATATATATTAGTGGTGGTGAATATCATGTCTTGCATATAAAAATGTCTTGCAGGTTTTACAATAACCTACTGTTTTTATTTCTTTGTCTCTATTTAAAGCAATTGGTGGAGTCTGTGCCACAGTTTATACCCCAACATCTGATCTGTCCACTCACCAAGAAGATGTTTGTTGATCCTGTGAAAACAGTGTATGGCACCGTGTATGAACGCAAGGCCATTGAGGAACATCTAAAGCAGTGAGTTTGTCTATAAAAATGAGTAACCTGTATGGTTACCTAAATGACCGATGCCAGTTTAGAAATCACGTGAACCCTTCTTCTCATGGCTCTCAAGCACAAAAGGACTTATCCGCTTCATTGCCATGTATTTTCAGTTGACTGTACACTCTTTTGCAGACACCAGTACGATCCGATGGCTGGCCCCGAACACAAGCTGGAAATGAGTGACATCAGAGCGGACCAGGACATGAAGAAAATGGTGACAGGTCATCGTTCTCGTCAAATTCAGTTTGAAGTTGCAGCTGAGTAGTTTTTTTTATCAGGTTCCTGTGAAAAAGGAAATTTACCATCTACACTTAATTGTTATCGATAGAAGTTGTTCTTACTTAATTTGTATTGGAACATTATTTTCAGTCAGTTGGGAAGTGTTAGTGCAATGTAAGTTACTCTTTTCCTGACATCACTTCTACTTTCATATGAACAGTGATGGACAATTTTTTTCTGTTAACACTTTCGTTTAGAGTTGATTGTGCTTCTGACTTTGGATTGTTCAATGTTCTTTTAAATGCTATCCTATTTCCTTATTTACTGTTGTATCAGTCAAATATGTTGTACATTTGTATTATGGATAATACAGGAGTAAATAATTTTAGTTCATTACATTTGTCTTATTGGTGATGGCAGAAGAATAAAGGATGAGCATTTTTTTTCTATCGTCAATTTTAAATACACAGACATGCTTATTTTCAAATCATCAACGTTGAAGCTGGTGTATGTTGATGTGCTATAAGTCACACACGCACACAAGTGGGATTTTTATGCAAGCATGCCATAGTTTGATCTTTATGTGAAAGGAGCAATTCATATTTTTCACGTTGAAGCAAGGAATGTTAATGACAAATTTTCTCAATAAAATAATTCTCAAAAGAATTGTTGATGTCAACTTTCAAATGGTTCAATTTCTCTTTACATTGTAATTAAAATTTGTATATGCAATACAGTTTTGAGTTGCATGTGGCAGTATGACAATTAAAATTGTTCAGGTGGTAAGATTAAGTGACCCAGTCCTGGCTTATAATTAACATAGTCAAGGATAAAAAACTAAGATAATAATTTTGATTTCCAAATAGGACAATGACAGTTTACCAAGACCGATCCAGTAGACTTTACTAGTAAGATAAGCTTCAATTTTTACACACGGTTATCTCCAGTATGTGTGGAGTCCACATGTGACTCGGGTGAATTGTTTGTTGGTAGTATCAGAGACTGTTTAAGAGAATCGTTGGTAGTATGCTTATGCTTGCAGTCTTACGGTACTAAATTAGCTTATTATGTCCATTATATGGGACCAATAACTGCCGCCCATTCTGCTCCTACGTAAGAGAGGAAGTGAATCGCACTGGTCTTCAAATTAAATGTCCTCGAATTAAGAAAACGATATTTAATGAAGTATGCACACACACGGTATTAATGGGACATTTCACAATATAAAACCGGATTTCTTAAAACATTTTCGTGTTTATACGCTTTGTTCCCGATTGATTGTCGAAAACGCCTGCGTCAGTTATGCTTTTATTTTGAAGGCTGTGGTAAAAGGGTATCAAAAGTTTTTGGTCGTACACCACGCGCTGCGTGGAGTGCTGGAATGCTGTTGACTCCGCAGATCTGAGTGGAATCAGGGGGAATCAGACAGCAGGTGAGTTTTTCGCATAGACTGTATATAGGTTTTTCTAGATTTCTCCTAAAAGTCTAAATCATTAACTGTTAACATATTTACTGTCTACGGTTGTTTACGTTCGCCGTAAAGTTAAACTAAAAACTGTCAATACTAACGTTACCTCAACAGGTCGTTTATACGTCTGCCCTACCAATGTTTATACGACTTAGCTAGCTAACGTTTAAAATCACAAAATGTTATGGCATTATTGTTAACTCTTGTGAATAGTATTTCAAACATAGCATTACTCTGACTGTAGTACTAACCAGACTAAATGCAGTAGTTTCGTGTACTCTAGTTCCAGTCATGTCACTGATTTCCTTAGTCGTTAATTTGAATTGTATGTAACGTTAGTTAGCAATAATCTCAGTTCGCATAGCCTTGGTAACAACAACTTTAGTGGTTGAGGTTGTCTACAATCTTCAACGGATCATGTTCTGAGAGGTTGAGTCAGCCTTGCTATCCTGCCTTTCCTGTAGAACCTGTTTACATTCACGTTTAGTTAAATCAGTTCACTGGTATCCTGAAAAGTGGAAGCACTGAAACTTGATTTGAAACAGTCACGTTTAATCTCAATGGGTCAGCTGTCTGTAGTGTAATGCAAACAAATGGAATAATTACATCCAGTCTGGGCCACAACATTACGGGGAACTCATCCCGGATTAAACCCATTTAATCACGCCAACATACTTTTTTTTAACGTTACACTTTCCTCTCGCTTTTGTGAGAAATTTAAAATGAAATGCACATGCCTGCATAAAAAGGATGAGAGAAATTCATTATTGGCCACTATAAACATTTAATCACTGTAGTCTAATTCACTGTTTTACGGGCATTCAAGTGAGTCTCAAGCAGATACAGAGCCCCTGTTTGCCATTTGTTTTTCTGAGCCAATCAGAATATTATTGAATATAACACAACTAAGTAAAAATGGAGAATCATTTAAAAATATTTTTTAGGTAGAACCACTTCTGACAAATTAATATCTCATAAATACCTGCTCACTAAAGACATCTTCCTTGCCAGTCGAAGCTACACATCAGTAACCAATAAACGCTACACACATGCAGATATGCAAATTTAGCATTAATAGTAGCTGATATTAAGATTGTTAGTTTGTCATATTCTTTTATGGAAGCTAGCAATATGATTGATGAGTACAAGCTATTAAAATAGCATTCACATTTACTTCTACCTCTTGTAAAAAAATAAATAATTGTATTTGTTAAGTAACAAATCAAACACCATAACTATCATACATCTACCTCAGCTTGGCTGAATAATGAATTACATCCTTTAATTACATCCTATCTACACATCACAGTAACCCCACTGCCTTCCTCTGCTTGTGTGGCGTGTTTCCTTTCTCCAGAGAGATGTGGTGGGTCCTGTGGGTGCTCGCCGCCTTGCTGGCTCTCTTCTGCAGTCTGGATGTGTGGTACTTCCTCCGGGTAGCTGCTGTGATTCTCCGGGCCTGGTTCCAGCCTCCAATCTGGGATGTCACAGCAGAGCAGATCCAAACAGGCCGGGTCACTCCCCATGACATTGACATGTGCCACATGAACAATGCTCGTTACCTCCGGGAGTGTGACTTTGCCCGCTTCTCTCTCTACATACGTAATGGTGTGTTCAAGGCAGTGCGAGCACTCAGAGCTTCAATGGTAGTGGGGGCCACTACCATCCGTTACCGCAGGGCTCTGTGTATAGGTGAGGGGTACGAGCTGCGGAGTCGTATCGTTACTTGGGATGACAAAGCCTTTTTCCTGGAGCAGAGATTTGTGTCAACAAAAGATGGGTTGGTGTGTGCCGTCATGTACTGCAAGCAGAGCATCATACGCAGCAGCCCAGACAAGATCATGCAGCACCTGTGTAAGCGGAAGGTAAGGACCGAATGACTAAATACATATGCAAATTTGATAGTTAAAGAACATTGAGTCTATGGTGTGCTCCCTGCAGGTGGAGTGCCCTGAGTTTCCAGAGGACCTTCAGCACTGGGTCAGCTTCATCTCGGCCAGCAGCCAGGCCCTCAGAGCTGAGAGTGGACTAGACGAGAAGAACAAATAAGACATTGCATGGGCAGCTTTAAGACTGGCTTTTTTGTAATACCATCTCAGGATTAAAAAGGCATTGGTTTTCTGTTCACATTACTTGACTTAAACACAGTCGTGCCTACGCATCTGAAAGGAGCTTTACTAGACCCCAATACTTACCTATATGTCAACACTGGAAGAACTAGCACACCAGGCTAAAAAACCAATTACTTTTCAGTAATAATAAAGTAATATGATTGTACAAAGTCTATCTTTGTTTACTATGGGAGCAATAAAAACAAATTGATTTTGAAGTCCTATTGATGCACTTTTATGCCCTCACTATGCATATAGGGCCTCACACACTATACACAATAAGAGCCCAAGGTAGAAGTTTTTACTGTAAGCAAATGTGAAACTTGTTTGTAAAACACAGCAAAATCAATCATATTGGTCACAAATTAGAAAAAAAGATGTAACACAACTAGGCATGGGCCGGTAAAAGAGTCTGACGGTATAATAACCTTCAGCAAAAATTTCACAGTATTACGGTATTGCAATTACAGCTATAAATGTATTATTTTTTTTTAAGTTCTGGGTAAAAAACAACTTTTTTTCCCCCATTGAACACAATGTATTTTATTTTTAAACACACCGCACACTGGCAGGGAGATGGATTTCTAAACTGCACTTTCTGTCCTTGAAGACAGAAAGACAGAAAGAAAGAAAGAAAGAAAGAA
The DNA here is from genome assembly GCF_008315115.2 of Sander lucioperca. Lineage (NCBI taxonomy): Eukaryota > Metazoa > Chordata > Actinopteri > Perciformes > Percidae > Sander > Sander lucioperca. The sequence goes on along the minus strand of NC_050181.1, from coordinate 8,099,619 downwards.
GAAAAAACAGCTCATACCTTAGGAACGGTATGACAGCAAATTGTAGTGGTTTTGTGGTATACCTTGAAACTGGTAACCGGCCCATGCCTAAACACAACAAACAAGAATTTGACCAAGGTATTGTAACAATGAAGAAAGAAAATTTGCCAAACTGTCACATAAGTTATATTGTCTTTGTGACTAAAGGGGGTGTGTCCAGTGTAGTGATACATATGGTATTAAATGTAAAATAAAGTAATTCCACATTGGTAATTTTCCAATCGGTAAGACTTCACTAAATCCAGAAGATGGCAGTAATGCACCACTGTTAGGATGCCAACTGCCGTTAAATCTCAAAGCAGAAGAAGAATTACGCTCGTCACATACCCGGAAGTCATGTTCATTCATTCTACCGGTTTCTTCTTCAAGTTGTGGTCGTATCCGTATCGCATCCCATGGTAACACTCTCTTCTGGACGCACGGTAAGTTGTACAGCCATAAAAAATAAGTATACTGTATTTGTGGTTATTTTTTAAATTTCGACAGTGAGAAAAATAAAAAAAATGACTCACACGTCAAGAGTATGGTCTCTATTTTATTATTCTACAAGGCCACCATCTGCAGGTAGCTAGCAGCTAGCTAAGCTAACAGATTTGGCTGTCAGCAGGTTGCGCCCCGATCATTTGCATTGGGCTGTCAAGGTTGAAGTGAGTGATTATAGAGATATGATGCTTCCGTATTTTTTTAGCTGTAATATAAAGCCAATGAATGAAGAGGGAAAAAAGCACTTAACATCTTTTTCTACACATCTGCACTGACATTGATGAGGTCAAAGGAGCATGTGATTAAATATTGAGAGTGGTCATGAATTTAGAAAACAAGCATTTTTTTTAAAGGAAATTGCTATCATAAACTTCGGAATTGCTATTGTAATATGTGTCATATCATGTGCCTTTAAATTGGTTTTGTTTCTTGTCATTAATGTTTTATAATATATTACTATACTGTTTTTAAAGGTATATTTGATATTCTATTGCATTATATCCTTTGTTATATTGCTGTAACGTACTATACCATATAGTGTATATATATATATATATATATATATATATATATATATATATATATATATATATATATATATATATATATATAATAGGGTTCCACAGCTCCACTGGAGATGTGTACCGCGTATGTCACTTTAACCACACCATGTCACTTTGCCTTGCAAATTTGTCTCCAAATGCTCTTGTATAGTTTTCTATTTTAGTTAGATCTGTACTATTGCTGTCCTTGTGCTGCTGCTGCAAAAACAACAACTGAATTTTCTTGCTGGGGTTCAATCAAATATTTATCTTATCTTATTTGGACTGTTGTTCCAGAGAGATGTTGCTGCTGGTGCTGGGTGCCCTCCTCCTGCTCTTCTGCAGTCTGGATGTATGGTACTTCCTGCGGGGGGTCCAGGTGTTCTTCCAGGCGTGGTTCCAACCCAGAATATGGGACTTGCTGGCTGAGCAAACCATTGATGGCAAGGTCCTTCCCCATGATTTGGACTACATGGGCCACATGAACAACTCCCGATATCTAAGGGAGTGTGACTTTGCCCGCTTCCACCATTATATGCGAAACGGGCTGTTAATGGCCTCACGCAAACTGGGAGCCAGAATGGTGGTAGGGGCCTCCACCATCCGGTACCGGCGCTCCCTGGCCTTCTGTGAGGCTTTTGAGATTCGGACCAAAATAGTGGGATGGGATGAGAAGGCGTTTTACTTGGAGCAGCGGTTTGTGTCCAAGAAAGATGGTTTTGTCTCTGCTATCATGCTTTGCAGACAGAACGTGGTGCACTGCAGCCCAGAGAGCATTATCGAGTTTGTCTGCAAAAGAAAGGTGAGGAATAGCTGGAGATGAAGAAAAGTATTGGTATGACTGTAGCAGGGTTGGAAATGAAAATAATTTTTATTAAAAATAATTTTTATTATCAATTTATCTGCTTTAATCTGCTTTGGTTTCCTCCCAAACAACACTCAAAAATATAAAAATATTATGTTTACTATTAAATAAGACAAAGAAAAAAAAGCATATCTGCAAGGTGGAGAAGCTGGACCTTGAAAATATTTTGCATTTTTGATTGAGAAATGACTTAAAGGAGATACTGACTAGAGCCGGACCAATATATCGGCGGGCCAATATTATCGGGCGATATTAGGCATTTTCCAAACTATCGGTATCGGCATTTATAATGGCTGATCAATGAATATTTAAAAAATAAAATAAAAACGGACGAAACACCCTCCAACCATGTTATGAGTGTTGGCGTTGCATAGTTTGTCCACCAGAGACCACTCTACAACGTCCCTGTTGGCAACACTCATTGATTTGTTTTTCGTTATTGTGTTTTTGTTCAAAGGACTTTTAAGTTTCATTTTTTTTTTTTTTTTTTTTATTTTATCATTTTATTTATCAGAACTTTAATATATTTTGATGTTCCTCTGTTCTGTTGTGACAATAAAACAAGTTTATTTTTAAACTGCATTATCATATTATATTAGTGAGGACTCATAAATAACTACAAATAAATAATGTTAGGGAAATCTGTTTATGTTTTGTTACGCATTTCTGGATTTTTTTTTTAAATACATATCGGCCGATATATCGGATTTTTAAATCACCAAATATTTGTATCGATATCGGCCTTAAAAATCCATTATCGGTCGGGCTCTAATACTGACCATCAAACTACAGTAGTTACTAGGTTTTCTGTTGATGGACTGATTGATTGATTAATCAACTAATCATTTGTATTGGTTATGTTATGTTATTTGCGACCAACAGTCCAAAATCCAAAAGATATTCAGTTTTCTTTCTCATCAAATCCTCACATTTTGGAAACTGCAGCATGGAAGTGTTTTGCCTTTTTCTTTAAAACATTTATTTTTAAATGATCAAACTTGACAATTGTCTGTCAATAGTTGCAGCTCTATACTGTGGCATTATTCTTCTTTGGCTAATTTTGCGTTTGTGTGCAGATTGAGTGCCCCGAGTTTCCTGAAGACCTCAAACACTGGATCAGCTTCATCTCAGCCAGCAGCCAGGCACTGAGAGCCGAGAGCGGCCTGGAAGAGAAGAACAAGTGAAGCCCCACACCATGTATCATGAGTGTAGGCCCACTTATAATTTGCATTGCACGCACATATACAGTAAACATACATGCACACAAACAGTTAAACATCGTAGAGAGTTTTTAGTTTACTTACAAGATTCAATTTATCTCCGTTTTCGGTCCGCTTCTTCCTGCTGTGTATTTTTGTATGATTTGAACAGAAATACTGAACTTATTACAAAACTTGAACTGTAAGGTATTCCATGTTTTTAAAATGCACTATATGCATTGGGATCATATTGAAAGTTCTCTCGGAATAAAGTGACACAAGAATGTAGCTTTATTCTTGCAGCTTATAGACTGGCGTTAGACATTTCATTTTAGCAAAATCCTCTAAATTCAGATAAGCATGCAGAGCAAAAGTTCATCTTCCATTGACATCAGTGCATGTTTTTAAACAGACCCAGTCTTTTTTTGTGCCTGTTTCTCTTGATTAGCCGTAGTTTACAGTTATAACTTCAGAGAATTATAACTTTTTACAAAAAAATGGTAAGTTTGATGAAATACTTGAATGGGCATCATGAACATGTACTGAAAACTGTTTTAATATTAACACAAAGTAACCCAAGTGAGTAGACTAACTGAATTCCTGTTAACAATCTGAAAGGGAATCTTTGATTTTGAGGGATCCTTAATCAGTACAGTATTGTTCTTTTACTGACTGTATAACAAATGCTTTTAGAGGGTATGCTTCTAGATTGGAATTGCATGTCATTTTAAGAGAAAGTGCTCAAATCCAAATTAACAGGCACATTAAGCAAACGTTGATATGAGGTTGCTGGCAACTTTTCGAAACCTGCAATGCACGATAAACACTGATGTTAGAATGATGCTCGGTCTTTTGAAATCTGGAACCTTCCCTTTAATGCATCAAAGCTTTATTTAGTGACCAAAGTAATGTATTGTTCTGTATGAAGAGGAAACAAAATCAATATTTAAAGATGTATAACCTGTTATTTATGTTGTTGATACACTGAAAATCCTGCTTGATTAATTTAAGTTTTAAGATATTCACTGTCCTTTTATTTTCCACATATATTATTTATGATGTATTGAAATGGGTTAATGCACCTACTGTTGTTGTGTTTAAGTATTTAAAGGCATTTTAAATAAATGCATTGGAAACCATGTTTCTGTGACTGAGCTTTCCTTTTAAGTGCTTGTTATTCAGCAATAACCTGACCTACTAATGTACTGTGGTTTGTGGTTCTATATTGATGACCAGTATTTGTACCTCACTTTTTACTGCACAACATATATCAGACAGCTATAGTTACCATTTGCAGATTAAGATTTGACATCAAAAATGTGATTGTTATAACTGCCCAAATTATATATAACGTACATATAACCTTAGCTGGACCTCAATCAGCGCCATTACAAATGATTCCTACATGTTAATGCATCAATAATAATATACAATATTATTAGTATCTGCTACATAATGTAAAAGTTTATGTGTATTAAAAGACTTGAGTACCACTGGCTTGGACACCAAAGTTTAGTTGCCAGCAGCAGCAACAATTCGACATGCGCATCCTTCAAAATAAAAGCGCCATCTCTACAAAAAGCACAAATAATAGGACCTAATTCGACCTGCACTTCATTACACTATTTCATTTTAAGCATTGTTTGGCACCTTTAAAATCCGAGGTTGGGTACCAAGCCCCAAGAACGGACAGGGCAGCTGCCCTGAGAGAGATGATCATAAGTAAGACAGATACCTGGACCCCTGGTCGATTGCCAAGAGAAAGAGTACCAGATACCCCTGAGACAGGCAGGTACGGCATACCTGGAACCAAGTGACTGGCATAGTGTACAGGAACATCTATGCCGAGTATGGGCTGAAAGTCCCAAGAAAATCAACCTGACATCCGAACCAACCGAATATCGTAGTGGTCGACAAACAGCTGAAGAACATAGTTCTGATAGATGGAGCAATCCCAAGCGACAGCAACATCAAGAAGAAAGAACGTGAGAAGCTTGAAAAAGCACTTGGGGCTGTAACCCCCAAACTAGGACAGTTCCAGTAACATCTGAGATCTCTGTCCTAGAAACAGCTGATACTGTGCAGAACCCTCAGGCTCCCATATATATATATATATATATATATATATATATATATATATATATATATATATATATATATATATATTTAACTGCATTAACCCTATTAACCGCATTAACAAGGGAGTTACTGAGGAAAGAAATGTTTATTAATAGTAATGGTAGTAATCATGTGATAATAATCTACCAATAATGTAATAAATAGTATTGTTTGTTTGAAGCACATTAGAATATATATATATATATATATATATATCCAGGTAGCTTGTGAATTTCACCAAGGGATCAATACGTCTTATCTTTACCCATAATTATATATATATATATATATGATAATGTATTTGTTTATTGTATATATATGTATCTAAATTTGCGAAATGTAGTGCAGTAAAAAGTGAAATATTTGCCACTGAACTGTAGTGAAGTAACGTTACAAGTATAAAGTATGGAGAATTATACTCAAGTACAAGTAGCCTACCTCAAAATTGTACTTACAAAAACACCGATTCACAACATAGAGAGACAAACTAAGCCTACATAAAATAAAACTTTCATCACTTCGTTTCCATTTTACGATTGAATGTTACTGTTTAACATTATTTTGAAGTTAAGTGTTTTTTTAAAGATTAAATTCCCTACAGCCGTTTCCGGTGACGCCTCTCTGGCCACGCCCGCTACTTGTCACTTCCTGTAAACAAAGAAGCAGCTGTCTGTCAGATTCCTGTGCTTTCGCTCATTTTCTACACCAACTTCAGTGTTTTTCGACGATGGCTCAAGGCGGAGTGGTCCTGGACAAGGACCAGTTCAACTGCTCGATATGTCTGGACGTGCTGAGGGACCCTGTGACCATCCCCTGCGGACACAGCTACTGCTCGGAGTGTATCCAGAACTACTGGGACCAGGACGACTACCTGGGGATCTTCGTCTGCCCGCAGTGCAGGCACAACTTCAACCCGAGGCCAGTTCTCGCCAGAAACACCATGTTAGCCGACGTGGTTGAGAAATTCAAAAAGACTGGACTCCAAGATGCAACAACGACGACTGGAAGTCAAAGTTTCGCTGAGGCCGACGACGTGGAGTGCGACGTGTGCACCGGGAGGAAAAACAAAGCTGTGAAGTCTTGTCTGGTGTGTCTGGCCTCCTACTGCGACGTCCACCTCCAGCCTCACTACGAATCGGCTGCTTTCAAGAAACACAGGCTGGTGTCGGCCTCCAAAAAACTCCAAGAGACGATCTGTGGCCGACACGACAAGCTGCTGGAGGTGTACTGCCGCACCGACAAACAGTGCATCTGTTACCTGTGTCTGACAGATGAACACAAAGGCCACGACACGGTGCTGGCTGAGGCAGAGATACAACAGAAGCAGGTAGCCTAATCAATTCAATCATGGCATCTGATTGATTCAAGATAAGGCTGTTGATTTGCGACAGTACTATACATTTTTTTCATATCGACCAGGGTCTGATGTGATCTACATGGTGTAAAAGCATTGAAATTGCCCATTACTTCTCTTTTACAGATTGTATTCATGTGTTTAACCAGCTATTCTCATTGAGATTAAGGTCTCTTCTTAGGAAAAGAATGAACATAGTCAATATAAGTATCGACAAACACAGGAATCCACAACAGCACAATTTACAAACAAAATATACATCTGTTCCACATTAAAGAAAACAAGTACAAGTGGCATTTGAAATGCTTGAGTAAGCTATAATGTTTTAAAATGAAAAGAAATACAAGATGTTAATTTAAAACCATTTTTGTAATGTTTACAGTTCTCTGGTCTAATGTGCTCTGGATGGTGAAAAAAATGCAGTGAAATCACTCTTTTCTTCAGTTTTACAAGTAAAATAAAGTAGTCACAAATCTTAAAGGATTTTAAACAGGAGGATTTTAGAGTCTCAATGTTAATCTAGTCCTGGTTTGATACATTTAAGTACAGTAGTTTTTTATCTAGATCTTGTCTGATGGAGAAAAAGCTATCATATGGCTCTTTTCTATTTTCACAATGTTAGGCTGCCGTCGGCACCCTCAGGTGTGTGTTTAATAATTAATTATAGAAAGGTTCCACAGATCTGAAATGGGACTTTAAACAGCATGGACACATGAACGATATATTGAAACCAGTAGTCGTTGTATTTGGCAAAATATAACATGGTGTCATGTAACTATGAAGACCAGATCTCTTTGAAGTAAAAGTAACTTTAATTTCAAGTTTTCTCTCTATTTTTCCTCAGAGGCAGCTTAGTGACATGAAGCAGAGCTCTCAGCTGATAATTCATCAAAGGGAAAAGGGTGTCCAGGAGATCAGACAAGCCATTTTCTCTCTCACTGTAAGTGCCAACTTCCCATTTGGTCTGATATACAAATACAGTAGATCACAACATACAGTAGGTGCTAAAATAGTACTCACCTCTTTCAGATTTCTTTAAACAGTTCCTAATTGACACAATGCCTTCTATATGTTATGTCTATTATGTTTCTCCCTCCAGCGCTCTGCTCGAGCAGCAGCTGAGGAGAGCGACGCCGTCTTTACTGAACTGATTCGGTCGATCGAGCTGAAGCGTTTCGAGGTGAGAGAGCTGATTAAAGCCCAGGAAAAGAAGACAGTCAGTCAGGCCGAGCAACTGCTGGAGAAGATCCAGAAGGAGATCGCTGAGCTGAAGAAGAACGAGGCAGATCTGGACAAACTTTCCCATGCTGAGGACCATGTCCATTTCCTTCAGGTAACAATGTTTAGATTGATACCACCAGTGGTGGAAAGTAACTAAGTACATTTACATAAGTACTGTAAAGTACAAATACCTCAATATTGTACTTGCGCATTTCTGTTGTCTGCTACTTCGTACTTATACTCCACTACATTTCAGAGGGAAATATTGCACTTTGTACTTCACTACATTCATTCATGACATCTGAAGTTATTTTCCAAAATAAGATTTTAAATTCTAAACATATGATCAATTTACAAAATATTCCTTATTCAGTGCACAACAGTTGCATATTGAGTAATTTTAATTTTATATTTTCCTAACAATACTTTAGTACTTTTACTTAAGTAGGATTTTGAATGCAGAACTTTTACTTGATGATGAAGTATGTGTTGTATTACTACTTTTACTTTAGTAAAGGATCTGAATACTTCTTCCACCACTGGATACCAAACAGGCTGATTTATTCAGATTTCCGGCACAGTAACACACCTCAACCGCTCTGTCTCTGTGTTTGTCTTTCCAGAGTTTTGAGTCTTTCCATGCTCCACCTGTGCTGTCAGCGTTGCCTACAGTCACCATTGACCCCAACCTCACCTTTGGCCCCGTGATGACAGCTGTGTCAGATTTTAAAGGACTGTTGCTGGAGGTCTGCCAGGGAGGATTTGTCAGCATCTATGAGAGAGGTAGATACAAAGGGTTATATCAAGTTGTGTTTTTATTTGATACAAATTATTCTGTCAACTCTGTTTATGTGATTTTCTCTTTTTTTTTTTTTTTTTTTTTTTTTTTTCTTTTTAGTGAGAGATGTAGTGATTGTAAGTACTCCAAATCCTGCTGTACAGCTGGACACAACACAGCCCAGTGATGGTGAATCAGCTGTACAAATGGAAGCAACACTAGGTGAGAGTATACATCTTTTTGTGCTCTTTAGAATATGATTTGCATTAGTCAGTCACATAATTACAGCTTTAAATACAAGTCGTAAAATACCACAAAACTTTTGGTAGTCAGGGATGCATCGATCAACTAGTACTGGCAAAAAAATAGGCGGCCGCCTTAACAACAGCCGCCTTAACTAAGTCTTCAAAAAAAAAAAAAGTTGCATCAACACAGTCTGTAGGAAACAAGGTGAGTTGTCAAGATACCACCAATCACAACGGAAAGAGCATTTTCTGGCGGTGAGTGTAACTGTCATTTATTCACATTTAAAGGGATAAATCGCCATTTCACCATCGCGTGCGTCGTTTTTTGTGGGAGTTTGTCAACAAATGTGTGGCAGCTGGGGCATGCCCGGGCAGAGACGGGGTGAGTGGACTTACCAGAGCGTTGGCATATGGCAGACAGAGAGCATTTATATATGTTTCTCTGTCCTGTTCTTCACATCAGTGAGGCTTTCTTCTCTTGTTTCAACAAAGTGAATACATGACCAAGTGACTGGAACTATCCATCACCTCTCGTGTTTGAATTCCCAACGTCCCGGCTGCTGTTGCCTGGTCTTTGAGACATACAGCTGTTGTCGGGTTTTTTTAATCACTACATGCGGTTCACGACACACGGTTAGTTAGCGTAGTTGACACTACACACAGTGAAATTAGCGTCCTGTTTTTATTTCACGCATACTATCTGCTTTGAGTGGGTGAAGCTATGGGCTGAGCTCTGTTATCTCAGAGCTGTTTGTTTTGGAGAAGAGTTGTCAGGCGAAGTGGAAGAGAGCGTGTCACAGAGGATAATGGGAGCCATGCCAGTAAAACTGTTATAGCACCTTTTTTTTTTTTTAAATAGTTTAATGAGCTTAAAATTGGCAACCCTACCACCTTAACTAACACATTTTCTGCGGGAAACCCTGGAACGTCAATACATTCATGCACTTGGTAAATAAATATCATCCGTGCTTCTTTACATCGATAGTTTCCATTTAGTCTGTGATATTTAAAATTTCTTAAATTTGACTTGTTGTTCCCTGCAGAAACCCTGTTTGTGCATCCCATCCTAACCACATTATCATGCGCACAAACACCTTACTCAACATGTTTGTTTATAGTGGAGTTTGCTGAATCTGCTCAAGTGGAAGGATGACAGTGCTGCAGACTCTGACAGTTTGGACAGCTAAGACTGTGCAGTCACAGTGTTTGTTCTCTTTGTGCTTGCAGTGATCCCTCCACCTGGCCTAGACCAAAGTCCTGTGAACCCTCTCAACCCTTTCCTCCCTCCTGGATCTGCTGTGCCCACCTTCGCCTTCTCACCATTTGGTAAATAGACTACTAAATAGAATACTGTATTATCAAAAAAGAAATGTACAGTATATCAGCATTAAACAGCTTGCAGAGCCTATTTTACACAAGAAAACCAAATGTAAAACATATCACAAATGTTGTCATTTTAGTGGCAGACAGAAAGAGAGAGACACATTCAGTATAATATATAACATAAATCCTGCAGTGGTGGAAGTATTGAGATCTTTGGCTGAAATTAAAGTAACAATACCACAACATAAACCACACACAAAGGTCCTGCATTTATAATTTTACCTAAATAGAAGTGCACTTAATATTTAAAATATTAGAGTGTTATTATATTACTGGACTATAATTACTGATTACGAAGAAAGCAACATTTTAATATTATTGCTGGTTGAGGTGGAGGTAATTTTAGCTAGTTTACAGTATAGAGTATACTATTGGGTAGTTTAATCTATAACAATCCATCATATTGTATAAGTCGATCATATGTATGTAAAATATATAGCTTGCAACTATGGCTATCAGAAAAATGAAAATAAGTACAGTACTTGAGTCAATGTACTTAGTTACAATCCAACTATAGTTGCCTGTAGATGACAGCTTTTTGTAGAAGTCACCTTTTAAAGTCACATTTACCTTTTTTAGACTTTTAGTCTGGCTCTAGGAAGACCGCCTGAAGATCTCAGGCGGGTGTGTGTTTAATGAATCAAAACATCTGAGTTGAGTGTACTGTACATGGATATGTGACTTTACAGAAACATCTGCAGATTGAGTGATTGCATCTGTCTGACCTTGTCAAAACAGCTGTAACTCAGCTGCCTCCTCTGTGCTTTTTTCTGTGTACCTTGTGTGTCACTTTTTTCATTGTTGATTGTACATTCTTGATCACTTTGATCCATGCATATTGGGATTTTGTGTCAAATTATGAAGATGTGCATAGATTTATTATGACACAGCAGGTGACTAACAGGTAAGTTGTAGATATTTAAATATTTGAAAATAAAATATATTTGAAATAAGTGGTAAAGGAAACCTTGTACTGTAGATTTTTTTCATCTGAGGTAATTTAGTGTTTGTTTTTTTAAATGCAATTTTACATTGACACCTTAAGTGTATGTGGTTTTATTTGTAATACTATAATTACTGAAATTAAAATTATTTCATTGCATTGCATCTTACTGGATAAATGGTTCTGTATGCTCGGTCGTTACTACCCACTACAGATCATGTCCAGGAATATATTATATATTTGTAAGCTCTTTCTCTAACATATCCTTCTTGTCCTAACGTTTTTGTCACCTCAGGGTGCTGTAGACTAATAATTCCTGTTCTGTCTGCTCAGGCTCTAAACTCTCCTCAGGATCCAGACAGAGGAACCTTCAGCGCCGCGCTCACCCCAGGAGGAAATAGACTTGTAGTGGACATCAAAATCAACATTTAACATGCACCCACACGGGCAGAATGTCATCATACCTCAGTGCTCTTCTCTCACAAATCTGTACCGACACTTGTAAATTGTACATTTAATAATTAATTTTTTAGTATTATTTAATTGCTGTGTTTTGACCCATCAGCTATACTTGCATCTTGCATTATACTGCAGGTGGGAAAAGAGAAAAGCAAAGTATTTAGTGCCACATTAGATCACATTGACAATGCATTTACTTGAGTAATAAGCAGCCTAAAACGTGATTGACTCAACACATCTTATTTCAGTATTTGAAAGGAAATGTCATTGACATTTAGTGAAGTTTAAGTTCATTTTAACAATGTAATGCTTTTGTAAAGATTTTTCATTTTTTAACCAAAACAACATAACTTTACGTTTGCTTTACAGACACGTGTAATTATATATTGTGATTTGTGACATGCTGACATTAAAAAAAGCAAACACACTTGTAAAACTAGTCTTTCTCAAGTTTATTTGCATGGAGTATGGTTTACATTTCATTGTACAAATACGGGCACAAGGTGTCTGATGTAAAAGTGGAATAGCAGGTTGACTGCGCACACAAACACACTGCAGTGCTTTTGTGTAAAAGGCTATGTGTCATATAACATCCATAGGTCAGTGCATGTAATATGAACTCCCCGTATACATTGGAGAGGCGCTTCAATAGAAGTTTGCTTTATGCACAGTTTGCTTTATCTGGGACAGGCTATTTGCTGGTTTTGGTGGGTCTTTGGTGTTTTTTGCCCCCAACGTCTCCTCCCAGGTAGCGCGGCAATGGTCATGTTTAGGGTTAAGGTTAGGATTAGCTGCCGGAAGGCGCCGTTGGAGGCAAAAAAACACCATCGAGCGTTTTGGCGGCTGTGATTGGAGGCTTCAGGGTGCAGCAGGTGAAACCTGAGAAGCTGTAATCAGCACACCTGTTCGCTACGCCCATCTTTGTCCCTTCCAGTTTCCGTTCGGAGTGCAGGAAATGGCTGCAGCAACTATTTCTATTGAACAAGACCAGTTTTGTTGTTCAGTGTGCCTGGAGGTGTTAAGAGACCCGGTGACGATCCCCTGTGGACACAGCTACTGCTTGGACTGCATTGAAGATTACTGGACAAGGGTCAAGCAGAAAGGCCAGTACAGCTGCCCACAGTGCAGGCAGGTGTTTAATCCCAGGCCTCTGCTGAGTAGAAACACAGTTCTGGGCGAAGTGGTGGAAAAGTTTCAGAGATCTGGATTTCAAGACGCAGCTCAACACTTGGCCAAACCCGAGGAAGTGAAATGCAGTGTTTGCACATTGAGAAAAAGCAAAGCTGTAAAATCCTGCCTTGTGTGCTCCGAGTCTTATTGTGCTGTTCACTTGAGAGTCCACGAAGAACGCTTTCATGGGAAGGTCCATAAATTGATCCCAACTGTAGATCAGCTGAGGGAGAAGCTGTGCCCACATCATGATAAATCACTGAGGCTGTACTGTCGCACTGACCAGCAGTGTGTGTGTTCCCAGTGTGTCAAAGAGAGACACAAGGGCCATGATGCAGTCTCAGTGGTGGATGAGAGAGCAACACAACAGGTGAGTTAGACAGGATTTATCTGAAAGTATGTATTTGATGTTTAAAAAGTACTTCTCAGCCTGTGATAACACTAATGATTTCGGTGGTTCTGGAAGAGCTTTATCAAGTCGAAAATAACCCTGATTACAATACTATGACATCATCAGGGTTATTTTAGCTGGGGCCTGTGCGGTGTTATGTGGGATTGACAGTGTTGACAGATATTTTACTTAAGTAATATTAGAAATATATTTAATTTAATTTTAATGAATACATTTGTCTAATAAATCTGTTACAAGTAAAAGTACCAAAGTATTAGCATTACAATTTCCTAAAGTACCAAAAGTACTCCTTATACAGAATGACCCCTTTCAGAATAAAATATTATAATTATTGTGTAAACATCCCTTTTAATGTTGCTGCTGGTAGAAGTGGAGCCATTTCTTTAAATATAAATACTGCTGGGTAGCTTGTAAATCCCCCCCTGGGATCAATAAAGTGTTAGCTTAACTGATAATAATACATCATCATAATATGTATACTTTGTATTATTAATTTGAATCTGTAAAGTAAGTAGCAACTTAAGTTATCAAATAAATGTGGTGGAGTAAAAACTCCACCACATTTATGTGGTGAAATTTCAACTACACTACTGTGTAGTTGAAATTTAAAGTAGCAGACAATCGAAATACTCAAGTGTAGTGTAAGTATCTCAAAATTGTACTTTACAACAATGTTTTATTAATGTTCCCATAAAGCTCTGGGAGATGTAAACCGGAAGTATTAGTTGCATTAAGTTAGCTGTGGGCTATAAAAAATGTTAGCCTTGAATTTTTTTCCTCCATTTTGGCAAATTAGCACCATTAACAGTATGCCGAATTAGCTTTTAGCAGTTTCAATTTGCAATGTACCCATTGATGTAAAGACAACTATCACTGGATTAATGCGATACTGAAGAAAACATAAAAACGTGATCATTCTCAGGCAAGTTCTGGAGTTATAAGGAGCGACATTTGTTCTATGATTTCATGGACGTTTATTCGTGATGGCCACTGGACATAATGATATCCCCGGAAAGATAAGCACCTACTGAATCTAAACATATATATATATTTTTTTTTTTATCATGTCTGTGTGTTCAGATTTGACTGAGTAATGAATCCGTGACCGAAATCACCATTTGATTATTTCCAAAATGCTTTTAAAACTTGCTGCATATAAAAGACAGTAGTAGGGCGACTAATTGTGATTCTGTCTGCGGTTAAGAAACATTGAGATACCTTTTTATGAATATGTCTTTTATAGCCTGGTGTAACGGCTTCAACATTTCAAATATTAAATGGGGGTATGAAATGTGCCTAGCTGGTCCTGCAGCCATATCTTGTGCTCTGATGTTACTGTGTTAAAAGTTTCGGTTGATAGACCAAAGGTCTTCCATGCAACCCAACCCTTTGATTGTAAAATCAAAACTTTCCATCTTGAAAGTCAGCCGTGGAAAGAAAATATTCGACTGAGCAGCCTGAGGGTCTGCGCTGTGTGATACTCTTATGTATTCTCTCAGAAAAAACTCCAAGAAGCCTCTTTGAAGTCTGTGCAGAAATTGAAGGACAAGGAGAAGGAACTTAGATATGTTGTCAGATACATTAAGGTGAGTGCATTTTCAATACAGGAGCTTTAAATATGCTGTTGACATACTGCTTACACTAAAAAGTGAAAACGTTTATCCTCCACAGCACTCCACAGAAGCAGCAGTGGAGGAAAGCGAGAGGGTTTTCTCCAAGTTGATCCGCTCCATAGAGAAACAAAGCAGTGAGGTGAAGGAGGTGATGAGAGTCCAGGAGAGAGCAGCTGTCAGTCAGGCCGAGGAGCTGCTGGAGATGATCCAGAGGGACATAACCGAGCTCAGGAGGACCGGTGCTGAGCTGGATAAGATTTCTGGCACTGAGGACCACACCCACTTTCTTCAGGTATGGAACAAAACAAAACTCGGCCAGTGATGCGAGCAAAGGTCTGTCCAACCACAGCGATGGCAAGTACATTTACTCTGTAAGTACTGTACTTAAGTACAATTTTGAGGTAGGCCTACTTGTACCTTACCTGAGTATTTCCATTTTTGTACTCTTTATACCTCTATTCCACTGCAATTCAGAGGTAAATACTGTACTTTTTACTCCACTACATTTATTTTAGAAATTAAATTACTGGTTACTTTTAAGATTCAAATGAATGATACAAAATATCATCAACAAATAAATTATGATACTATTACTGTATAATTTGACTTTATCGATCCCCAGGAAAATTCACAAGTTACCCAGCTGTATATTGAGTACTGTGTATATAAACTCAGCAAAAAAAGTCAAAAAACTTTAGAGCTCTTCATTGTAGAGGGTTTAAACAATGTTTTCCATGCTTGTTCAATGAACCATGAACAATTAATGAACATGCACCTGTTGAACGTCGAAAAGACAATAACAACTTAAGGGCGGTAGGCAATTAAGGTCACATGAGAGAAAATTAG
The DNA here is from genome assembly GCF_008315115.2 of Sander lucioperca. Classification (NCBI taxonomy): domain Eukaryota; kingdom Metazoa; phylum Chordata; class Actinopteri; order Perciformes; family Percidae; genus Sander; species Sander lucioperca. Next base: position 8,083,949 of record NC_050181.1, on the reverse strand, counting down.
GAGGGTAAAGAGACCTTTCTACTGATTCTGAAAAACATCAAAAGAAAGATGCCCAGGGTCCCTGCTAATCTGCGTGAACGTGCCTTAGGCATGGTGCAAGGAGGCATGAGGACAGCAGATGTGGCCAGGGCAATATATTGCAATGTCCCTACTGTGAGACGCCTAAGACAGCGCTACAGGGAGACAGGAAGCACAGCTGATCGTCCTCGCAGTGGCAGACCACGTGTAACAACACCTGCATAGGATCGGTACATCCAAATATCACACCTGCGGGACAGGTACAGGATGGTAACAACAACTGCAAGAAGTTGCCAGTCTGGTGCAGTCCATGAGGAGGAAATGCACTGCAGTACTTAATGCAGCTGGTAGCCACACCAGATACTGAGGGCTACTTTTGATTTTGACCCGCCCCCCTCCTCCATTCCATTTCTGTTAGTCACATGTCTATGAAAATTGTTCAGTTTATGTCTTAGTTGTTACATTTTTTAGATTTTTTTTTTTTTTGGGACTTTTCCCTTTTTATTATGTAGTGACAGTGGATAGACATGAAAGGGGGAGAGAGATGGGGGATGACACGCAGCAAAGGGCAGCAGGTCTGATTTGAACCCACGCCGTTGCAGGACTCGGCCAACACGGGGCGAACGCTCTTACTGGGTTGTTACATTTTTTTAATGTTCATACAAATATTTGCATATGTTAAGTTTGCTTAAAATATAAAAGCAGTTGAAAGTGACAGGACGTTTCTTTTTTTGCTGTGTGTGTGTGTGTGTGTGTGTGTGTGTGTGTGTGTGTGTGTGTGTGTGTGTGTGTGTGTGTGTGTGTGTGTGTGTGTGTGTGTGTGTGTGTGTGTGTGTGTGTGTGTGTGTGTATAAAAATTTTCAAATTAGCCCTTACCTTTACCATCTGCAACATTAAAGTGATGTACAAATTAATGCATCAAAAATTATAATCAAATTTTATTATATACATTCATTTGAACTTGACCATTCTGCATAGTGAGTAATTTTACTTTTGGTACTTAAAATATATTTAGTATTTCCGAATGGTGGTATTGCCACTTTTACTTAGGTAAACTTACTAAGGTATAAGTACATCTTTCACCACTGCCTTAATATGCAAAATATTTCAAATAAACATTTAGAGACCCAGAGGATCTTGCATGCGTTTATCTCCTCAAGCCTTGATTATCGCAAAAGCCTCTTCACGTAACTACATACTGTTTACACTGTATATCAGGCTTTACTAGGACTAAGACGCATGTACTAGGGCTGCCACCTCTTAGTCGATTAGTCGACTAATCGGTCGTTTTGGTCTTAGTCGACTAAGATTTCTTTAGTTGATGAGTCATGTTTTATGCTTATTCATGCTTAATTACTCATTTCCAAGAAACTTATGAGCACATTTCTGGTAAACACAAGATTTAAAGTGGTGCTTTTGCAGGATTAATTATGGAGAAACTCAGCTTTACAGATGGTTCATTAACTACATTTATATTGTGCTTTTCTAGTCTTAATCACCTCTCAAAGAGCACAGCTCTGTCGATTACATCAACTAATCGATTAATCGACAAAATCATATAAGTGTTAGTCGACTAAGAATTTCTTTAGTCGAGGACAGCCCTAGCATGTACACTGTATATCAGGCTTTACTAGGACTAAGACGCATGACCACAATACACCTGTTTTTAACCTTTTCACACTGACTCCCACTATGTTTTAGGATTTATTTTTTTATTTCCTTTCAGGCTCCTTGCTGTATTTCTGTATTTATCTAAAATCTAAGAATCACACTTAAGAATGCTCATCATTAGAGTCAATTTATGAGTACTTCGCTGAATATGATCAATAAGATACATTTATCATTTTTTAGGTGACTTACTTACAGTGAAGTGTTAAGAAATCTCTTAAGTGATCACATGATGAAACGCACATGTATGTTTAGAGCAGGAATAGCCAATCGGAGACAAGGATTTAATTACCACCAATTTTTCTTTAAAAAAAAAAAAAAAGAAATCCTCACATTTACTCTGATTCAGTTATTCTGCAAAAATGTGTGATTTTTAAAGTTAATTATGTTTTCGGTTAAATCTTGTTAACAGGTCAAACTAACAACAATCAGAATTGTTGTAATATATTTATAAATCGGGAATATTAATTAAAATTCAAATACAATAACAATAATTTATTTGACAAAGTTATGTAGTTCCTCAGAAAACATTTAAAATAATCGATTATATTATTATCAAGGTGTAACATTATCAAATACCTTATCCCAAATGTCAGTCCCTCTGGAGCATTATTATAGTCCACTTAATTTACCTATTTTAAGCTTTTACATTTTCATTTATTTGTTTTTAATTCTATTGACTTGTGTGAAGCACTCTGTAAAACTTGCAGTGTGAACTTGGTGAACATGACTCACAAAGTGATTCATGTTTTGTCAGGGTTTTTGCGTTATCATTCAAATACTGTCCTCTAATTTGGTTGTGTTGCATGTCACCACAGAAGTGCAAGTCTCTTCATTTCACTACGAAGACTGTGGAGATGCCCAGCGCTGATGCACTTCAATATATGATGTATAAAACCATGAGAGGAGCCCTAGCTGATCTCAAAGACAGTCTGGACGAAACACTTGAAAGAGAATTCAACAGGATCTCTGATAAAGGTATGACGTCTCTTTTACACCTGATTACCACAAACATGATTATTTTGTGAACAGTAAATACTGACTGTTTGTTTGCATTTCTAGTCATTTCACTGAAGGAGACCAGCAATCAAAGTACCTCTGAAAAGACTAAAGGTATGGAAGTTTCGTTAGTGGTTAAGCCCCTTCCCAGAAGAGCAATTTTCCAATCACATTTTAGCAGGATTGGATTATTTTAGCACAATATCATGTATGTAGATGTCAAGTGCACATTTAGGATTCTGTTAACAGAATTCATGTTTTAAAATAAAAATTGGTTCACTACAGTTGATATAATCTCCCAGCTAAAGTGGACATTTTTAACTGCATATGTGCCGTGCCTGAAAGAAAAATAGCAACAGTAAAGAAGGGGGTAACTGAAGTTTAGTGTCTGTCAATAAATGAGTTGTGAAGTTGGAGGGTCGCTTGTTCCAGAAGTGTTTTCCCCCATTCTGTATTCCCATTTCAGTTTTGTCTTTAAACGATATCTTCAACGTTACTTAACATAGAAACACTGGACTCTCCCAGACGATGTAACAACCCTGTAAGATTATGTTATGGCCACCAATTACAATTATTATTATTATATACTTTGTTTCTGAGAAATCATGTTTTGGCTGTAATTTTGGCAAAGATGGGTGTAAAAACTACAATACCTATGAACCTTGGCCACTGTTGTCATGGTTGAAAAGGCCAGTCAGAAGTGCTAATCGGAGTGGAAGCAAATTTTTAATTTTTTTATTTAATTTAATTTATACTCTTTATTGATCCCCAATGGGGAAATTTACGTTTATGACTTTATGACACGTTCATGACAGTGTCATGTCACTCTTATGTAGCTACCTTCAAGTAAAGTGTATCCAACTCTATTTTGTTTAATATATGTTATCTCCTGCATCTAACAGTAAAAGACACTGAGGTACCATGCAACCTAGAACCGAAGACAAGAGCTGATTTTCTACAATGTGAGTACAATTATTTGATAAATCCTAACGAACATCCATCTTTATGAAATCCACTAACTAGTAGTTGGAGTCTGACAATGTGCATCTATTGTGTCCAGATTACAACGATATAACCCTGGACTTGAACACAGCCAACCCTTATCTAAGCTTCTCTGATGGTCAAAGAGGGGTGACCACACGTTCGGAGCCACAGCCATACCCGGACCATCCGCATCGCTTCACCAGCTGGGCCCAGGTGCTGTGCAGAGCTGGGATGGCTGGACGCTGCTACTGGGAGGTAGAGTGGGCTGGTAACGGAGGGGTTTCCATCGGCGTCTGCTACAAAAACATGGGCAGGAGTGGAGCAGGGAGTGACTGTAAGCTTGGACACAACTCCAAATCCTGGAGCCTGGACTGCTCTTACTCAGTCTGTTCATTTCAGCACAATAAGGAGGGTTTGATCATCGCTGCTCCGTGCTGCAGCAGGATAGGAGTGTATCTGGATTTCAGGGGTGGGACTTTGTCTTTCTATAATGTTTCTGATACAATGGTTTTACTCCATAAAGTCAAGACTACATTCACCCAGCCTGTATACCCAGGATTTTGGGTGGGTTTAAGCTCTACTTTGAGGCTGTGCTCTCTTTAAATGAAATGACTGCACTCCATCAACAGTTTTCAAGTAACTTTGTAAATATGGGATTCAAAATATTAATGTTGACTGAGAATAATAATGAAACTGAGACAGAGGTTTGTGTTTAAAAATTCTGTTTTAATAACCGTGCAACTTGGGAACAGCAGCAACACTTTGGTGGGGCAGGTAACAAGCTGGTGGAGCTTGGATCTTACTGAAGGCAGCAACATCCACACCCTGGATCTGCAAAGGAAGACGTTGTCATAAACTCAAAGATGTATATTTGTTTGAGCACATTTATGTAATAATATAATGATAAATACATTTTGTAAATAAATAAACAATTTGTTCATTCTGTCTCTTGTGCACTGTTTTACAGGGGTTATGTGCAATGACTCTCGGCCAAGAAATAGTCAGACATAACTACTAGTGCTGGCGGTCGACTGAGTTTTTGGTACATGAACACCTCTATTTTATCTGGAAGGAGATATGTTATTAAAGGTTTGGTTCACCCAAACTAATAAAATGCTTACCTTTTAATGGTATTTAACAATGCAGATAATTGAGTGAATGCTTATTTAGCAGCAGTCACAGTATTTTTATGATTCTTCCGTACGAGTTTTGATTTTCGCCTACTACTTCTGCATACTTTCAGCTACAAAGAACATTCAAATATCAAAATGTTCAGCTCTTTAAGGACAGCTGTCCCTTTTCATAACGTTTTCTTTTTTACTTACACTTACTGTGACTTTTTTATCACTTTTTTCAACATGCTGTACCATGACTATCACTTTTTTCGACAGACTATATTATGACTTTTTAATCACTTTTTTCGACACACTATACTGTAACTTTTTACCATGACTTTTTTCGATATACTATACTATGAATTTTAACATTCCATACTATGACTTTTTTATCACTTTTTTTCAACATGCTATACTATGACTATTACTTTTTGATATACTATACCATGACTTCATCACTTTTTGGGTGGTTGAGGGTTCTGTTCTTTGACATAGTATACTATGACTTTTTCTATGAATTTCCATTCTTTGACAGTATACTATGACTTTTTTTATAGTTTGTATATGTTTTTTTGACGTACTATACTATCACCTTTTTATCACTTTTTTTCGACATACTGACGTTTTTGAGACTTTTTCCGACGTACTATACCATGACTTTTTTCTGACATACTATACCATGACTTTTTTCTGACATACTATACTGTGACTTTTTTATGACTTTTTTTTCGACATACTATACTATGAATTTTTTTTTTTACTTTTTTTTGACATACTATACTATGACGTTGTATGACTCTTTTGTACATTTTAAACCATAACTTTTTGTTTTTTGATTAATGTAAACGATAAATACAACTCCGGACAAGCAGATTTGTGCTTTACATATAGCTCAATGAGATAAGCTGCTTGAGATGAAAGCAAAAAAGAAGATAATTTGAAGTTGGGTGTTCAATTCTCAGACACACTGATTTTTTTGAGATAATATATTATGACTTTTTTGTGATTTTTTAATATGACGTTTTTAAGACTTTTTTTTTCGCATTCTATACTATGACTTTTTTCGACATACTATAGTATGACTTTTTCATGATTTCTTTCGACATTTTATACTATGACTTTTTTGTACATACTAAACTATAACTTTTTGTTTTTCAAGTGATGTAAACGATAAATACACATCCGAGTCAGCACACTTGGGCTTCACTTATAGCTCAGTGAGATAAGCTGATGGAAATAAAAATAAGATTGGAGGTTGAGGGTTCAACTCTCAGATATACTATGTCTTTTTTGACTTTCTGTATTATGACTGTTTTTGACATACTATACTGTGACTTTTTCTCCCGACATACTATACTATGACTTTTTTATGACTTTTTTTCAACATACTATTATCTGACTTTTTTATGACTGTTTTCAACATACCATACAATGACTTTTTTTCGACATACTATACCATGACTTTTTATGACTTTTTTGACATACTATACTATGACTTTTTTTCAAAATACTACACTATGACTTTTTATGACTTTTTTTCGACACACTATGCCATGACTTTTTTATGACATACTATACTATGACTTTTTTTATGACTGTTTACGACATACTATACTGTGATTTGTTTATGACATACTATACTGTGACTTTTTTTCTGACATTACCTACTATAGTATGACTTTTTTATGAATTTTTTTCAACATACTATGAATTTTTATGACTTTTTATGACATACTCTACTATGACTTTTTGTCTTCAGTAATGTTAATGATATATACAACTCAGAACCAATCCATTATGAGCCTCACAAATGGCTCAGTTAGATAAGCTGCCAGAGATAAAATCAAGGTTGAAGGTTACATTTTTTGACATACTATACTATGACTTTTTTCCAACATACTATTATATGACTTTTTTATGACTGTTTTCGACATACTATGACTTTTTTTTCGACATACTATACTATGACTTTTTTCGACATACTATACTATGACTTCTTATGACTTTTTCAACATACTATACTATGACTTTTTTTCAACATACTATTATATGACTTTTTTATGACTTTTTTTCGACATACTATACTATGACTTTTTATGACTTTTTGACATACTATATATACTATGATTTTTTTCGACATGCTATACAGTGACTTTTTTTCGACATACTATACTACGACTTTTTTTACGACTGTTTTCGACATACTATACTGTGATTTGTTTTCGACATACTATACTGTGATTTGTTTTCGACATACTATACTACGACTTTTTTTCTGACATACTATACTATGATTTTTTTCGACATCCTATACTATGACTTTTTTATGACTTTTTTCGGCATACTATACTGACTTTTTTATTACTTGTAGTTGTATGACTGTTTTCGACATACTATACTATGATTTTTTTCAACATACTAAACTATGACTTTTTTATGACTTTTTTTTCAACATACTATACTATGACCCTTTTTCAACATACTACACTATTACTTTTTATGATTTTTTTTTTCCAACATACTATACTATGACTTTTTTTCGACATACTATACTATAACTTCTTATGACTTTTTTCGACATACTATACATGACCTTTTTTCAACATACTACACTATGACTTTTTTCGACATACTATAGTGACTTTTTTATTACTTGTATGACTGTTTTTGACGAACTATACTGTTACTTTTTTTCGAGATACTATACTATGACTTTTTTCAACATACTATACTATGACTTTTTTTAACATACTACACTATGACTTTTTTCCGACATACTATATTATGACTTTTTTATGACTTTTTTCAACATACTATACTATGATGTTTTTATGACTTTTTATGACATACTCTACTATGACTTTTTGTCTTCAGTAATGTTAATGATATATACAACTCAGAACCAATCCATTATGAGCTTCACAAATGGCTCAGTTAGATAAGCTGCCAGAGATAAAATCAAGGTTGAAGGTTACATTTATTGACATACTGTGACTTTTTTGACATACTATACTATGACTTTTTTATGACTTTTTTTCGACATACTATACTGTGACTTTTTTTGATGTACTATACTATGAGTTTTTATGACTGTTTTCGACATACTATACTATGATTTTTTTTAACATACAATACTATGACTTTTTTTTAACATACTATACTATGACTTTTTTCGACATACTATACTATGACTTTTTATGACTTTTTTCGACATACTATACTATGACCTTTTATGACTCTTTTGTACATACTAAACCATAACTTTTTGATTTTTGAGTAATGTAAACGATAAATACAGCTCCGGACCAGTAGATTTGCACTTTACATATAGTTCAATGAGATAAGCTTCTTGAGATGAAAGAAAAGAAAGAAGAAAATTGGAGGTTGGGGGTTCAATTCTCAGACATGCTTTTATTTTTTTGACATAATATATTATGACTTTTTTGTGATTTTTTAATATGACGTTTTTAAGACTTTTTTTTCGCATTCTATACTATGACTTTTTTCCGACATACGATACTATGACTTTTTTCGAAATACTATAGGATGACTTTTTCATGATTTTTTTTCGACATACTGTACTGTGACTTTTTTTTACATACTATACCAGGACTTTTATGACTCTTTTGTACATACTAAACCATAACTTTTTGTATTTTGAGTAATGTAAACGATAAATACAACTCCGGACCAACAGCTTATAGTTTTACCTATAGCTCAGTGAGATAAAGAGATACAAATGAGAGGATTTGAGGTTGAGAGTTCAATTCAAAGACATCAGATGTGCTATGACTTTCTTTAACATAATACACTATGACTTTTTTTTTAACATTCTAGTATGACTTTTATTTTTTCCTCGAAGGAAAAGACTCCAACCCTGGACCTTCTGCATCGAGGAATAAACCTCTACATACAGTGAGGAAAATAAGTATTTGAACACCCTGCTATTTTGCAAGTTCTCCCACTTAGAAATCATCATCAATACTTATTTGCAGCTGTATCATACAAATAAATAGTTAAAAAATCATACATTGTGATTTCTGGATTTTTTTTTTAGATTATGTCTCTCACAGTGGACATGCACCTACGATGACAATTTCAGACCCCTCCATGATTTCTAAGTGGGAGAACTTGCAAAATAGCAGGGTGTTCAAATACTTATTTTCCTCACTGTATGTGCACCCACTCTACCAACTGAGCTAACTGGCCACAACGTTTTTATGACTTTTGTCGACATACTATACTAGGACTTTTTATGAAACTATAACTTCTTGTTTTTTGAGTAATGTAAACGATAAATACAACTCCGGACTAACAGATTTGTGTTTTACCTATAGCTCAGTGAGATAAGCTGCTTGAGATAAATACAAAAAACAAAACAAAAAGAAGATTTGAGGTTGAGGAATCAACTCTCTGACATGCTATGACTTTTTTTGACATGATATACTATGACTTTTTTGTGATTTTTTAATATGACGTTTTTAAGACTTTTTTTTCGCATTCTATACTATGACTTTTTTCGACATACTATAGTATGACTTTTTCATGATTTTTTTTCGACATTTTATACTATGACTTTTTTGTACATACTAAACTATAACTTTTTGTTTTTCAAGTGATGTAAACGATAAATACACATCCGTGTCAGCACACTTGGGCTTCACTTATAGCTCAGTGAGATAAGCTGATGGAAATAAAAACAAGATTGGAGGTTGAGGGTTCAACTCTCAGATATACTATGTCTTTTTTGACTTTCTGTATTATGACTGTTTTTAACATACTATACTATGACTTTTTTTTAACATACTATGCCATGACTTTTTTCGACATACTATAGTATGACTTTTTTCAACATACTATACTATGACTTTTTATGACTTTTTTCAACATACTATATGACTTTTGTCGACTGACTATACTATGACTTTTTTCAACATACTATACAGTGACTTTTTTATGACTTTTTTTCGACATACTATACTATGACTTTTTTTCGGCATACTATAGTGACTTTTTTATTACTTGTATGACTGTTTTCGACATACTATGCTGTGACTTTTTTTTCGACATACTATACTATGAGTTTTTAATGACTGTTTTTGACATACTATACTATGATTTTTTTCGACATACTATACTATGACTTTTTTTAACATACTATACCATGACTTTTTTCGACATACTATAGTATGATTTTTTCCAACATATTATTATATGACTGTTTTCGACATACTATGACTTTTTTTTCATACTATACAGTCATGGCCAAAAGTGTTGGCACCCCTGAAATTTTTCCAGAAAATCAAGTATTTCTCACAGAAAAGTATTGCATTAACACATGTTTTGCTATACACATGTTTATTCCCTTTGTGTGTATTGGAACAAAACAAAAAAAAAGAAGGAAAAAAAGCAAATTGGACATAATTGCACACAAAACTCCAAAAATGGGCTGGACAAAATTATTGGCACCCTTGCACAATTGTGGATAAATAAGATTGTTTCAAGCATGTGATGCTCCTTTAAACTCTCCTGGGGCAAGTAACAGGTGTGGGCAATATAAAAATCACACCTGAAAGCAGATAAAAAGGAGAGAAGTTGACTTAGTCTGTGCATTGTGTGTCTATGTGTACCACACTAAGCATGGACAACAGAAAGAGGAGAAGAGAACTGTCTGAGGACTTGAAAACCAAAATTGTGGAAAAATATCAACAATCTCAAGGTTACAAGTCCATGTCCAGAGATCTAGATGTTCCTTTGTCCACAGTGCGCAGCATTATCAAGAAGTTTGCAACCCATGGCACTGTAGCTAATCTCCCTGGATGTGGACGGAAGAGAAAAATTGAGGAAAGGTTGCAACGCAGGATAGTCCGGATGGTGGATAAGCAGCCCCAAACAAGTTCCAAAGAAATTCAAGCTGTCCTGCAGGCTCAGGGTGCATCAGTGTCAGCACGAACTATCCGTCAACATTTGAATGAAATGGAACGCTATGGCAGGAGACCCAGGAGGACCCCACTGCTGACACAGAGACATAAAAAAGCAAGACTACAGTTTGCCAAAATGTACTTGCCAAACTGTACTTGTACTAAGCCAAAATCCTTCTGGGAAAAGTTCTTGTGGATAGATGAGACCAAGATAGAGCTTTTTGGTAAAGCACATCATTCTACTGCTTACCGAAAACGGAATGAGGCCTACAAAGAAAAGAACACAGTACCTACAGTCAAATATGGTGGAGGTTCAAAGATGTTTTGGGGTTGTTTTGCTGCCTCTGGCACTGGGTGCCTTGACTGTGTGCAAGGCATCATGAAATCTGAGGATTACCAAAGGATTTTGGGTCGCAATGTAGGGCCCAGTGTCAAAAAGCTGGGTTTGCGTCCGAGATCGTGGGTCTTCCAGCAGGACAATGACCCCAAACATACTTCAAAAAGCACACAGAAATGGATGGCAACAAAGCGCTGGAGAGTTCTGAAGTGGCCAGCAATGAGTCCAGATCTAAATCCCATTGAACACCTGTGGAGAGATCTTAAAATTGCTGTTGGGAAAAGGCACCCTTTCAATATGAAAGACCTGGAGCAGTTTGCAAAGGAAGAGTGGTCCAAAATTCCGGGTGAGAGGTGTAAGAAGCTTATTGATGGTTATAGGAAGCGAATGATTTCAGTTATTTTTTCCAAAGGGTGTGCAACCAAATATTAAGTTAAGGGTGCCAATAATTTTGTCCAGCCCATTTTTGGAGTTTTGTGTGCAATTATGTCAAATTTGCTTTTTTTCCTTCTTTTTTTTTGTTTTGTTCCAATACACACAAAGGGAATAAACATGTGTATAGCAAAACATGTGTTAATGCAATACTTTTCTGTGAGAAATACTTGATTTTCTGGAAAAATTTCAGGGGTGCCAACACTTTTGGCCATGACTGTACTATGACTTTTTCAACATACTATACGATGACCTTTTTTCGACATACTATTATATGAGTTTTTTCGACATACTATACTATGATTTTTTTCGACATACTATACTATACTATGACTTTTTATGACTTTTCGACATACTATACTATGACTTTTTTATGACTTTTTTTCGGCATACTATAGTGACTTTTTTATTACTCGTATGACTGTTTTTGACATACTATACTATGATTTTTTTTCAACATACTATACTATGACTTTTTATGACTTTTTTCGACATACAATACAATGAATTCTTTCAACATACTATACTATGAATTTTATGACTTTTTTATTACTTGTATGACTGTTTTCGACATACTATACTATGACTTTTTTCGACATACTATATTATGATTTTTCTCAACACACTATACTATGACTATTTTATGACTTTTTTTTCAACATACTATACTATGACCCTTTTTCAACATACTACACTATTACTTTTTATGACTTTTTTTCCAACATACTATACTATGACTTTTATTCGACATACTATGATTTTTTTCGACATACTATACTATGACTTTTTTATGACATACTACAATATGACTTTTTATCACTTTTCGACATACTATACTATGACTTTTTTCCGACATATTATAGTATCACTTTTTTTTGACTTTTTTCAACATACTATACTATGACTTTTTTGACTTTTTATGACATACTCTACTATGACTTTTTGTCTTCAGTAATGTTAACGACATATACAACTCAGAACCAATCCATTATTCCGTTGTGTGTCTATGACTTTTTTCCGACATACTATTATACGACTTTTTTTATCAGTTTTCTACGTACAATGACTTTTTTTTCGACATACTATACTATGACTTTATATGACTTTTCTGACATACTGTACTGTGATTTGTTTTCGACATGCTATACTATGACTTTTGTCAACATACTGTATTATGACTTTTTTATGACAACTATACTATGACTTTTTGTCTTCAGTAATGTTAATGATATGACTTTTTTTGACATACTATACTGACTTTTTATGACAAACTATACTAAGACTTTTTTCAACATACTATACCATGACTTTTTGTATGACTTTTACTATCCCATTTTTTATAACATACTATGCTATGACTTGTGACATTTTTATAACATACTATATACTATGACTTTTTCTGACATCTTCATTGCATACTATACAATGACGTCTTTATGACACTATACCAGGGGTGGCCAACCAGTTAGGTATAAAGAGCCACAAAAAAAAACGCACCATAGCAAAAAGCCACACAACACATGCACGTCCACACTACAACCGCAACAGTGTCTTCCAGATCTGATGACAGTCATAATACATAGCAGTTTTCATAGTTTTTTTTGCTCACTTAGATTGACTCAGTGGGAAACCTGACAGTCTTTGTTATCCACAATCCTTTTCAGGTCTTGCTTGAACTCGGTTGTGGCCACTCGAAGCAACTCTCTCACTCATTTGTCACTAAAGGGGCTTTCAAACAATCGGATTCAGCAGTGAAAGGGTTAACGAGGAAGGTGATCTGTGGCCGCTGTTTTTCCTCAGGTTGCAGAATCTGTCCTCAAAACTCTGCTGCATTATTTTCCATTTTAAAATAATTGGCAAATGTATTGGCAGTATTGGCAGATGCATTCAAATGTGTTTTTTTTTTTTTACTTATCTGAAATACTCTATGTTTCAGAAAAGTTAAAGACAACAATCAACCAATGACACAGCCCCCAGCCACACAGTAAGAGCCTCACAGGAGCAGGCAAAGAGCCGCATACGGCTCAAGAGCCACAGGTTCGCCACGCCTGCACTATACTATGACATGTTTATGGCACATTCATGGCATACTATACTGTCCCATTATTTATGATGTACTATAATATGACTTTTAACGACTTTTTTATGTACTATCATTTTGACATTTTTATGGCATACTTTGCTATCCCATTTCTGTGCTTTGACTTTTGACATTTATGACACACTATGACTTTTTATAACATTGTATGCCATACTATATATTACATTTTTATACTATCCCATGTTTTATGACATACTATACTATGAATTTTTTATGACATACTATCACTTTATGACTTGTGTGACATACCTCTTTTTTGACATACTATGACTATGCCATTTTTTTAATGACATGATATATTATGGCATTCTTTATTAAATGTTTAATGAAATGCTGGGTGCCTGGCTAGCTCACCTGGTGGAGCAGGCACCCATGTGTGGAGGTTTGCTCCTCAGTGCAGTGGCCGCGGATTCAGCTCCAGCCTGCGGCCCTTTGCTGCATGTCATTCCCCCTCTCTCCCCCCTTTCATGTCTTCAGCTGCCTACAGTATATAGATGAAGGCCTAAAATGTCGTGTCTTTAAAAAACAACTTTGACATACCATACTATGACCTTTTTTATGACACTATACTATGACTTTTTATGGCATACTATACTGACTTTTTTTTTTTTTACATTTATATGACAGACTATGACTTTGCATGGCATTTGACAGAAAATTACTTTTTTTTTAATAATTTTTGTTATGACAAACATGACAAATATACTGCCTTTTTAAAATTTTTGACATACTATACTAGGACTATCACATACTATGACTTAAACATTTTTATGATATGACTTTGTACTTTTGATGACATACTAGGACTTCATGACACTGACATTTATGAACATTTTATGACATATGTTACCGTCTGGCTCAAGACCGGCAACAAAAGGGAGGTCACACACAGATAAATTAGTCAAAAAGTAGTTTATTTAACTAAGTAGACTAATAACACAAATTAACTCAACATAAATACAATAGTGGGGTGTGTAAATGTAGTAGACAGTCGTGTTTGCCATGTGTGGATGAGTGAATGTATGGTGTGATGTGTGTTGTAAGGTGCAACAAACCAAACAAAGAACAAAATGGTGAATGGATGCAGTAGGACCAGCTGAGAGAGAGTGAGACTCCCAGGAGGGCAGTCTTTTATGCCTTCCGCAAGCCACGCCCAGATGGCCAGGTACAGACGACCCTCCCAACTCCACCTCCCCACCCACTCCCAGTACCTGCAGACAAAGGAGCAGAACATGACAGGCAGGCAGATTGGGAAGGGTCGTCACACATACTATACTGACTTTTTTTAACAATACCATGACTCAACATTTTTCATTACTTACTAAATCATTAAATGTTTCACGCAATGCCATACCAGTGGTTTTAAAGTTTTGACAACCACAAGTGCCAATTTAGGGAGCCACCATATGATTAAAGGTCCTGTTAAAACTGTAGAGTTGTGCACCGCAATTGCTTACTTTAGCTAAAAAGGCACCAGTATTGATGACAGTGTTTAATTTCCGTGACACTCGCAAGGTGCCACTAGTTGCCAGACAGTACATTCACCCAGCCTTTATCACCCAGGATTTTGGGTGGGTTTAAGCTCTACTCTGAGACGGTGTTCCCTTAACATGTAAAGATGACTGCACTCCATGTAAAATGTTTTACAAAGAATAGTAATGAAACGGAGACAGAGGTTTGTGCTCAAAACTTTTTAATAACCGTGCAAACTGGAGCAGCAGCAACACTTTGGTTGACCAGGTAAACAGCTGATGGAGCTTAGATCTTATTGAAGGCAGCAACATCTACACTCTGGATCTGCAAAATAAGAAAAGTAAATCAACAATAAAGCATTTAAGTGATGGAGATTAAGACAAGAAAGAAATAGACGCACAACCCTGGTGCTAGTAGGTGGATATGGCCTGCCTCCAGTTTTTGTGCTAAACTAACGCTGCAGCCTTGTACTTAATGAACAGACATTGGAGTGGTATCAATTTCCTGAAACTCTCCACCAGAAAGTGAAAGAGCATATTTACTAAGAAGATAAAAAAAATCTTTTGGGACTTTGAACTCCACTATTTATCCCAGAGAGAAATGTATGTTCTTTGAGTTATTCAAGGTTTGGTTTACCCAAATCACAAAAGGCTTGCCTGTAATACTATCCAATAATGCAGATCATGTTATGTAATCTGGTAAGGGTTTAAAGTGGACATTATGCTTTTTTGTGTTTACTGTCGTATGTACAATGTTAGGTCAGATTTTCATGTTACACGTAGCCAAAACTTCAGATATTGAGGTGAAAGTATTTTAGAGAAACCCCTGTGAGCTAAAAGGTTCAGATTTCCAACTGTTCTAAAAACGCTCCGGTTTCAACAGTTTTTTTCTACTGTTGGCTAATTGTTACGCAACTCCAAGCCGGCCTTCTATGATTGGTCATCTGCTCCAGGCAGGAACTACTGGTCCGTTTTGTTTTTTTATTGATTGTCGCGTGTTACAGCTACATGCTAACGACAGTAAAAGATGTAATCTTTGCTGACAATGTTGAATTCTCCCCAGCCATGGGCAGTATGAGGAATGTTTTTCGAACATTAAAGCATGTAAACATGTTCTAGTACAAACACAAAATACAATTATGAACCTGAAAATGCTATAGAATAGTTCCCCTTGAAGACATTTCTGCCTCTATCCCAATACAGCAGAAGAAAATGGAAATTCATCTGTGGTGCTCACTTTGTTAGAAAATTACCTTTAAAATAAATTCAGCAGCAACATGTCTTTATCTGTTACTTTAGAGAGTCCACAAAATACACTATCAACATTTACCATAGGCACAATTCATGATCCATTTAGTGTCAATGAAGAGTGTTTGAGGCCTGTGAAATGTACGTAAAAGCAATTCATGACATGGCTACAGTCGGCTTTCTTAAAGCCCCAGTGTGTAACGTTTGTAGTTGTTCATTATCAGAATCTGTATTGCCCTTCACAAACTTGTCCTTTTTTTATGAATACTGACCACCACCATCAATTTCAAGTATTCCTATTAGCTTGGAATATTACATTTGCGCTTGCCAGTAAGGGACATACAAGCTATACTGCTCCGCCTTTCGCGTTTCCGACTCACAGCTGCTGCTAATGCTGCTAATGGGTATCGTAGCTTCCCGGCCCTGGCAAGTTTGAAGAAGGAAACATGGAGGACCACACGTATTCAAAATCCAAATTTAAGGAACAGGAGTCTTCTTCTTCACCCAGAAAAAGAAAACGGATATTGAAAAGAGCAAGAGACCGGCGTCATCAGAAAAAAAGAGTGAACATTGGAGCTACTTTGGACGCTGCAGTCACTTTTCTTTCTCTCTCCTTTCTTTCGGGTGGTGCGCGTGCCCGCTCGTGGAGTGAAGCGCGCGTCCGCGCCACTCTCCGACATGAACTCATCCATGAACAACCACCACGGCTGATAGACGGCCTTTTGTACGCCTTCGCTTTTTGAAGCGTGAAGGCTACCGTAGCTGCAATGCTGCGTGGCGAGAGCGAGTTGATTGTGATATATGATCTCAAACCTAGATGGGAGTAATTCTTACACAATGTAGCTTTAAACATCATGGGATTTAGAAGTCTTGTTTCCCCAGCTAAATTTCGTCTGGAGGATGCCTATTTCTTGGTCATTTATAAGAGTTTATTTTCAGCTTTTTACAATTATGCATGTGCAGGACAAAGACTTTGGACAGGGAAAGTAATGCCGTGACAGCGAGGAGGCTGGATGGAAACAGATCAGAATGTAGCAATGGGCTCTTGTCTTCTAAATAATTCCATCCAAAGTTAGACTTAAACTGAAACAAACACAAAGCAGCCTCTAAAAATAAAAATCAGTTTCCACAATTGAACAAGTCAAGCACCGTCTTCTTTCTACTTCTAACTACTACAATTAAAATAATTATGCCATGCTTCCAAAATAACCTTAGGATAATTTAATTACTGACCTGCTGCCTGTATATACCAATTTACAATAACCAGGTTACTGAGGTAGCTAGACATGTTCTCAAATTAAGTAATTTCTTAAAATGACTGACACAAATTCTGGAAACCAATTTTGCTGTTAAATCTTGTACTGCAATTTTATTCAATCCTGTGAGCGCCAAAAATTAAATTCCATTCATCAACATAGTATCAGGGTGGAGGCAGAGATGCATAACACAGAGGTCTTAAAACCTTAGATGAAATCAAAGCTATCTACATGGCTAGATACAACTCAAGGTAAGAGAAAAAACGTGTTATTAGGGTGAACAAATTACATCACAGTGGTTGTTACTTACATAGTCCTCAAACTTGGTGATCTCCTCCTCCAGAATGTCTGTGCCAACTTTGTCATCCTCAACCACGCAGTTGATCTGCAGCTTCTTGATGCCGTAGCCAACTGGCACCAGTTTGGATGCTCCCCATAGGAGCCCGTCCATCTGCACTGAGCGCACACACTCCTCCAGCTTCACCATATCAGTCTCATCATCCCACTAAGGGAACACATGGAGGAGGGGGACACACCGAACAATATTTAACCAGACAGTTATAATAAGACATTTTGCAGCAAAACTTTCAACATATGTTGATTGACACAGCATACTAATTTTGACTACATGCATGTTTAACTTATTTTGTTTGACAATTGAGCTAATAAATGCATTGGATGCATTGTTTGCAATGCATCATTTCATTCTGGCTAAATTATTTAAAAATATTTAAGTAGATAAATTAAGTGGAAATTAATTTAAAAAGGAGATTAAACCCAAACCATGTTTTTTCTTCACCTTTTATCCAAAACAAGAAAATCATTCAATCAAGAATCATTGTACAAACTAGATTTCCTGATTTTACATTTTCCACAACCGTAGGTTCCCTGTATGAGAACAAAACTACAATGGAACTAGCATTTTAATGTGCAACATGATACAGTTTAAGAGGACACGTACGGGCTTGACGTCCAACAGGATAGATGACTTGGCAATGAGGGCAGGTTTCTTGGACTTCTTGGCTGCATAGGCATCAACGCGCTCCTGCTTAAGGCGCGCTGCCTCCTCGTCGTCCTCATCACTGCCGAACAAGTCAATGTCATCGTCATCCCCGTTTTCCACCTTTACCGGCTTGACTGGAGCAGCCTTGACTGGAGCAGACTGGTCACAACAATGGAAAAGGACAGGAAATATCTGTGAAGATCTGCTCGAGAAGGCTTTTTCCAATAAAGCCTTATCTTTTTTCCTTCAACCATTTGTTCAAACAATTAAAACATGATACGATAATAGGATCAATAGATATGTGCAGGGGAGGAAAGAAGCCAAAGGGCTTATACAAAGTACTCCCCAATACAAGACAATTTAATTGAGTACAGTATAACAAATAACAAGACAAAGCAAACAATAAAAGCAGATAATCGAATAAGGAAACTTGCAATACGAGAAAAGAAAAACAAATAATACAATACTAAACTGTTTTGCATCTGTAAATGAGGTGTTCTTTCAATTGAGTCTGAACACATAACAAAGTAGAATACATTATGTCAATTTTCATTATATTAATTTAATTTATATCATATTTCTAATTGTTCCAGAGACAAGGCTGTCTTGCCTCTTTCAGACAGTAGTTTTATAAATACAGAGAACATATGTATCTAAAAAAAAAAAAAATAAATAAAAACCCTGCGTATATCTACCTTAGCACATGGGACAGCTGCTGGGCTCTTTTCCAGCATAGCCACTCTGGACTCCAGCTTCTGCAGGGCTGCTCTCATCTCCACCACCACTAACAAGCAAACACAATTATAAGAAAATGAAGTATGAATACTAGGGCTGGGCGAGAAATCGATTTTATCGATTAACTCGAATGTGTAGTTAACGTTGACTTGTTTAAATGAAAATCGGTTGTCTCCTTAACATCCGCCGACGCTCCCCTCTGGGCTCCAGTAGTTCTGAATGAGCTCAGCCCTCCCCCCGCGCATTTGCCATAGAGATACACAAACAACATGGCAGCGACAGGGACTATATAATA
The DNA here is from genome assembly GCF_008315115.2 of Sander lucioperca. Classification (NCBI taxonomy): domain Eukaryota; kingdom Metazoa; phylum Chordata; class Actinopteri; order Perciformes; family Percidae; genus Sander; species Sander lucioperca. The sequence continues at coordinate 8,064,365 of NC_050181.1, read as the reverse complement.
ATATATAATAATAATAATAATAATAATAATAATAATAATAATAATAATAATATATTAGTTCTTTTCTTAACTAGTCGTTTCATTACTTACTTAACCGTAATCTCCGCCGAAATGACCGGCAGCTCGCGGTGCTCTGTACACGGCTCACAGTCACCTATTCTCGGATAGCTGAACCACCAACTACAGCTGACCTGACAGAGCACCATGTGGAGCACCGGAGCCGGTGTTGAGGAACTCCGTTGCAGCTCAACACATCTACTAACTGCCGCTGATACGTCCAGGCTGTGACGGAGGTCAGTAGCGGCTTAAACAACTAGTAACCGTCGCTTTGTAGCACGGATTACCGCTTTTTTGACTTTTTTACCGCTAGTTACTACGAAGGAACATCACGAGACCATGGCACATTACTCAGCAACAGGTGAAAATAGGGCCAAGGTTGCGCGACTTCAGTTAAAATTAATTTAACTTTTAAGTGAGGAACGAGAAGTGAATTACATGTATGTGTGAAAACAGCTTTATCTCATGCATCTGTTTTGTTGTTGTTGAATATATAGCATAATTATATAATTTGTTGAATATATAGCATAATTATATAATTTGTTGAATATATAGCATAATTATTTAATTTTGTAGGGAGGGAAAACACTCAAACCAATATACAGTTGTGTTCAGAATAATAGCAGTGTTTAAAAAAAAAAAGTGAATAATGCTCAAAATCCTTAGAATAGCTTTTAATTCCATAATATCAATGCATTGGGAACACTGCACATTCAATTCCAAATCAAAACATGATCAAAATTGATCAAGTTGGTGTTATACCTTTACAGAAAGTGAAGAAAAAGGAGAATATTAGGCTGTTCAAAAAAATAGCAGTATTTGCATTTTTCTTCACAATCTCAAACATTTACTGTATGAACTGAAAAATGTCTCAAGGGTTTGCTTTACTTTGTATCACTGCACTAATATTTAGTTGCATAACCTTTATTTCTGAGAACTGCTTCACATCTGTGTTGCATGGAGTCAACCAACTTCTGGCACCTGTGAACAGGTATTCCAGCCCAGGACGATTGAACTACATTCCACAATGCCTCTGCATTACTGGGTTTTGCCTCAGAAACAGCATTTTTGATGTCACCCCACAAGTTTTCTATGGGATTGAGGTCTGGGGATTGGGCTGGCCACTCCATAACATCAATCTTGTTAGTCTGGAACCAAGACTTTGCTCGCTTACTGGTGTGTTTTGGGTCATTGTCTTGTTGAAAGACCCATTTATTTAAAGGGGATTTTATTTTAAGCCCTAATGGATACTGTATAACAAGTAAGCAAAAAGCTCAGGAAGACATCACAAAACTCACACACATACCTTTGTGCAGAGTTTGGTTCTCCAGTTCCATGCTCTTCATGCGCGAAACCAGCTCCTGGTCTCCTGCATGTGAGGATGACTGTGGAGAGATAAACACAAATTAATTAGCAAATGTCATGTTGCAGGTCAGGGCTCAAATGGTGACAATGCAAAAGCAGCATTCTTATCCAGGTTGAGAGCCAATCCAAGCCTGAAGAGAAGAAGCAAGCAAAAAAAAGTCAACGTGGTGAGGTTTAAAAAGAAACCCATGCAAGGCTAAAATATCTATTACTATGGGTGTGACGAGACACCTAGCTCACGAGACAAGACACAAGATTGGGTTCACGAGATCGAGACGAGATTTTAACACTACACTTTACAGAAAACTTCAATGAAGAAATAAGACTGGAAAAATAGTCCTTTATTCAAACGAAAGTCACAAAATGAAAACCGAGCACTGAAAGGCCATAAACTCAAATGACTGGTTACTCTCCTGTATAACTAACAGTTACACTTACTTATTCCATATGTATGGTGGAGAGAGAGTCTTCACTCAGAGAACCAAGGTTACAACATAACATAAGTGTTTTCTGGCAGTAGTTGAGACCAGTTGTTTTATACTTGAATTTGTCATTGTACAGTAGACAGAGAGAAATAAGCTTATTTTACTATAGTTTCACATTGATTACGTTCTAAAGCACAAATAAATTACCATCAAACACTCAGATGATTTTGTGAAGACAGATGCTATTTTCTCCTCTGCATTTTATTAATTGCAGCACTAAACAATGGAGGCTACTCTAGTATTGATTTATGACCATTATAGGACAAAGAGAACATTTCTCTTTATTTAATGTCATTAAAAGTAAAGTTAGGTTTTGCTGTCCGCTTCCCAACTCATTTTAACAGAGAAAGAGAGTGCCACCGTGAACTGCACGCTGCGGACGTGTGTGTCTCAGACAAGAGAGAGGGAGGGAGGGGGGGGGGGGGAAGAGAGAGAGAGAGAGAGAGAGAGAGAGAGAGAGAGAGAGAGAGAGAGAGAGAGGGAGAGAGGGAGAGAGAGAGAGAGAGAGAGAGAGAGAGAGAGAGAGAGAGAGAGAGAGATAACGTTCTAACTTCTCTTAATACATCCATGGGTTTTACAGGCAGTTTTTCCCCCCCCACTATCGCTTTGCAAAAGTAAACAGAGTAAACTTTGGAGAACGGCCGGGGGAATTTCAATGGTAATTTCAAGGCTGCTGCTGTACTGATATCGCGAGACACTTTTACCTCGAAGAGAAATCTCGTCACGTTTAATCTCGCCACACCTCTATCCATTACACAACAATGATTTGGATACACTGCACACACACAATGCTGATGTTAAAATGCACTCCCTCGATCCCCAATAAAGAGAGGATTTAATGTTTACGACAGCATGCAGGTAAACTTCATTTAAAAAGGGAATAGTTTGACATTTCGGGAAAACTTATTTGCTTTCCTGCAAAGAGATGAGAAGATCCATACCAATCAAAAACAAAACATGCCACTTTAGTATTTGTATCGAATAGAGTAACAAGATAAAACGTTAATTAGAGGACGTGCTGGCAGGTAGGTAATTTTTCTTTATATACATCTTTAGACAGAGTCAGGCTAGCGGTTTACCTGTTTCCAGTCTTTGGACTCACAGATATAAGTTGTATTGATCTTGATATTGACTCTTCTGACTCTTCTAACTCTCGGCAACAATGTGAATAAAGTAATTGTATTTCCCACAATGTCAAACTAGTTAAAGTTTCATGGATAATTGATTACTTGATTCAGAATTTATATGAAAAGGCAACTCACTGTATATAAGAATTTTGCTTTCAAGATAGAACATTAATAATTATCACAATATTAAACAATCATCCAGGTTATTATAATTTCCACCCCCAAATTCTGAATCCGTTGTGTTGTAGTGTATGAAGCTTAAAAAAAAGAAAAGAAAAAGATGCAAGATGATAAGATGGTGGTTCAGGAGGAGACATCTTAGTGCTGTGATAACAGTAGCACACTCCACACCAGGCAGCAGCAGACACAGCCAGTGCACCAGGCTGTCTGTCTCAGCCATGCAGCGCTCCCAGGCCTGAGCAGCAAAACCGGATGCGGAAGACTTACATTTCTGTGCTGCCGTTTCTGCTGGCGCCCCTTGGGCTGCTGCAGAGAAGTTTTCACCTGCACCCGGCAATGTAAAGGGTGAAAGTAAGGGGAGGGGGGGCGGGGGAACCAGAAGAAAAAAAGGAAAAACTGGTTGTAGGAAGAAACTTGGATGCTACACATGCATCAGAGCTGTCAGTAACAGAAAATAAAGTCAATATTCTGAGAAATGGGATGAAACATTTTAAAATTGCATTAAATCAACTTTTTATATCACAACCATATCAAATGACAGTTAAAAAGTCACTAGTAGTGCCAAAATGGGAAATATAAACCAATCCAGCAGCTCTACAGAACTATTTAAACCATTATAGCACATGTTTAAGTCTGTGAAACCACTGTGTTTTACTCATTGACCCCTTCAAGGCAGCCGTTTCCAGCAAACAAGCTCCAAGTTGGTTGTAAGCAATACAGTAGCTCTTTTTGCTTACACTGGGAACACACCACCTGCGCAAGTGTCGTGTAAATAAGTGCCTGATCGTGCACCTGGCCTTTCACACTGAATGCATATTTCTACGTGCCAGTAATCAATACAACCAGAGACAAAGCAAATTTTTCCTTTGAACGCGTACAAAATAATATATAGTATAACCACACTTTTACTGCTAACATTGCAGCATTGATGTAAAGACAAACAGATACGCAACTTACTGACAGATTGCAATGGAGATTATAGGAGAAGCAAGCAGAGGAGAGAGGGAGAATGTGTCTAACAGTGTGTCTCTTAACAGAAACTGTAGCATGCATGAAGCACTTTTCTTGTAAAGTGCAGGCCAAAGGTTTTCTGGGAATGAAATATGGCTAAAATGTCCCTTAACTTGCTGTCTATACTATAATCACAATTTCTAAATTAAACAGATGTTTTCCTGTTTTAGGGCTGGTACACGGACATTAGTGAGTACAGTCCTGCCACTACTGGGGGTGTGCCTGAGGCTCATTTGTAGCACAGTACTCACTCCGTTTAGTGACTGAAGAATATTCTGTCGGGATTTAGCAATGTCCTGCAGGATGGCATTAACTTCTTTCCCCTCCAGGTACATGTGGGTAAAGCAGTGATGAAGCGGGAGCAGTGAAAAAGACAGAAAGCAGCATGCAAAACAGACAAAAGCAGGATGGACCATACAGCAAACATTTAGGATGACTCAATTAAAAAAATGTAAGCAAGGAGCAAATAAATGTGAGCTACATGCAAATGTTGTGCCTCATGATAAAATATAAAAGATTACACACATTTTGGCAGGAGGCACGAGGGTAACACAAACCCAGGATGGTGCAGCTGTCATTTTCCTACTTCAGTACACGTTATACTGAAATGTGAATCATTTCAGGACATTGTTTCTGACATATTTCACTCTTTGTATTTGGGCAGCAGTAGAGGAGCATCTCTGAAAAACTCAGAACATAAAACCAAAACTACCTGCATTGCTTGAAATCACAAAGGGTAAGGCGAAGCCATATAGCATTCTGAGTTTTGGGTGAAACAACCCTTTAAAAAAGACACAGGAGCGATCATTCTCCAATCTACATTATTTCCCAGGCTTATGCAGAAACTCTCTACTGTCCTGCACAGACTGGGAGGCAGAGGCAGCTGCCAAACCACCTGACCCCTCTCACAAGGACAAGCCACTTCTAAATCGAGCGACTTAACAGGCCAGTGATTGACAGGGCAGCATGAGCTGAGTATGTGTCAGCCACAAGACGAAGGAACTTCAAAAGATAGCAGCAAGAGACAAGAGAAGGATTGGAAATAAAGGTTGTGTAAAGAAAAAAAGTCATTTCTAAGAATGATCAGGTTGATGCACATTAAACAAGGTCCTGACTACAAAAAACAACAGTTTTGCTTTTGGGCTACATAAAAACAGGCTTTCAAAAAGAAGTTGAAAAGCTATTTTTTTTTTTTTTTTTTTTAAAAGATGTTTGCTTGTTCTACCTGTGTAGAGGGTCCGTTGGCTCCTTCGTAGAAGCACTTCTCCGCCTCATCGTAGCGCTGTTTGTCAAACCAGATGTTCTCTGAGGCGAGGCACTGCAATCCACTCATGTTGGTACTGAGGGGGGAAGTTAGTAAATTATTTAATGTAGCACCTTTTACAGAAGAAAGTCACAAGAGTAAAATGTGTTAAAAAGACCAAACAATGAATAGAAATAAAAACAGTAAAATAAAACATAAAAACAAACAAAATTACAAACATGAGACAAAGGCCAGTTTGACTAGGTAAGTTTGCAGCTGATTTTAACAGTGCCGAAGCCACCTAGGTTTATAAATAAGAATGCAAAAAACAATGATCTGCACCCAACAGTTTATCTACTAACCAACAGCCATGACCAGGCGTTTAGTCGTCACAGCCAGCACAATCAGTGACAAGAAATGAGTGACAGAACATTATTAGATGCTTGACCAGGACACCGTATATTACACGTTACAATATCATGCAGAGCCACAGATGGAGTTGTAGGTGAAATAGGGAGACACAAAACAAAGCGTAAAGCAGACAGTTTCAACCATATACACAGTAAATTAATGGCAGAATAACAGTTTCTGTAAAATAAAAAGAAACAAAACAAATGGATATAAGACTACTGCATATATGCTTCACCTCCCTTCTTATTCTGCTGACATGTTAGCGCAGCAGACAGGCATCTACACATTCCTCAGTCAGTTAAAACACAGTTGCCTGGTCTGCAAAGTCTGGATTATAGAACAAAAGGTTGGTCGCTGACCGTTCACAACCCCCCCTTAGTGATAGCAGAGGTCCACTTCATTGTGTGATTATCAAAGAGACCCAGTTCACTGTAACATGTCAGTAAATGATGGCATGGTGTACACTAATACTTTGGTGACACAAGGTCAGACTTGTGTTTAAAAAATGCAAGGGGGTGAATTGATGCAGGCGTAGGTAAGACAAATTAAAGGCTTGTCAGATGCCAAAACACTGCAGAGCGCTTTATAGTACTCCAAGACAGGACTTTACGACACTGGAAAGTTATCACTGTGAAATATTTTTTATCTTTAGTCACAATGATCACAAGATAAATAGTAGAAATACAGCAATAACATTACAAATAATCAACTGGCCACTGCAGCGCCTTGCGATGATATTGCATTGCGGCAAAAGTTGAGTGAGGTTTTGCTGAAGCCCTGTGTTGGCACCCCTGCTGCGTCAATGAATTGACCTTGTTTAAATGAAAATTGTGTTTATTTTCTTGAGTGCTTAAATTTGTCCAAATGTGGCCTAAACCAAAAACTCTAAACAAAGGCTCATCTAAAACTTGCATTTAAAAAAGTATTATACACATTGGCTCATTTAAAAGCCCATCAAAGATAACAAAAGAAATAAGTGAAAATTAAATCATTTTCCACTATTTTCTTTCATAGCTTTTACCCATTACTTTCGACCACATTTTAATAATGTGAATGTCTTAAAATAAAATATAGGGATGTCATTATTAAGCCTGGGCTTATTAGCATAACTGAAAAAGGCCACACAGAATGCATGACGAACAAAATAAACAAAAAACATAAAAGTTAAATAAACTGAAAACACACATCACATCTCTGCCATTCCCTGTGTGAGATGTGCCATACTTCTCCCATCTGGGCTTGCTTTTCGTCTCAGAAAGGCCCCTCTTCCTCTGGGTTGGCCCCTTGCTGCCCTTGCCCCCTTGCTCGGTCTCAGAGGAGGTGCGGTTGCGGCCTCTACTGTACCGACGGTGTGGGGTACCAGAGGCCTTCACGGTGGTGACAGGGTGCCCCGGATCCTGCTGTTGAGCAAGGCTGCGTCTAGACTGGAAGGTCATGTAGCCTCTGGTGTTTGGACTCCTCGGAGAGGATGACAGCGGCCCGTTGCCATTAGAGGCGAGCCGCTGTTGGTAGTTGCTCTCGGTCTGCTCATAGGTGCTGCAGTTGTACAAGATTCCCTCTGCCTGCATGCCCTGGAGGACGGGACTTTGACCGTAGGAGCCCCTCGCTTCCATGGAGGTGCTCAACCACTCCTCTTCAGCCCCAAAGCTGTGGCTCTCTGACAAACGCGTGCGTTGCCGCAGCCTCCCAAACTGGACTTCATCTCCGCCGATAGTGGGATTATTACCCTGCCTGAAGGTCCCCACTGGTACAGCATGCTGAGGGGCTCCTCCTTGCTGATGGTTTGGCCAAGACTGATCCATTTCTCTATTAAAGGGGTCTCTTTTCTACTCACTTTAGTGTTCATGAGGAGAGAAAAGAAGCAACAGGTGGAAGCTAGAGCCATTAGTTCAGTGTGAAGTTAGCATCACAAAGAAACTTTGCTGGTTAGAAGCATCAAAGAAAGCTCATAAACAGCTGATGTGTGATGCCAATGTGGTCTTGCAGGCAACGAGACGGTGGATTGATCAAAAAGCTTACATTCATTCATTTTTTTTTTTTTTATTATATATATATATATATATATATATATATAAAAGAGTTCAGAATGCCATTAACCTGTCTGAGAATAGATACATCTACTGAGAATGCACAAGGTTTTATTTGTATGCTTTTAGGATATGACATCATTCCCCAAACAAGTAATAACAGTTCATTGATCAATCTCACATTGGACTTTCAAAAACCAAAGACAAAAACAAACAATGCAAAGTGCAATGTGGCTAACACAAAATAACATAAAAGTGAGAATGGGCAACATTTAGGTTAGGATATGTTTGCAGTGTTTCCTCATTATTCATTTCAAATCAAAAAAAAAAATCTATGAAGTACAAATATTTTTTTAATTGATTTTATGATTAATAAGCGATTTTAACTTAACCCAGGGTAAATTACATACAGATTATGACAAGTGCGGTGCAAAACTAGAGTAAGGCCATTCAGGGATGAATCAATTTATCGGTATCAGCCAATATTTGCCTCGTTGAAGGCAGTCACCTATGGCAGTAGCCAATCTTTATTATTATTATTATTATGTTGTTTTTATTGGGGACAGACTCGGACAACAGTCCGCTAGCATATGCTGCTACTGCTGATTTGGAGAAGAAGCCACTGACTGGACACGACGCTGGCATGACATATGGTGTAAGAGGTCAAAGGGTGACGTGGTCATGTGTGGTTTGTTTACAGTATAAGAAAATGTTGCATTTACATTTAACAAAATGTTTTTGTTGTGCTATGTAGCCTAAATACTGAAAGATTATTGTCATGGAGTAGGTAACGTTAGTTGTATAGCAGACTAATAAGGGCTTTTGAAGCAGTTATTTTTCATGTGAAAGAAGGATATATTAAAATGTTTCATAAATGTGTATAATCTAATTTATGATTTAAAGAGTTTTAATAAGGGTATGCATTATATAGTTCAATTATTTTTTATAATGAAGAATTCTTTGTTTCCCTGTCACAAATGGGGAAAACGTAGTATCTGATTAATGAGGAAACACTGTTTATGCATTAAATACTTCTTGTGAAACCAAAAACCCAACCTGTGCAACAGTGTCTGGCTCACCTTTGTTTTGGCATGCTGGAGGATAATGTACACTACCTATTGTGGAATGGGATATTTAAATATTTCAAAGTAATTACATAAGTTTGAATTATATTTGAAAATCATAGTATACAATCAAAATGTTTCTGATAGAAGCACTACCTACATCACAACCAAGACATTTACATTGTCAAGCATAAAATAAAAAAGCTAACCACATAATACAAAGGAAAAATTAAAAAACACTTTACAAAAAACAACTTACAAACATGAGCAATGCATTATTTATAGCACTGTTAGTGCAGATATACACTCGAAGTTGCCAGTTTTGTTAGGTACACCTAGCCTAAACTAATGCAGTAAGAGACCTGTAATAAATCCTACCTTTATGTGGAACTGTGCTGTGTTTTAACCAGGTCATTTTGGAGGCAGCAGTTTTTAGCTGTTGAATTACATTGTGTTAATCTGAGAGGAGTTTCTAATATTTTCTTTTCCATTAGCTGAAACAATTAGTCGATGAATCAACAACATTAATTGTGTGGGTCACTTTTCAAGCAAAAATGTCAAACAAATGCTTATACTAACCTCTTACCTTTAAATATGTTCTGTTTTCTCTTTTTATAACAGTATAAATGAATATGTGATCTTGGGTTCCAGGAATTGTGATGGCCATTTTCTGCCATTTTACAGACAAAAATATATTTTATGCAACAAAAAAAAAAAAAAATCGACAGATGTGTCAAAATAGATGCATCAATAAATGTAGACGAAACACCTCTCAGTAAAATGCATAAACATATACAATACAGTTCAACAGCACAACAAACTACACGCTCCAAAATTACCATAAAGATGAATTAACATCTCTCTGAAACAGTTCAATTAAAACATTTTAACCTTCATAAAAGGTAGGATTTAGTACAGGCCTGCTGTATTAGTCTGCATTATTTTTAGCTAGGTTGTACTAACTAGTAACTCAGTGCAAAATACTTCCGCTACACCATAAAACAGCAATAAACCAGTGCATGTGTTAGAGCATCAGCTGAAAAGCAGCTGCAACATCAACACTCACCTTTGGTAACTGGAATGGAAAGCTAATGCCCAACAGTGAAATAAGAGACAATACAAAAATGCTCATAAACTACAAACGCAACCACAGGACTATTTTTTGTTAAATGTTTGAAGAAAATTTACATAGATACAAACTATAATTATCTCAAGGCATGGAAATGGGGGGGACAAAAATAACTATTTCGCAAGCAATTTGTCACTTGAGAATCATAGAAAGAAGTGAACTCATGTATAATACCAGTCACAAATCAGGTATATGGCACAGTCAAAGTGATAGTAATACAAGTAGAAATTCGTGTTGTACTTTATCTATTGCTTGCTCACACTGACAGTCTTGTCTAGCAAAAGTTTTTGACAGTCCAGGCAACTTGTAGCTAGTTCCTTTGACCACGTGGCGCTTGAAAGCTCTAAATTCAAAATACTTGTGGGTTTTTAACAAACAATACACTTTTTGTTATGTGCCAGGTCATAAAAATACAACTCTTCTGCACTTACTCTTGGCTTTATTCGACGTTTTATAGCTTAGTAGCTGTCCCTTTGCGTGCTGCAACGACTGTATCCGACGATAGAAGAGGATTTGCATTAGCGGACCGCCTGTATTATTCAGTGACAGAGGGCGGAGGGCCGTTAGCTTTTCCACTACTGTATCGATGATTTCCGCTTTTGTTTAATGTTTATGGCAAATATAATGACAAACAGGCACACACACAGAACAAGTTATTTTCTATGAATCCTGAAAATAAGAAGACATTCGTGTTTTCGATATAATTTATACCGTATACCTTCAGGATGGTATGATCCATTTTGGCCAAAACTTCATTTCCCAGAATTCAAAGTGAACCGGTCAGCTAACATCGTAGCTATGAGCATTCTACGTCATACAGTCCATGCTTCGATAGGCTGTATATGCAGTTTATTGTCAATACATCCATGTTTATTGTCTATGGCTATAAACCTATATGCTGCGTTCCGTTGTGGGGCCCAGCAATGAATCTATAACAATAATGGCCCGGTCAAATACATAAACTGTGAATTTATTTGTTTAGTTAGAGCAATAACGCAATGTTGCTTTTGTCATCTTTCCAGTCTGACAAATGGACCTCTGTGACGGCATCTTTTAAAATAAAGCTGGGCTAAATATTGAAAATGTTAAGTTTAAGATTTAAATTCATTGTGCAGCCAAATACTTTTCCCTTTCTTGTCCTGCAGGGGGCAGACTAGTCGAGCCAATATAAATAGACTGAATAAAAACCTGAATAAAAACTATGCAAGGCTATGAATATTATTGATGATATTTTATATAGACCGGAAGACACAGACTAGATTATTTGGGTTTGTAAAGGTTATATAATTTAAATTTTAGCAGAATTTGGCTAGTTTTCAGTGTGGCTTTGGTAAATTTGTTTGAGATATTATAATTATTATTTATTATTGTTATTATTAGGCTATTAGTAGTAGTATTACGGTAATATTAAGGCTTTATACTATTTTTTTTTTTAAACTTTTTTTGAAGGGTGGAGGTAAAGGTATAGAATAACTGATTGAAAGACTGAATTTTACATAATTTGCAACAGGTAGCTATTGTGCCATACAAGAAATGAATGCAAAATAAACGTATATGTTCAACAGAACCACTTCATAATCTGTGTAACAAGGACTAAAAAGTTCTTACAAAAAAGCAAAAAATACATAATTTAAATATATAACATGCTATCAACTATACACAAGCTTTTCCACAGTTCCACAGCATATTGACCACAAGTCAATGCATTGAAAGCAAAAACCAAGCGTGTTTGTCAGGATAGACTGACAGGTGGATTGGATTCACCAGGGGTAATATATATATATATATATATATATAATGTATTTTTGACCTTGTCATAATGTTTTCAGCAATGCACATCACTGAACAACCAGTGAAAAAAACTGAAAAATGTACGATGATTACAATATTTTACAACTATGTGCAATGTGAAAACTTCAAAGGAAACATAATAGATATAGATAGTGTCATCAGCTCTTAAATCTCTCCTGTGAAATAGAGATTGATCAGTTACTTCTGGCAGCTTCAGAAATCTGAAAGAAGTCAGAAAGCTGGCCTCAGCTAACTTTCTGTTTCAAAGAGTATTATCATCTCGTGCAAAATGATGAGAAGGGTTTGAACCCATGAGGACATCACATAATCAGACCTACATCATATTCACATTCAATCACTCTGGTTGACCAATAATGTACAACTTACATCTAATCTTTTCTTTTCAAAAATCAAATAGGGCAAGTAGGAAAAGCAGCAAAAGTTAAATTGCGACAATTTCTTAAGGAGTTATTCTCACTCTTTAAAATTAAAACTGCAGCTTGTGCTTTATGTTGTGCCAAAATAAAGGCATTGGTACACTGCAGTTCAGACAATTTATGATTGATCCTTTACAGCAGATCTATATTCTAGAAGGACAAATCTGCATCGTTAAAATCAGTAAAACATCCTTTGACTTTGTTCTGGGAAGGAGTTCAACAACACTTCACTGATTGGCTGATTCATTCCTGCATCATCCAGCCTTTTCCTGCCCTAGTTTGTTATTAGTAAGTACTTGTGATAGAATTTCATTTTTTTGCATTATGTGTGTCCCATATCTGGGTGTATATGTCTGCTGGGTTCTAAGCAGAGCCACATTTTACACCCCTGACATAAAAAATTAATGGTATGCTCTGTAGCTTCAGGTTTTAGGAAACACATTTACACAAGTATTGCCTGAGCTGTGTCTCAGCCTCAGAAATAATACAGGGATTTTTGAAATTGGGTGACATTGCTCTTGCTCTTTCAATGTGTATTTGTCTTGAAGCACTGACAAGGCCTGTGTGCTTCAGGGCTATGGCTAAGGAAAAACAATGGATAACAAAAACAAAAAACATGTTGCAACCTATGTTCAGGAAGAAGAGTATGAATGGCAGGGCCAACAAATATAACTTGATGTGTTTGCATAATGTAGTGGAATTAATGCTATAACACTGATCTTGTTTGCAGTCAGAATTTCAACTTGAAGCATTGCATCAAGTCTTGATGTCTTGTTTAGGGCTGCAACTAACGATTATTTCCATTATCGATTCATCTGTTGATTGTTTAATCAATTAATCACCTAATCTATTAAATATATATTGGAGATGCCAAAATCAAACTTTTTGATTTGATTTGGCAGTTTTGCTTGAAAAATGACTGAAACGACCACAAAGAGACAACAAAATGACTACAAAGAGATACCAACAACCACAAACGAAAACAGAGATGCACAATTTCTACAAAGAGACGTGAAACAACTTCAAAGAGAAGCAAAACAACTACAAAAAGATGCAAAATGACCCCAATAAGACACATAACAACCACAAATCATGCAAAACAACAACAAATCAATGCAAAACAAACAAGTACTAAAAGTGTCAAATTACTACAAAGAGATTTGAAACGACCAAAAAATGACCATAATGAGACACAAACTGAATCCGAATATTTTCTGGGTTTTTGTGATAGTGAAACTGAATATTTGTTCTGTTTTCGACAATTAGTTTGAAAAAAAGAGCTTTAAAGACATCACTTTGGGCTCTGGAAACTTAGGATTGGTATTTTTGCTATTTGATGACCATACCCAAACAATCATTACATTACATGTCATTTAGCTGACGCTTTTATCCAAAGCGACTTACAGTTGTTATGTATGTCAGAGGTCGCACGCCTCTGGAGCAACTAGGGGTTAAGTGTCTTGCTCAGGGACACATTGGTTAATGTATCACAGTGGGAATCGAACCCGGATCTCCCACACCAAAGGCATGGGTCATATCCACTGCGGCATCACCACCCCCCAATCAATTAACCTTACGGCCCTATCACTGATTACATCTGGCCAGTGCTTTTCCAAACTTCAATTTTGATATGCAGTATAATCAGTTGTAGCTTGTGCAAAACATCCTTACTGTTGTTTTCCACAAAAACAAGTGATCAAACAAACAGGTGACGCAAAGCCTTGTTTAAATGCAAAGAACCAATATGTTTGAAAAATAAGCCATTAGCAAACAGCCATTGGTGGTATCACACAAACCTTTTGTTAACCTTTGTTTGTAAACGGGTGTAAGATGATTATCTTAATGGGAAACCCCTATGATTGGAACCTCACCTGATAACATGATACCTTTTATACCAAGAGGTTTGTTTTTAATTATTTTTTAAGGTGGTGGGACACCATGTTTTGCTCTGAGGGACAAAGATTCAATCATAGTCTTCTACTGTTTCAAGGAGCTTTGTAAAAACATCTTCCTCTAAATGAATCACTTAGGCGTCCGGTATACTCGCCGCAGCCGACCTATCGTGCGCAAATGTGACGTCATGGGAGCGCCGTAACTGTTTATACTCACGCGTGGTGGTCGCGACACTAGTTGCATTCTTTCCTGAACAGAGGTGTCGCTAATGAGGAAAGGCTACCGACTTTGCTATTTCTACAGACTTGAAGAAAAAGGTAAACAACGGCAGAACTGGCAGCAGTATTGAAGTCAATGTTTTGATTTGATTTGATGACCTACTTTGTCAGATCAAGCCTTTCATTCACCATAAAATAACTCATAACACAGTAAGTTTACAAGAGAGACTTGCAGTCACTCTGAGAGTCCTGGCATCTGGTTCCCCTCAAACTCGTCCATGCTTTCTGTTTCTACTTTGTCGTGCAGCGCTGAAAAAAATAGAGTGGTGGAGTGGACCTCTGGTCACACACTCAAAATCCTGGCACGCCAGCGACATCTACATCATTTTGACGTCACATTGGCGCGCAACAGGTCGGCTGCGGCGACTATAAAAAAGGTCTTAAGTAGCTCAATAGCAGTAGTTTAAGGGACTGTTCGGTATTTATGGAATGGACCACCGGAGGAAAATAGGAGAGGGTCATGTCTTTTTATTCTTTGTTGAGGGGAAGGTCACCCAACATTTTTTAGTCTCGGGGGGGGGGGTGTCACCCAACTTTTGTATTTATGAAAACAGCAAAATTTCAAAATGGGTTGTTTGGTGCATATTTTTTTATGTCGCTCTTAGTCTCAGCCCTCCTTCGCTACCAGATGGGTCTGACCCATGAGTTTGCTGGGGGACAGGGGGAGCACTGCCCCCCTGGTGGCCGAAATGCGTAATTGCATTGTTTAAAAAATGTGGAATAATTACATCTGGCATGACCAGATATTTTATAAATATCTTAAATAACACAAAACAACTAAATGGTGGTAGGTAATACATCAGATTTCATATACTGCTATAGTAAAAAAGATATTACCTGGCTGACGATGGGAGCAGCAGGACGCAAAAAAACGAACTGTTGCACTATGTCTGGACATCTTGCCGTGCCAACCTTGCAATAAAGGTTTCCTAAATGCCATGTATATACATGTGATGTCAGCTTAATTGATTGCGGGTTTTGTGTAGATTTGGACTTTTATACGTTTATTCCACTTTGTTTAAACGGCGAAGTGGAGAGGCCTCGTTCACCTGTTTGATCTTGCTGGATACACCGTGACTCTGTTTGTGGATCTACTGATCGCTGTGGATGAATTTTTTTTTTTTCGTGTCATTGGATTACGGCAAAATACAGATCTTTTTTCTCAATGTGTCTTAACGTTTTATGGTGTGACTGCGCTTCTGGTTAGAGAGGCATCTCAACTGACTGTAGGTCGAACACTTAAGTGTTGGGGCATTCCGCTACCGTCTGTTTATTGCGTTCCAAGACAGCCGTGCCTTGATTGGATTTCATAAGGGCGAATTGTTAAATTGTTACAATGTAATTTAAAATCTGCTTTAAAAATAAACTAATTTGGAATATAATGTTCAGCTTCGGCAGCTTTACCTATGTGCTAAAATATACAATGACGATAGTGACAAGTCTATAGCAACCAGTGTTGAATTGGTTAATTCCCAGTGTCCTTGCTGAATGGTCTCAATGTTTTATTGTTTTATTTCATGTGAATACTAGTTTACTAGATGAGTAACTTAGTATTTGAAGTAATGCAGTAATACAGGAAGTGTGCATTTAGTTTCCATGCTTATTGTGTTTCCACAACAATGTTAGTGAGTAAATCTACTGAAATGGCCACCACACCATAACAGAGGAGTGTGATGTGTAAGATGAGAATGCAGAGGTTAACTAACATATTCCATGGTTGTAAAAAATCAAATGGCATCTGTACATCTTTGCTAAGCACAAACTAGCACATAAGGGGAGGGTCATGCCACTTTTTCAAACCATTTTGGAGGGTCATAGAAAAATTATTACTGGCAAGGGGAGGGTCAAGTCTTTTTAGCCTAAAGGTCCCAAAACTCTTCCGGTGGCCCCTTAAATAAATAATGAACAGTCCCTAAGGTTGAATCCTGTGTTCTTGTTCTTGGGAACCTATTCTGTAGGGAAGGATTTGCTTTTTTAGCACTGGCCTGCTCCACATTAACACCTGCAAGCTGCCTTACATGGCCCCATTTTTAAATTACTGTCCATAAACCAGCTCCAGTGAAACAAAATGGAAATATATTCTTTGTTCAAAGATACCAAGGTGGTAAGAGCATTCTAGTTTTTAACCACTGTCCTTCCAGTCATGACCCACCTTGTCTGCCTTTTAGATACCACATCCTCTGTATTTTGGGGCCCCTGGGGCAGTTACTGTACCTGCTTTGCTTGGTTGGTAATCACGTTAACAGACACCATGTTTCCTAATAATAATAATCAGTAGTGGAAGAAGTAGTCCGATTCTTTACTTAAGTAAAAGTACCAATACAACAGTATAAAAGTACTCCATTACAAGGAAGTCCCACATCCAAGATCCTATTTAAGTAAGAGTAGAGAAGTAATAAAACACACTTGAAGTATCAAAAGTAAAAGTAGGCTACACATTAGGCATCAGAATGGACCCTTTCAAATGGTAAAAAGCATTTTGAAGGTGTAGCTTCTTTATACACTGTTTGTTAATTTAATACAACAACGCATCCTATTTTATCAGTGGTGGAAAGTAAGTAAGTATTTACTACACTGTACTTAAGTACACATTTTGAGGTATTTCAATTTCATGGTACTTCACGTTTCAGAGGGAAAGGTTTTTATATTGTTTATTTGATAGCTACAGAGTTAAACTAAACATATGATCTATAAAATATGATACTGTGCTGTAGATGAAGCTATCCAACAGTAAAGTAGTTCAAATGTGCTCCAGCTGTCACGTGTGAGTATTTCTACAGATCTGTAATGCTACGTTTGTATTAGTAAAATATATTTCTACCACCACTGTATTTTCTAAACTGTATATACAATATATATAAAATCATAATATGCAAAGTTCAGTTTGTAGAGTGGTAGTATAAATACCTGAATGCCTCTGAAATTTTGTGCAGTAGAAGTATAAAGTGGCACGATGTGGAAATACTCAAGTAAAGTAAAATGAAGTAATTTGCCTATCAGGCAGTGTACAAATAAAGGTTTTGTTTGAGACATAGCCTAATAGGCATCTGGCAGTCGTAACATTTGCAAAATACATTCATTTTGTGACTTGAAAGCCATTGTTTTAACAGGAGTCATCACTGCTATCTCTGGAGCTATCCATTCAACTGATTTTCTCTGAAAGAGAGAGAGAGAGAGAGAGAGAGAGAGAGAGAGAGAGAGAGAGAGAGAGAGAGAGAGAGAGAGAGAGAGAGAGAGAGTAAGCAGATGTGAGACAGCAGCTCTTTACTCCCACAAGTTTGCAGCTTGCAAGGACAACATGGGGATTCATCTATTTTAAGGAGTAGTAGCCTACATTTTTCATACAGGGGCTTTAACGAATAAGTCAGTCTTTATAAGAGGCTCCAGAGGAACAAATAACCTGGATTTGCGCTCACATCATCATCATCTGATGAGGCATATAAAGAAGACAGATGAGAAAATGGAAGTGTGTTGTAAGGCGCTGCCGGGACGACAGGAGACATTCATAGTCCTCATCTTTTATCTTCATCTGTGGTACAGGCCTACAGTGAGTGCTTTTTCTTTTATAAGTTATACATTCTTTCTATCTAGGCCAAAATACTCTCATTCATGAAATGAAGAAAAGTAACATGCAGCAGAAAGGGACATCTTCTGCTGCATTTTAACCTGCTAATTAAACGATATAGCCTACTTATATATATTATTATAGCCTAATGACATCTTTAATGCAACGCTATTACCGTTATTATCGTCTGTACTTCTCCGGCTCCATGGAGCACACACCACACACTTGGACAGCAAATGTCCTCATTAAGCCGCGGGCACTAATTAGTGGTAGCAAGGCTCGCGACCTGCATCCATCACAGCCACCTGTCACCGCCGGTATCAATCAAAGACAAAAATCAACACGGAAAACACGGATAAGATATTAAAGAAAAAAGGTCCAGATGTTGTCAAGGTTTGAGCGTGCAAATACGCAAAATGTCAACGAAAAGAGCTTTAATTAGCAGGGAAATTGAAACGTTTATATATAGCCTATTTTTTACTTTTAAAAATGTGGGCATCTGAGATGATTTTATAGAATATAAAAACTAATTGCTTGAAAAATAAACCTGTACGAGTGAGAAAAATAAGAAGGTATCTATCCAAAGAGGTGCCTCTATTTGTTTAAGCGAATGTTTCCATGTTTTTCCTCCATCGCTGCACCTACTCATTCAAGCAACAAGCAAAGAGACTTGCCATGGGGATGCACGTGTCTGCTTTAGGCTCGTGTAGATAACTGAAGTTGTCTCGTTTTTTAGGCTGAAGCAATTCATCCGGACTGCGCCATCATCTCTCAGCACCTGAGGGCTCGGGAGGTTTGCAGCCAGACGAGGAGGAGCGAAGCGCAAAATAAGACCGACCACAGCGGTGGGTTCATGTGATGCTCCTGCTGCTTTGTGTTTCTTTAAAAGATCACTGGGAAAACCTTGGCGCACTGCGAGCAGTTGTTAGACAGTAGAGTGGGCTAAACTTAAAAAGGAAGAATAGTTTTGAGATGGGCTTAAAAAAACACAATATGAAGGAAAATGATGTGGGTTAAACTTTCTGTAGGATGTTTTATTTAGCAGGTAATTGTTTTTCTTCTGTGGTATGATTTTTGAATGAGCCAAGTTTGCAGCTCAGTTCCCTCTGATGACGCTCCTGATGGGAGCACATCCATGGACTTAACTCTCCTATTATCCTTGGTGCCTCTAAATCAGTGCTTGACATCTTCTTCTTTTTTGCTTTACATTTAATGACTTTCCTAATTCTACCTTAACTTTACTTAAATTAATATGATGATATTTTTAATAACCTGTACACAGTTTGTACCATTGGTGTTCTTTGGGGTCCCCATGTGAACCCAGGCTGTTTTAGATGTATAAATATTTTACACACATTTGTTTAGTTTTTTTGTCTGATATTGAGGTCACTATCACATGTAATTGCATAATATTTAGAGCCCTTACCTGACATAACCATACCTGTAGTAGTGCGAGAACCCCTAATATTTCCCACACCGTGCAAGTGGAAGGGAAAATATGGTTTATGTGAATACATTGATAGTTCACACAACATAGGAGAGGGGAAAACATACCAAAGATTACCATGCAATGTGAATGGACATGGTGTTATTACACCACGTTCATAATTATGATCTAATACCCACACTGACACCTGTTGTTCCTTTACCAGCTTGTCGTTCTAATCTGACTTTATTGTATAATAATAAACGTCGCCAAAAGTTGCCGCACTGCATGTATCATATTGAGCCGAACTCTTCTCCACTTCATCAGAAACTGCTCCAGAACAACACTCTGGCAACTCCCCTCCGAGAGAGTGATGAACTTTAACATTTCTAGACTAATTTGATTGTAATTAGCCCTGATGACTGTGAACGCCAAGGTGTCTTCCACTGCTCATTACGCAGATAAATGTATGCTGATGAATTTCACTGTCCAAGTAGGTGTGTTTGTGCGTCCATCAATGTAATGCCGACCATGCAGGTGACATGTAATCGTGCAGAGTGTGAGAGTCATGCTGAGTTGAAATTTCACCTTTGTGAAATGACAGTCATCATCAGTGACAGACTCCTGGTGGTAATGGGCCCAAGTAGACGTCACGTTTTACACTGCTGTGAAATGTGTTGCCATTGACTTAAAATCAGCCACTTACTGGTTTCCTGCTTGATGCATTTGGTTTGATTTAGGTTTCCAACTAACGATTATTTTCCATTGTCAATTCGCCTGTTGATTCTGTTTTTAATTAATCCCTTATATGAAATGTCAATAACAACAGTGAAGAATGCTTTTCAGAAGCTTTGAGAGCCCAGGGTGACAGCTTGTTATGTCTGACCAACAGTCCAAAACCCAAGATATTGCATTTAAAATAGAGAAAGGCAGAAAAACCTCACATTTGAGGACCTTGAGCACTTTGGTCCAGACCATAGACTGTGTAAAATATAGACGCAGTCTCCGTGACGTCACCTATAGGTTTCTGAAGAGCCAAAACAAATGTTATTCGGCTAATCCAAAAATGGGCTAAGAGGTGGAGCGTGGATGGAGCTGACGCAGGCTGAATGAAGCCTGCAGTCTATGCTTGTTTCTTGTCACAGCAGTCCAACGTCACTCAAAGTGGAATGCTTAATTATGCAGAACTTTAAGCCTTTAAGCCTTGGTCCCAACTGACATAACTCAACAACTGGAGCCCAGTGAGATGAATCCTCGTGCCTTTAGGGATCCCCTGACTTTTCATCTCGTACCACCCTGAGGTTCATATTTGTGGTTTTAAGTGAAGTATCTCAACAACTATTAAATGGATTGTCATGAAATTTCGTGCAGACATTCGTGCCCCCTCAAAATGAATTGTTGTAACTTTATTAATCCTCTGACTTTTCCTCTAGCAAGCGCATCATCAGGTTGACATTTTAATTTGTCCATTACTTTGGTTTATGACCAAATACTTGTACGTTGTATTTAGTGCTAATTAGTAAATGTTAGAACACTAAAAAGCTATACTAAGATGGTGAACATGGTAAACATTGCACCTACTAAAAATCAGCATGTTAGCATGGTCATTGTTAGCATGTTAACATGCTGACATTAGCATTTAGTTCAATGCACCGCTGTGTCAAAGTACTGTGTCAAAGTAAGCTAGCATGACTGTAGACTTATTAAACAATTGATCAACAACTGATTAAACAACTAAACAATTGATCCATTATTGAAATGTGTTGAAGGCAGGGTGAAAGCATCATAAGGATGGAGACACAATGTTGTTTAAATAGCCTACAGTATGGGGATAACATTTTCCTCACAATCTCTCTTGGAAGACATTTTAATTTGTGTACACACGAAAAATACTCGAGTAATGAATGAAAAATAAATTTAAACCCTGCTTACTTTGTCACCACTGCACTGCTGGCTAATTGCTAAGTGAAACTGTGTGAAACACAGCCAACCCTGATCTAAGGTCAAAAAAGTGGAGGGCAGGATGATTTTTAGTAATAATAATGTTTACCATGTTTACCTTAGTTTCTAATATTGCCAAATCGCATCAAACACAGTACAAATTAAAGTACAGCTGAGGCTGATGGGAATATCATAAGTTTTGAAGGTATTTATTCAAATTCAGTAAATCAAAGTATAGGACAAGTTAAAGTTTTTACCTGATGGTAGCTAGATTAAAAGTTATTACAATTTGTCCTGAGGGCAACACGAATGTTTATAGCAAATTTCATGGCAATCCATCCAATGGTTGTTTTATTCTGGACCAAAGTGTTGACTAATCAACAGACCCACAAGCACATTTTAAAAGCTATATTATATACAATATCTTCCTCTTCTACATGCTACTGCATTTTGCTGTCTTCCAGCACAAAATTAGAGGAAGTACAATACCTTCCTCATCACATAATTTTAATATTGCTAATGTCAAGTAACAAATTGGTAGTAAACCATTCAAAACTAACGAGCATAGGCTGCACTTACAAAACACCTACATCTATTAGTTTCATGTGAACCCACATACGGGTTGCATTTAATGTCATCGTGTAGGGATATGCTGTCAATGACCTAAAAAGCAGCAATTTTGATCACATTTGCTTCCTAGGTTGACGTCCTGACCACCTTTCCTGTCTGTGTGGAGCATGCTGTGTGTGTGTGCTACGGGTGTCAAGTGATGGCAACAAATTGCAACACTACTTAACGTAATATGGGGCTGGTGTGTGTTGCGCTTTGTCCAACTTCCTCTGCCACCTTAACATTAGACCTTTTTTAATGAAGCTACAACTTTCCAACTTTTAATGAATTTAACTGCTGCTTTGCTGCTGCCAGTTTATAAATCAACAGCTGAAGTTCAGTTATTAAATCAGGTCAACCTTCAGCTCTCCTGTCATAAAGTGCCATTAACTCTGCAGCTGGGTCTGTACAAACGACACTGCTGTTTGGTTGTGTTTCTTCCAACAACCAAAGTGCTCATAAACGTGCCAACATCTCTGCCATGAAAACTGAAATACTATTTGGAAGCTGTTTACTCTATTGAATAAATGCCTTGTGTTTTTCTATTAGGATTAAACCCATCCATGTAAACCAGAACACAATTCTCCCACATACGATATGCTTAAAAGGATGTTTCCCCTCTCACCAAATCTAAAATTTAGAGGCCAACAATTGTGGCATTAAGAAACCATAATGTTGGAGAATAAAATCTCTTAAACAATATTACACGAGAGGCAGTGGTGTAGTCTACGTGATACGCAGGTATATGCCATATACCCACTATGAAAGGTCAAGAATTTCCATATACCAACTTACAAAAGGATATGTAACATTTTGGTCATAAATTTATCCCGTCTGTGTTGCAAGTCACCTAGGAACAACAACACAGTTGCTTGGCGGTCATTCTCTGTGCAAACATGAAATTAACTTATGTGAATCACTAAAGTAGATTTGAAACGAAAGCCATCTCAAACTACACTCTCATTATTTTCGTAAGCCTGCCGCTGAAGCTACTGCAGCTTCAGGTGACACTGCAGCAGACGGTTACGTTACAGAAACTACAGAAAATAAGCCAGATGAGGCTGATGCTATATGCTGTAACGTTACAAAAAATGTATGGGGTTGTCACTCTGGGACACGGGTGGGAAAAAGCACAGTATCCTCACTACAAAAAACTAGACTACACCACTAATGAGAGGGTATGCTTTAATGTCATTATTGGCAGCATCACTGAAGTTACCAACAAAATAAAGGTATAAATAAACTGTAACTTTTAAATTAAACACAAAAAATAAAAAACAAACAAGAAAGAGGATTTCTAGTCCCAGCTGAGTCAACCTCAGCCAGCCAAAGTGAGCTAATTTCCCAAACCAAAATACCGCACAAAAACTAAAATATTTGCTGAAAAACACATTTTTTTCCATGGACATATTTAGCTAATACGTCAGCGACTTTAAGCAACAGAAACAATTTCTGGATCCTGTTAGCCAACTTGAGCTAACGTTAGCTTTGGAGGGTTTGTATTTTGTTTGTTTGTATTTCCCAAACTGAATAAATACTGCACATATAAACACAAAGCCGCTTTGCTAGCTTAATTGTGTTGTAACTAAGATATCTGCTAAAAAATGATTTTTTTTCCAAATGTAGATCGTTAGTTATATGTCCGTGAACTTCACAAGCTATTTCTAACATAGCGCTGTGTCACTGACTCACTGGCACAGCTAATGTGATCCAAACATTTCCAATAAATCCAGAGCATTGTATAATAAAATTAACTCATTGCAATGAACATGGTGTGCTATCATGCTGATTTGAGCATATTCTCATTAAACGGCTCTGGTTGACCGACCAGATTGTCTGGTCCAATCTACTTGTTGTATAATCCTTGATACCAATTACCTCAGCACAGTCATTGTTTAAAGACACTGTACCTCTTCCTCTAAACCCGAACAGATTACAGTTAACTGCAAGCTCGTAACCACATCATTTAATTTCATGCCTGTACTTCACTGCCAATCCTAATCGTTTTAGCCACAATGGGTTTCAACAAGATGCACTTGACAGGGGGGCGGTTTGAAAAGCATTGTTTTTGTGGATGTGATTAATTGTGGCTTAGTTAAAAGCCCACGAGAGAGAGAAAAAAAATGCATCTTTATATTATGCGAAGCCACACCAAGAGTTTTAAGTTAGCCCTCCAAAGATGACCAGAATCAACCTTTTCCACAGCAGATATATTGCAGGAAAAGCCTAGGTGTAGTTCAAGTAGCAAGTGAGACTTGTCCACGAACTGATAGATTATGTATGTGCTTTTACTGCTATGACATGTCCAAATGTATTCTGTAAAAAATCTCTATTAGGGTGCAAGCCTTCTAGAGATTTATCTTTACCAAAATGTCTTTTGTGGTCCCCAAATCTGTAAATACTTTATACGTTAATTTCACACTGCTCTGGCCCCCACAGACAAGTATTTGATTTACTGAGATGATATAGCATATGTGTCGTTTTCTGAGACAAAGTGGAACAAGCAGAAATACAATTTCTCAAGTTTTTTTCATGTGCAGACTAAAGCTAAGCTGTTTACCCCTGGCATATTATGTGCAGGAGTCTATTAAAACGTGGAATAGTGTTCCCTGAAGAAAATGTTTGTGAACGTTGTGCACACTGATTGACTGATGATGCTGATTGGCATAAGTACTATATATACGGTACATGTGCTTTTTATAAATACAATGAGACCGAATGGGCCTCCATAGATATAAACGCATTAGGTAATAATTAATAATTTGTACATAATGAGGTTACGTACTTTTGATCAGTGAGTAATACTGAGCATTTTAAATGTAATGTCTATGGGAGTGCTTTTAAAACATAATAAGTAAAATAGTTCAATCAATAACAACAATTAAATGCAGCCATCTACAGTGCAAATTATTACATTTGACATATGAATTGTGTTGGCAGCATTACACCTGTAATGATGATATGCGTACCAGAAGTCTTTTTAAAAAAATCAGGTTTTGCAGGAATTACATAAATTTTATTTTAAAAATGCAGAATAGTTTTCACTTGTTGATGTGTGAACAGTAAATGTAGCATAAATAGTTTTTAAGTTACGGGTGAGCCAAACAAAGCACAGTTAGAAGAAGTAGCTAATGAGAGTATAACAATTAATCCTGTAAATAAAGCAGTGTAAAGTAAAATATAAAGTTGTGGCATGTTTGGTTGTGTGGGGTCTACTTAAGCCACCTGCTGTGTTAAAGCCCCACAATGCATAGCACCAGCCCTGAGACAACAATTCATTGAGCTAACACTCAATGAAAAGACAGACCTGAGATCTGAAAGTGCATTTCGACACAAAGCCTCTGCCTCTCCTGGTTCCTTTCTACTTCAGGAATATCAGTCTGACTCAGCCTGACAGCAATAAAGGAGACGCTGACGTGAATCAGGTTGGATGCAAGTGGTTGTTTTTTGCAAGACTGAGACACACAAGAGAAGGAGTGAATAATGGATTAGATATGCCGGCTATGTAAAAATGACATAAGGAAAATGAAAAAGGATATTTCATCCAGACAGATTGCCGCCTGTAAATCACTGCTCTGTCTCAGATTAATGTCAGGAGCCACAGTGGATGGCTCAAATGACCTTCAATGTCAATTCTTTTGTCTTAGAACCACATTGTGTTCATACATCTTCTCAGTGTAGCTCTATTGATGTTGCAATGTCTTTGGTTCATAACCTGCTAGTTTGGCTGCAAACTCTGGTTTTGCTATAACAGACATCTTGATGGCTAAACTACCTTCCAGTAGATGAGTCATAGCATCTCAATTAAATGTACATCAAAAGGGGTTTAAATATGACAGCAAGTGACATTATTAGTTCATTTCTGTCCCTAACTGTGCTTTCATGACATTAAACTTTCCTTTTGTTACACTACTATCAAGAAAATGTTAAAATGTAGGGATAAAATAAACAAGAGATTCAGCACAATATGTGGTTCACTGACGTCCTGCTGAGAGAAGAGTAAGAATCTTAATTGTTTATGTTTTAATCAGAAATCACTCCCGGTCCCTTGAAACACTTTTATGTTCCTTGAAACATTTAGCTCCTGAGGAGTTAAACATTTTTTTTAACAGAAGAGATTTCTGACTGAAAATGTATTTGACATTTACTTTGGTCTCACTTCAGCCTAGGGGATAATTAATTCGTCACTGCTGTTGACATTTACCCGCTGTGGATGATGGCTGCAGATATTTGCAGCACCACACACCACGTTTATCACAATGATATGTATCAGAGTGGAGAGTTACTCCGTCCATTCATTTGTTCAGTCCTGTCAAACCCGTCACCTCGCCTGCTGAGACCATGTCCTCATTGATATGCGAATTAGTCCATTATATACAGTACCGGTGAGCAATCCCAGGTTTACCTAGAATATGGGAAATTTAGGACAGTAGATGGAAAAACCTAAGCGATGCAAGAACTGTGGATAAGACCTGTCAGCTGATATAGATTTATTAGGCCATGCAGGTTTAATAAAAATATCCTTTTTTGGTTACATGAGAAGAAGTATGTAACTAGGTAATCAGGTCACCTGTATGTACTGTAGTCTAGTTGGTGTGGGTGGATTTCTGCAAATTAAGGGCCAATGTTTCAAGTCTTTTCTCAATAAATGTAACAGCAGGGAGTCTGTGATGCTGTGAGAAATTCATCATCCTTTTGCAGGACATTTTAAAACTCATAGAGAGTCAGACAGGAACACTATAAGATGAATTTGACTTATGCATAAATAGTACTGAATCTTCTTTTACTTAGTGAGATTTGGTTACATTTAAATGCACAAAATAATGGTGCCATACTGTAAGAAAAGAAATTGTCTTTTTAAGCCGCTTATCTTGAATGCATAAACTGGCTGCTCCTTATTATAAGCAGAAAATAATTTTCCATTTATCCAGGGGTTGTCCTGGTGTGCAAAACACACAGTTTCAAAAGACACACTTGCAGAAAACCCAAAACATTTCAAACAAGACTAAGAGTTTACAGCAGGTGGACCACATTTTTACTCGGTCTCGTCTCTGTCTCGGAATAAAGAGGACTCTGGATTTCATTTCTAGACCGGTCAAGATCATAACTTCAGGGATATCACTAAATTGCCTGTGTATCGTCTGATTTATGTGTTAACATCATTATTGTGATTGGATAATGTTTTATTTAATACATTTTAATAATTATATTTTTATAAAGAGTTTATTTGCAAAACAACATCTAAAAGAAAACACAGCAGTATGTAAATTCTGCCATGTAATGCTAACCGATGCAGCTGGGAACACCTCAAGTTTTTATCTGCACTTAGTAAGGAAGCATAAAGAAAGGTAAGCTAAGTGTATACTAGTGGAACTAGCTAGCTAAGGTTATCAATCTGCCTCTGTGCCAAAACTCTCCAGAATCTCTTTACCCCTCACCCAAAGTGATTTAGCGAATATTAGCTATAAAAATTAGCTACTTGTGTATTTACTGTATCTTTAAGTTGTTTGGTCTGGTCTTGGTCTTGTCTCGGTCTCAACCCCTCAAAGTCTTGGTCTTGTCTTGGTCTCGGTTTAGGCGGTCTTGACTACAACACTGGGTATCAGGTATCTCCCTAGGGAGATATGAATGTCTGACACAATTTCCATGGCAATCCATCCAATAGTTGATGATTGAGTTGAGATTTCACTCAAAACCACTAATGTCAACCTCACAAAGTCTTTAGGATTCATCCTCTGGGAACCACAAATGTCTGTACAAAAGTTTACAGCAATTCATAAAATAGTTATAATATTTTTGTCAGGAATCAAAGTGGCGGACCGACAGTGCTAATTTTAGACATCAAAACACAACATTTTAAGAAAACATTAAAGTATTTCAGACTGGATAAACTTGCCATAAGCTTCACTGTCTGGACCCTGTAGAACTGAGAAAATTAGATGATGTCTCTTGTTTTCATGTTGCCATGTTGACTTCTGAAGAAATGTGGGTGACTGCTTCAGTCCAGCAGACAGACCAGTTCAACTGATAGTAATGTGATGACATGGGACTGACAGAAAACATGAACTTCAGGAATTTGTTATGAAAAAAGCCAAACACAAAACATGATGTACATATATAATACGTATGCCTCATTGCAGCCTTGATATGTTTTAATCCTGGTTTACTTTGTAACTTTGTAACTTTGTACTATTATTGTTTATAATTATTGACTGACCGTGCTCCTCCCTCTGTCTGTATTTGCAGGATGTAACACAGAGTGGGATGAGCTCGGCTGCTGGCTGAGAGCTGAAGTTGGACAGGTGGTGAACATATCATGCTCTGACATCTTCCAGCATTTCTCCAGCAATCAAGGTTGGTTTCCATGTTAATCCAAAACTTAACAAACACAGAAAAGAATAACTCAATTCCAGTCATGTATATCAATAGGGTAGTTAAAATACAGAAGGTAAAGGGTTAGTAGCTCCACTACTAAATATATATCATCTGCAACACTAATGCAGGCTGGAGTCGCTGTGATGAAGGAGCACAGTATGAATTATTCATGTATGCTTGTTGACAAGAAGTGTTTGTTGGAAGGTTTCTGGCAGAAGAAATTACGTCAAATCTTGTCTGCAGGGTTCACATGTCACAGACTTCATTTGGGCTGTTGAAGGATTTGTGTTTCCAGAAAGATGGTGCTGATGACAGCAAGATAGACATATTTTGAAGTTACAATAATATAGTCAAGAGAGTAAAATTGTTGTCGATTTTTAAGTTTAAGGTTTTATATTTCGAGGTAATATCCTTTTTGAAACAGATACAGTTAAAACTAGATGGGGCACTTGGAGAGCGCAGACCTCTGCCAAGGCCATGCTCTATCTTGCAATGTTAAAGAAAGTGAAAAAGAATTTGTGTATCCTCCCCCCCAAAAAATTAGTTCTTTCTTGGCCCATGCTACACCCTTCCACAAAGTTTCATAAAAAATTAGGCCAGTAGTTTTTCTGTAATCCTGCTGACAAACAAACCAAAAACATAACCTCATAATAATGATTGGTTATAATTGTGTGTTATATAATGAGTACATTTTAAACAAGTATTAATCATTTGCATTCCAAAATAGTGTTTATAGGACAGCTTGTATTTTTTTTTTTTTTTTAAATATGGAAACCTTTGTCTTCCAGTCTAACTGCACAGACAAAAAATGGGGACTGTTTGTACTATTTTGTGTTGATATGATTGTCATTATAATAGCATCATTAAAGGTGGTAAGGTCAGGATCATTAAGGAACAATGTTCTTTGCTTTCTTAACTTGATGGAAATCATGACTCATTATAATCTGAATTGCATATCACTCAAGCGAGTTTTTGCTTTGAGCGGTGCAGTTAGCAGCTTTAGTTCCTGTTTGCTTAGCTCAAAGGGAATAGAGAAAAAAACCCTGCTGCCATGCATTTCTGTGTCTTTATTCAAACAGTCCAACTGATTCCTGCATGTGCACACACATCTGTGGCAAACACATTTAGATGTACAATCCCACAAACACAGCAGTGCAGGGAATGATCCAGCTGACAACCTTCTCCCGACACCTGCTGTTTTCAAATGGACATTAACCAGAACTAAAATGTCAGTAGGCTTGAACATGAAATAATCAAATGTTTTCTGACTGAAAGCACTAATGGAGGGAAATGGTCCAAGAGAGGAAATGTGTAGCGGTCCAAATGTGCGCAGGAATGACAACTTTCCATTGCAAAGTAGCTTACATTACAACATTTAAAATATGAGATATTTGATTTGATTTCAGAATTCCATTTCTTACGCTCACAAACTTGAAAAGAATGCAGTTTGAAGCAGTAAAATCAGCTTTTTAAGTTTTTTTTAGAATGATCTTTCCTAGCGGCGTTGCACAATGTCAGTAGCTCCAGACATATAGGACATATACAGCTTTGATTTATGTGGCTAATTGTAACAAATGTATATACTGCCATGTTTCTCAATCTAATCATACGTTTGTAATTATAGTGGAGTAAAAGTAGCATACAAGTATACTCAAGTAAAGTACAAGTTCCTCAAAATTATACATAGGTACAGTACTAGTGTAAATGTACTTAGTTATTTTCCGCTACTGGTCACTTGCATTTTATACCATTCTCTACATCATTTCACAGCACAATTAATTTAAACTGCATGTTAAAAGAAGTTCAAGTTCAGACAAAATGAAGCCACAGAAAGTGAAGAATAACAAAATGGTTGAGCTCCTGAATAGATTGTATGATGTATTGTGAAAATATTTGCAGTGGTTGAATTGCTTAAAACCAGTTCAAAGCCCATCTTGTCTCCCTGCTGTCTGCTCCCACATCAGGGTATGTTTACAGGAACTGTACGGTGGATGGCTGGTCAGAAATGTATCCACCCTATGACGAGGCCTGTGCTTTCAGTGACAACAGTGAGCCCGAATCTGAGGTATAAGCAAATGTTGTTATCATGTCAATCAGTTAAGCTTCTTCATGTTTCTGCTAGGGATGTTTATGATAAACCGTTTAACCGTTAACCAACAATAAGAATTATGACTGATTAATACTATAGTTAAAAACAATATTATAGAAACTAAAATTAAAGTAATTAAAAAAAATTTTTTAGGCTATACAATCTATTTCTTAACTGCTAGTCAACTTGCTAGTGCTAACTTTGCACTAGCAAGTTGTGTTTTAAGCTGCTCTTTTCTGCTCGTGGCTCCCCGCTGCATGGTGCTAACAACGGAGAGCTACGTGACACATGTCACTATATCAATGAGGACTGGCGGGTTAAATTGGCCATTCTACACACAGAGTATGCCAGGCAGAGACACAGCAGACAACCTCACCGGTGGATGCGGTGGAGACAGGCTCAGACATACATGCCGCGGACCGCTGTGGACTTGTGTTGTCACGCAAGCGGTTCCAGGAAAGTGGATGCATGTGTCCACGACAATGCACGGAACATCGTGGGACTCTGTATTATCAATCTGAATTTGCAAAGTAACTAGCAACTAAAGTTATAAAATAAATGTAAAAAGTACAATATTTCCCTCTGAAGTGCAGTGGAGTAAAAGTATAAAGTAGGAGAAAAGTACCTCAAAATTGTACCTAAGTACTGTCCTTGAGTAAATGTTCTTAGTTACTTTCTACCACTACACTTCTGTTAGATCCACACTTTCAGACGTGTGACATTCCACTCATCGAGTCATTTCCCATTCATACAATTGACAGCATCACAATTTACTCACTGCCTGTTTCACTCTTTGCAGACGAGTTACCTCTCTACATTCAGACAGGTTTATACTGTGGGCTACGCCACCTCGCTCATCTCCCTCATTACAGCCATAGTGGTGTTCACAGCCTTCAGGTAAGACCAGAGCAGCACACACAGTTCCAGATACACACAAACAATAAGGGATAACAACCTAGATGCTCACTCACACAACATTTAGGTATTTAAGATCCTAAACTGGAGTGTTTAGAGTGGTGGTGAAGAAGATTTAAAAAGCAATTTTAAGGATGAGTATATATAACTCTAACATGTTCCAACAGATACAATTCAGATGATCGACTGTCAGATCAGTAAAGGCCCCAGTAAAGCCTTTGTTATATAGAAGTTTGGGAATCTATTAGTAGTACTGGTTGTGTACATGTGAATTGGTGCTTCTTTCAGGAAGTTCCACTGCACCAGAAACTACATCCACATCAACCTGTTCTCTTCCTTCGTCCTGAGAGCCAGCGCTGTTTTCATTAAAGACACCGTTCTGTTTGCTGATGAGACCCTGGACCACTGCTCTGTGTCCACGGTGAGCACGCTTATTAGCCAATAATGTTTCCATCGTAAAGCAAATTCCCACATGTGCATGTGCATGTATGATTGAATTAACAAAGAAAGAAGAAAAAAAGAAAGTTAGAAGAAAGAGAGTGAAAAAGTGGAAGAAGTGATGAATAGCCAACAAAATCCCTTCAGTCGACAAGATTGACGAATTCTTTCAGCAACAAAATAGTTTAAACACAAAGAACTGAGTGGTTGTTAATTGGACAGTGTTCGCAATGACGTCAAAAACACAAATATATGGAATACATAATGAATCCAATATTTTGCACTGTGGTGAAAACTGCTTCAATCAATAACCAACCGAGGAATTCCACCAGGATGTCTCTTCAATTATATTTTCTCTGTCTGTCTGAGTAGATCTGACAGTGCTTTGTTGAAGGATATTTTATTACCGAATTATGTAAATGTATGAAGAATACATGCAATAATGGCCTGGACTTTGAAGGCTTTGCTTTTAAGTTGGTTAAACCTCCCTGAAAGGACCAGAGATGCTGATGGAAACAGTGAATCAAAACAGGCAGATTAAGCATCATCCTTTTCTGCAGAATGTGTAGAGTTGAGTAGTAGTAGTAGTTGTAGTACTTGTATGAAAGAATTTCAATTTGCAGCAAAACATTTGAGCTCTTATACAAAGGATTTTTTTGTCATTGATGCATTAGCTTTCTGATTTTGTCTTAACAACAATCACAAATTTTGCCACAACTTGTACACTGACTAAACGGTTACACATGTCATAGTGCCTAGTGTATTCATAATATAATAACGGAATATGAAGAGGATTTGTTAGATGTAGTATATTATTAAAGGGTATTATTAATGCCTTTGCTGCAGTACAGACAGCATTGAAACTACTTTCATATTCTACTGTACTGCCTTGTGTTACAAAATGACACATCCAGACCAGTGCTAACTTTACTTCACTGTGCCCTCTCTAGACAGCGTGCAAGTCAGCTGTAGCTTTCTTCCAGTTCAGCATCCTGGCCAATTACTTCTGGTTGCTGGTGGAGGGCATGTATCTACAGACCCTGCTGGCCCTGTCCTTCGTCTCTCAGAGGAAATACTTCTGGTGGTACATCTTGATTGGATGGGGTGAGTAGAGATGACTGAAGAGGTAGTCTGAGGATGTGCAAGCCCATGACAGACTAAAAATCAGGTGATGGTTGGATATCTACATACACATAATATTCACATATATACAGTAGGTGATTTGTTTGCGAAACATGAACGACTCTTTTGGTTCGACCCCCTAACCCCCCAAATAGTTGAGAGAATATTATACTGTAGAGAGACAAAACTGACAGAAGGGCCATCTGTCTGCTACTTCAGCACCACTGCGCCATGGATTTATCCATACACAGCATAGTTAGGCCACTGATATTTCACTGCCATGGTCGGGCCATAGATTCTAACTTGCACAATCACAGTCAGATAAAGTATTAAAGTGCCCATATTATGAAAAAATCACTTTTTCTGGGATTTGGGGTATTATGTTGTGTCTCTGGTGCTTCCACACACATACAAACTTTGAAAAAAATCCACCCATGCTGTTTAGAGTGAGATACGGTTTTTGAATGTGTCCTGCCTTCAGTCTCTGGGTGAGCTGTTCAAAATCGGCACGGCTTGTGACGTCACAAGCCGAAACGAGCAGGCTAACCGCAACCATTAGCTCGTAGCGTTAGCATGCTAATGCTAATGCTAGCATGCTAACGCTAGCATGCTACCTCGTTCTCAATAGCAAAACACTGCTACAACACACACAAGTTCACCATAATCTACAAAAGAACTACTTACATGTGCGCCCTCATTTAGAAGTCTCCCAGCTAATCCTGCCTTGTAACTGACCGAAGTTGTAGAAACAGCCTTTTTACTGTCTATGGAGCTAGCTAGCTGACATGATCTACATCTGAGCTACTGCACATGTGCAAGTGCAATCAAAGATAGTACAGAAGAAGAAGAAGAAAAGAGGTCTCACTCTGTAGCTAAAACAGAGACCAGCTGAAAAGAGGAGCTGCAGCAGTGAGAGAGAGCACTGCAGTACAACAAAAATATGGTGTTTTTTGAAAATTAAACCATGTAAACCTATTCTGGTACAACCTTAAAATACAATTATGAACCTGAAAATGAGCATAATATGGCTGCTTTAATGAGTCAGGCAGACCAGACTAACATCTAAACAACCCCTCTGCCCCTGCACTCTCCCTGCTTTTGTGGCTGACACAAAAGAGAAACCTGCTTCACAAAGGTGTGTGATTGTGACAGGCAGTAGTAGTATTCACTGCATGCTGATGGACAGAGGTTATAATCAGCTTAAATGCACAGCAGAAATGATGAGAGGGGCTGCTGAACTCAATGAGTAAGCAGGAGGTGCACTCCACAATCACTGAGCCCATGAACCATGATACGTCATGAACATGATCAGGCTGTGTTATTTACACACTCTGAAAACACCACGACAAGGCCCTACGTACAGCATTGATGATGTAAAGAAGATTCTGATAGTTTGTTAGCTAGCTTTGCAGAGTCGTTTTTTTCACTATGCTTCTTTGTAACTAAACCATCTGGTTGGCTGGTTTAGTTTCGACAGCACACTCATCCTAATAAATAACAAAACATGATGATACAAGTACAGTACAACAGTCCTTTGTGAAGCTTAACATAGACACTTGAGACTGTGTCAGAGAGGAGAAAGTGATTCAGCTGGTCATTCCAGAGCCCGTTGTTTGTGGTGTTGTATAACAGCACATTGAGTGATACTGGAAGGTTTTCTTGTTGTCTTTGTCTTGTTATTACACAATATATTCACATTTGGGTTGTTGGAAATCTATTTCCAGACAATAATTCAGTTCCACAAACCTGGCAACATTTTATTTACACAATAGCTGTTCCTGTGTTTCCTTGGGTCTCCCTTTGTTTTCTCCCTTATCTTTTGCTGCACTGCACTGAGCTCTCTACCGATGTTTTGAGTGCTTTCCCTTTGTGTTATCGTGTATCCTCAGTCAACGGATTTCCATGGTTTTCCCATATCCCTGTTTAAGCTGGTACTCTCAAGTGCTGACGTTCCACAGCCTGTATCATTTCGGTCCTATTACCACAACGTTACAATACAATTGAGCGACTACCGGCTGTGTTTAGTTAGGCAGTGAAGGCATATAGCTGTTAATATGTTGTGTAGACAGAAGCTGGTTTTCTTTAGTGAGGAGCCGGAGTTTCTTAAACTTTTAGCGAACAGAACCAACAATTCAAAACAAAAATTCTCCAGGTCATGCTGCTTTTTGTACTCCAATCTGCTTATTGTAAGAGTCAGTGGTTATAGTTATGATGATACATGACATATTCTCCATTCAACCATATGAACCTAACAAAACGCATTCAAACCTAATTCAAACATGAAACTATGCACTTGTTGCTAAGGGAAATATGGACCTAAATACCTTTTTCCCCAGTATTTGTGGTTTTACAATCTGACAAGGAACCCAGGGTGTGTGTTTGATGTGGTGCTTACCCAGTATTCAGAGTGGCTCTGATGTGTTTTATCAGCTTCTTTCAGGTTTGTACCATTTTGCTCTCTCTCCGACTCCGGCTTTTATCCTGTGTCTGTTTCTTCTTCTGGCATGAAGATTCAAGTGGGAGACAGATACATTTAATTCACAATGTTTTATATACCTCTGATCATTTTAATTATAAATACATGTCAGTTGGGGCTCGAGTGTCGTTCAGATGAATTTTACTTGACACATACACAATGTATTAATAATTAATCTCTGCTTTTACGTTGCAGGGCTCCCGTCAACAGCTCTTATACTTTGGGTGTTGACCAGATTCTTCTATGATAACAGAGGGTACGAGTTAACACATAACTATATTTTCTCATAATTCACTGCTATGATAACATTGTACCAATGCATGTTAAACAGTAGTACTAGTAGTAATTATTGCAGTGTCTGATTTAAGTGTAACATGATTTCAATGAATTGAATTTTTAATTGTAGTTGCTGGGATGACACAGACAATGTTCCTATTTGGTGGATTATCAAAGGACCAATAACAGCCACGCTGCTGGTAAGTGAAACTGTACCTCTACTAAATCACTGTCTGCTAAGCTCCGTTCCTCTCAGTTACAGTTGCTACGTCTGTCGAACTCTCCATTCTCGCGTTCATGCAATTTACAATGATAAGAGTGTTGGAGAAGAGTGGAATGTCCACAACATCCAAATACTTTTAAAGGCTTTACTTAACTGTTTGGCATGACATATTTACAAGTTACTCTCACATGTCTCCGGCTAGCATTATTCCCTTTTTCGGTCTGACACAGAGTTAGCATCCTATATGCTGAACATTCTCTCTCTCTCTGAACAAGTAGTGCCTCCTACTGAAATGTTCATTATTAACAGCTACATTCTACTTGAGTCTTAAACAAGGTATGGAAATGTAACATTATTTGTAATCAGTAAGTATTAACAATATATTTTACAGGTTTGTATTTCTAGTAAGTCATTATAGCTAGGATACCACAAGAGTAGGTAAAATTAATAGTAATTTTTTAAATAAAGGTTACTTCATTCAGTTGACTGTCGCTGGCAGATTTTCGCAGCTGTAGTAGCACTGAAATATTGGGTGATTTTTTTTCTCTCACTCACTGTGGATTTTGTTATTTGGATAATTGTGCATACGTGTGCATGTGTTTCTATCAGGTCAACATAGTCATCTTCGTCAACGTGATCCGGATCCTGGTTCAAAAGCTTAAATCTTCAGCGATGGCCGGGAACAATGACACCAGACACTTTATGTGAGTCACAACTTACTAACACAACTGGACCAAGACCTTAAAAACTGTCCCTCTTAAAAAACTAAACCATATTCAGAGTTTCTCCAGAGACACTCACACATGGAAATTGAACTTTAACATGGTTACACAGGGTTTTTACTAGGTTTGGTGGAAAAGTCACTCTCAAAGATCCGAGCAGCAACAAGGACTCTGCTGGGAGAACTTTCCCTCTTAACCAACAAATTGATAAATATTATATCTCAGTAAAGCAATACCAAATGCTTCAACACAATAGAGTGGTAAGAAGAGTTTGGGGTGATGGAGGGAGCTGCAACAGTGTTGACAAGAGCAGAGCAACTAATGAGACTTGTCAGGCTATAAAGGCTGCCTTGTACACCTAATAATGACATTGGCTGCCTGCTGGGAGGTAACATCCAAACAGCTGATTAAAGTGATTGTAATAAATGAATGAAAGAAGCAGCTGATACCAATCAGCTAAGGCAGGCTTGACTTCAGAGCTCCCTGAATTTGACAAAATGCTTCATACTGTATGTGACGTTCCATTTTAATTTGCCTCCAGTTCTCTCTGGCATTTAACTATTTAGGAAGTAAGAGGATTTTAATATCTGACCTGATGAGAAATTATGAATAATAACAAAAAAAGATAGATAACAGTTTCTATATTCAAGAATTAAATTATTTATGGAGTTTACAATAGTGGTGGTTTGTATTGCATAATGCCACTAACTGATAAATCACACATTACATAATAATAATTTAATAAGATATAAGAGTTTTATGAGATGCTTATTGATTATGGCAGCATTTTGTAAGTAAGGCTCTTTTTTTTTTTTTAGAAAGTAATTATAATAATCTGTAAAGTTAAGTTACAGTACAGTTTTTAACTGTAAAAAACACAAAGTGACCAAAAGTGAAAGATTAAATCTTCTAGTTAAAATATGTTGGAAAAGCTGTGCATTCATAACTCTGATGCAATTTTTTATTTGGGGTTTTATCAAAATTAGATGGGATTATGTAACTGCATGGCTTTCACGTTTTTTTATGTCTGCCTGCGAGCCAGCACCTCGGAAGAATAGGTGTAAATATTGAAACCAAGTTATCACAGACAAAATATTCAGTAATATTACAAAATAATTGTGTTCTTCCAAAAATGTAGGAATGAATGTGATCCTTTGACCTTAGAGGACTTTTTCTTTAGCGCCATCATGAGGTTAATATTTGTGGTTTAAAGTGAAATGTAAGTTTGAATGTCACAGTTGGAAAAACACAGGTGTAAATAATAAAATAAATTGAAAAACATAAAATAAAATGAATGATGGCTGAATTCCATTAAGCTGCTACAGTTTCCGGGTCCTGTTATTTTACATGCTAGCTCACTGTTAACTGTTATGGCTTACAGGGACACTTGAATAAAACAAAGCCATCATTATTGTTATTAGTAGCATCTGTGCTTTTTCTACTATGACAAAATAGTTTGCTATGAAAAAGTCTATTGGTTGGATTTCCATGCGATTCTGTACAGGCACTTAATTCCACCTCAGGATGATTTGTAATCAGGGGTGTCGGACTGGGGGTGTAAAGGGGACTGAGTACCCAGGGCCCTTATGTGATGAGGGCCCAAAAAGATGCTAGAATGAACAGCTGTGGATGTGGGGTAGGGCCCATAGAGAATTACTTTCTACAGGGCCCAGAATGTTGTGCTATGCCCCTGTTTGTAATTACAAATTACTAATATAGCAACACCACTGGGTCAATACTAAGATATGGCAATAATGTAGACCTACATATAACAATATAGATGCCAATAAAGATT
This sequence comes from Sander lucioperca, assembly GCF_008315115.2. Taxonomy (NCBI): domain Eukaryota; kingdom Metazoa; phylum Chordata; class Actinopteri; order Perciformes; family Percidae; genus Sander; species Sander lucioperca. The sequence continues at coordinate 8,025,895 of NC_050181.1, read as the reverse complement.
ATTTGATTTGGTTTAGGAAATGTTAGCATTCTAAGCTAAGATGCTAAACATGGTAAACATTATCTGCCACACATCCGCATTGTCATTGTTAACATGTTAGCATTATGGATTTTGGTTAGCATGCTGATATTAGCATTTAGCTTAAAGAACTGTGCTTAAGTACAACTTTAGATGTGTTACAGTAGCATGGCTGTAGATTACCATACTCACTATGCTGTTGTCACTAAAACTCTTTGCAGGCAATGTTTTTTTTTCCCCCAGCTACACAGCTAGCTTAAAATCAAATTCTTCAGCACTGCATTCTCTAAGGAACAGGCGGGTTGGCAGGATTTAATGAAGGAAAATTTATCATTATAAAACTGGGACAGAAGAACACACAAATACAAAGTGTCTTTTTAAGAACTAAATTATATCTCTTGTACATCAGTAGAGAAAAGATTACTGATATAAACCACCGTGAATAGGTGTTTGATTCCAAAACACTCACAACACAATACTGAGCTGCAAGACGGTTAAAAAACATAAAATATGTTAGTCCTTCATTAGAGTGATTGACTTTTTCAGACCCTGCTTTTCTCCATACAATGCATTTTGAGACAAAGTTAAGTCTTCTACAGTAAGTGCTTCTTTTAAACTATGAAGCAATTGTTCAGTGTTGAGATAAAACCGCTAAGTAAGAAACTTTGAAGGGTTTAGTATGGAGAAGGAAAGGAGAGTGAATCGATGAAACCCTTGATAAAATGCTAAAGTCTTCCTCACAGTTTAAGAGAAAAAATGTTGCCTCTGTGAATCTACTCTTGGAGCTCAGAAATGCTGCTTTACTGGAGTGAATCCTATCTTCCTTTTAAAATTTGGTTGGTTCAGATTCCAGCTCAGCTGAATTTATTTACAATGAGAGCAGCACATAGAAATAGAACCAGATACCAGGAATAGATGTCTGCTGCATCGCAGGGCGACAGGAAGGTTCCACCAGTTCAATGAATGTTTTACACTTTCAAAAGCTTCATCTCTCTTACAAACTTGAATCTGATCCAGACGGATCCCAGGTGTGACAAAAGACAAACACAATCCTATTACAGGCCTGAGCCTAATCCAACCTTTTTTTATTTCCTTCTTTTTTTTAAGTCTTTAATCTTCCAGCAGCCAAAGTGGTGATGTTATTTCTGATCGGAGAGATTATTTTTGTTTTTAAGGACATTCAAATAACTTGTCACGTCCTTGTGACAGCTTTTAATATAATATAATCACCAGAGAACAAGACCATTTGCAGACATCTCTATTGTGGTTAAATTAACTGATTGATCTGTGATAGATTCTTTTTTGAATTGGCTGTGAGACTAGATCAGCAGATATGTGCCAACTGCCCAGCTAGCTTTATCATATTTGTGACATTAAAGAATAAACATGAGAAAAACAGGATTAAGAGAATAAGACAGGGGTACTAATCAGGGGTAGTTGTGATTTTGTAATTTTTGTGGGATGTATAATAGTGCAGAGGTGGTGCAATAATCTTATTTCACCACAATTAAAGAACAACATTTACACAATATTCAGTCATCACTAATCTGATTTGAACTAACTTTGAGCACAATGCATCAGGGTTTTGTATTTTGACATTTTAATCTATTCCACTGATGATGGTGTTGTTTTAAAGGTCGGTTTGTTTAGTGAGGATTTGATATTTGTCAAATCCGGTCTACCTTTGATGAAACTTGGCATAATAATGCATTCTGGCATTTAAAACTGAAACACTGATTAGACTGACACTGATAAAGGTGACTGTGCAACAAACTGTGAAAAGCCATTATTAGTACATATTCAGATTGTTGTAGTTGAGATGATCATCTTACTTTAAAGGCACCTGAAAACTTTCAAATTTTCTCTTTAACATTAAACATTAAGAAGCAACAATTATAGTCAGAGTAAAAAAAACATTATTAGTTATTATTTATCAAGAGTCTAAGATTGAAACACTCAGTTAATTTGCTGAGTTGATTGACATTGGCAAGGTGACGTTAGCAAACAAATCTAGGACAATCAATCAAAGTGGCTTCATCCTGATTGGAGTATGTGACATCATCTGTTTCAAAGGATCCCCACCCACTTCGTAAGACTAAAAAGAGCAAAGAAGAAACAAAACAAAAATACAGAAATCTCTAATGTGAAACAGATTATGTGTTCATGAAAGACCCATCGCTCAGAGGAAGAAGCTGAATAAGAAAATGTGTTTTCAGGGCCTTTAACACGGATTAGCCCGAGGTTGTGCCTTTACATTACCTGGACTGATGTCTTTCTTCTTTCTTTCACTCCTCTTGATTTGTTTCCCTCAGGAGGCTGGCTAAATCCACCCTGTTCCTCATCCCTCTGTTTGGGATGCACTACACAGTATTCGCGTTCCTGCCTGAGAACACTGGAGTGGCAGCCAGACTCTACATCGAGCTGGGGCTGGGATCCTTTCAGGTATAAAACAATAGTGAGGGAGCAGAACACAAAGACCAGACTTAAAGACTAAATTAAGACAAATCACAAAAAAGTTAGCAAATATAAACTGCTTGCAGTAGAATGCTCTCAAAGACAGTCCTTATTCACAGCAGATATTTGACTTGTGATAGAAGGAAAAGCACAGGTGTTACTAATAACTCTGTTCTATTTAAGTGTCCCAGTAAGCCATTTCCTGTAATTCAATCTCTTTTGTTAACATAATCTTTAACACTTTACCTTTAATTTGGTACAATTTTATGCCTTTATTAAGATGTGACAGTCGAGAGATGACAGGAAATAAAGGAAGGGAGTGATGGGGAATGACCAAACTTTAACCAGGGATGTTAGAGTTTCAATAGAATTTGGAACACCTCTTAAGGCTGGTAATATTTCTGTATTCATGACTCATCGCGATGATGATTCATTTGTATAAGAGAAAGGTCATATCTTCAATTCTGATAGCCAGACATACTATATAAAATTGATGCAACTAAAAGATTAACCAAAATATTAATCTGTGAAATGTAGTGATGTAGTGAAACTTACATTTTAAAACTTTCAAATGTTTTATTTGTCACTTGAAGTGTGTATAAAATTAAGGAACATCTTATGGCCTGAACAATTTTGTTAAAGCTTAAAATCAGTCCAAATCTGAGACAGATTTTCCAAAATCATATTATTTGAGATATTTACACCCAAGAGTTATACCTTTTTTCTCTTATGTTTGAGGCTGACTATACATACTATCAGCACTAACTGTAGTGATTTAAGTGGAGTGTGTATACAGTATATGATTGTAGTGTTATGCTTTGAAAACAGTCACCATTTCTCTTGTGTTGCAGGGTTTTGTGGTGGCACTACTTTACTGTTTCATGAATGGAGAGGTAAGTGAATGTAGGCACAATGTTGTCGCACAGAAGTCCTGCAAACATACATCATAGACAGAAAGAGACAAGAACTACATAAAGCTGTAACATCTGTGCCTTTCTGCAAGTTGGTAATGCTACATTATCTGCTGCAGTGTTTTTTCTGATACTGCCACTGGGCTCAATTGTACATTGTACACAGAATTGCTTTAACAAAACTAGTTAGACTATTTCTTCCTACAGTACAGCTCTACATGCATGTGTTTGTCTACAGGTCCAAACAGAGCTGCGGAGATGGCTGTGGAAGTGTCACAATCAAAATCATCTCACCCCAGCCAAGCGAAGTATCACTCAGATCACAGTTCGAGCCCACGGGGGGGCTCGGGCGGCCTCCTTCTAGTGGCAACATCTCTTCAGTATGATTTTTAAGAGAACATCCATGAGATACAAGTTGTTTTGAGAATGTGAGAATGTTAAGGAAACTATCAGAGGCAAAGCTCAATCTGCTGATGGAATTAATTCAACAACCCCTCTGTGAGAGGAGCGTAATAAACACTGGTGAGTGACTGAGAAAATATATATCAGTGTCAGCAGCAGCAACGACCATGACAGCACACATTCACACTGGTTCTTGATTTGTGAGGATGCCATGGTGACACTGTGGAAAGACAACAGTAGAGACAGAGGTGGCCCGGAGCTTTCAGGAGGATGATTTTACATGGTTCTGTTTACATTTTGGAGTACAAAAATGAGCAAATGTTGAAGGATTATGTAGAGACGGCTGTGAGTGTTTGAACTTTGCTTAATTATGTAAAATGAGGTTAACTTGTTCAATTGTTTTGTGTTGCACTGAACATAAGCAGTTTCATTATTTCGTTGCAGGCTGAAAATATGTGCAGGACTGATATGGACTGAATTTAAATAGCTCAAATTACTGCATTTTGTGAACAGTTAATTTAATTTAATATTATATGTGCCGTTTTCTTTTGCAGGGTGCAAATGTTCCACCAAAACATGTTTCTTTCCGAGACCATTTTGCAGAGCCACTGTCGCTGTGTCCAGAGCTTAGCGGACACTTGTGATTGATTTAAAGAAATGCAAACAACCCAAAGCGTTTTTTTCTCCTATCCCAGAATGAATGTGTGGGGTAGCCAGACCTTACTCCAAAGGGCTATGGAGATAGGTTTGCCACTGCAAGACTATATGTACCTTGATTTGGATAAAAAATAGGAAAGAGAAGCAGCAAATTGGTCTGTCTTACACTTCTCCTTACATTAAATTCATTGGTTTTAAACAAGGATCTTATTCAGCCAAAAGATAATTTCCTCTCATGATAAAAAGTAACAACGTACTCATAAATCTGCTGCCAAATCTGTACACTGTCCATTTTAATGGATGGGATAGCTAAGCGAAATAAAGCAAATCTTCACAAAATACAACAATTTATCACAGATAGATTTATTTTGCAGTCAAATTTACACAACCTGGGACATGAATTTTGGACACCAGAACGCATGTTACGCATGACACACTGTCACAGGTAGAACATAATATAGATGAGGTCTTATAGATATTCTTTTGACATTTAAGTTACTTAGATCCTCAATTATGCTTGTCATTACATACACATGCATACAGAATACACTCGCTCCAACTTTCAAACATACTCACATACTCACTCTAAAAACTGTTACATTAACATAAATGTACAAAAACACGGTCACAAACATTACAGGTCTTCGTCAAGAGGTCCACCGACCTGTGTGCCAAAAATATACATCTACAGTGTACTGTATAATCAAGAAAAGACATCATTTGTACACCATGGCAAATTGATAGCAGGCGACATTTAAGAGCAGCTGAGCAACATCGGTACATTCAAAAATTCATTGGCAATCAATAGAACACACACAAACACACTGAATAGTTACCTTTAAAGGAATAGTTTGACATCTTTGGAAATACAAGAAATGTTCGCTTTCTTGCTGAGAGTAAGATCTAGGGGGGACAGTTAGCTAATGATAATCTAGATATAATGTAGCTATTAATTAGCCAATATATAGTAGCTAAGATTAAACAGCTAGCTAGTAGATATTAGCTAGTGGATGCACACTAATAGACAAGTTAGGTCTAGGCCTACATCTTGTTTGTTTAATCTGCACAACAACAGAAGAGTAGAAATACATGTTGTGGTTTTACAGGAAGTTAAGTGAGGTGTTTCCTTTCGACAGAGCCAGCAAGCTGTTTCCCCCTGCTCCCAGTCTTTGTGCTAAGCTAAACGGCTGCTGGCTGTAGCCTTATATTTAGCTTACACACATGAAAGTGTTATTAATCTTTTCACCTAAACTTCAGCAGGAAAGTGAATGAACATATTTCCGAAATTGTTAGACTATTGCTTTGAGAAAACTTGTCAAGTGCTTTTCTTTGACACATAAAGATTAGTGTGTTACCGTAATGCTAAACTAACCATAAGAAGAGGTACATGGGTGGAGAGAGGTGTGGTCAGCTTTAGCAAAAATTACATTACACAGCTTGCATTTATTATAGCAGTTAAAGGTGCCCCCAATTCTCAATTATTACTCGCATCTCAGTAGTTCACAGTTTGTTTTGAAATTAAAGAGACAAGGAAGAAAATTCTAGGATTTAGAGGGGGCATCAGCACGGATTTAGAAAATTCCAATTTGTAGGCTTGTTTGTTGATTTGTGTAAAGAAAAATCACAAAACGTAGATGTGAACAATGTTAAGCATGTGGCATTCAAGTGCCTCAATGACCCACACTACCCCTATTTCATCCAAAATCCAAAGTACAAGGCTCAAAAAGCAAATCAATGCTAGTCAAACTTCCCCCTCTCTATAAAACTGTCAAACAAAAATTCTAAGACTTTGCTGCCCCCTTGTGGTAAACAAATATACAGCACATACATAGTAAAGTAAGGAGTTGTCTACTCTTCTTTTACAGACGGTAACAGCTTTTAGACATGGTCGTTTCCATCTGAGCCGATTCAGACTCAGAGTGACGGCTGGTGACAGAACACGTAAGCAGCAGCAGAGTGGTTTTTAATCACACCCTCATACACACTTTGTGTTTTATCTGTTGCAGTTGTTCCACTTCCTAATTAAACCTCTGGCTCTAGTTCACTCGATAGTATCTTGTCACACATTGTTTTGTCGAAAAGCAGCCAAGCAGATGCATAAAACTGATGCATCTCCTCAGTGGTGTGTATGTTTTATCTCACTTTTAGTTTATGTATTTGTTTTATTTCTCACAATATCCTCTGTAGTTTTGGACAGCAATTTCCTGTGAGTGTTTTTTTGTTTTCTTTAAAATTAGAAATGAGACATTATGCCACAAGTTGTCACTACATTTATGGCACTTTGACCAAGAGAGTCAATATCAATCAATGTAATGAAATCATACATCAGGCATACAACTAAATGACAAAAGTGTACTATGCATTGAGTCAATTCACATGGAACCAGTTTATGGTAAATAAATATACATCCTTTTCTGTTCAACAATATTCAATACATTGTTTAAAGATACTACATTCTTTTAATCAGCTCAGATGACAGTCAAAAAATAAATATCTTGAGTAAATATTGTGAATAAATCCTCCTGTACACATCGTACACATCACATTTCATCTTATTAAATGATTTCCTCAGCTCGACAGTTATTGTTTGTTTGTTAGCTTAGTTTGTGCAAAAACAAAAAAGACAGAAAGAGAAAATGGGCAACACTCTGCGATTGTCAAGAGCTGTCACATGAAAGCATTTTGTGTTGACCGTAACAACATGTATTGTTTTGAAGCTGTTTATGTGTTTGACGTTGGTGCTGAATTGAAACGGACTATCTTGAATAAATGATAGCAGTTATGTGGAGCTATTACACAACTATTGTCAAACTCATCATGATTAAAAAATAAATAAAGCAGGACTCTTTTCACTTGAAGAATTGCACCACAATCCACAATAAAAACACATCACTCTGTACATTCTCTGCAGGAAATGACTCTTACTACAACTTTAGATAGATATCTGTTTAATGTACTGGAAATAAAAGTGACAACTATTTGAGACTGACTATAGGCACTTTGGAATATAAGTGTAGGAGATGATTCATTACTTCTTTTTTTTAAATGAAGAGCAATTTATTATGGCACGATGGGTTGAAGCTTAGAGAAAAGAGGACAAAGACAAAGAGTCCTGTTATTGTTTAAGAGCATGTTGGGGGTTTGATTTTTGCTGCCTACAATACAATGCTGTACATATAAACTGATGGCACTATGAGGAGCTTTGGGTAAAAGCATCCACTAAATGGCACATGTTATGTTCACAGTCTGCATGAAGTCTGTGAGAGGGAAATCAACTGGAGGAAATTACTGACACTAGCTGTGAGTATAAATCAGAAATCCCACTGTTCTTGGCAAGACGCGACCTGCGTAGCAGCTGAGTGGTTAGGCAAGATGGTTGAGGGTAGGCATTGACCTCGAGTGTTTAGGGTCAGGACAGTCCAATTTGCTTGGGGACAGGACCTGAATGTGGGAGCATGGACGCCTGGCCGATCCTAGCAATTGGATGCTACGCAGCGTGTGTCTTGCCAAGATGGGTGTGGTCCGAGCAAGATCCCATCGCCAGATGGTCTATAGTTTGTCTTGTGATCATTTAAAACAATTCAAAGTCAACTCACGACCCCTCATCAAAAGTCACACATTTTCACGAGCTGTGATCACTTCAAGCTAAGCCTGATTTTCCTTTCTCAGATGCTTTAGTTTGAATATTTTTAGAAGCCTGGAGACATCAAAGTATCTGGTTTTACATGAAAAAAGCTAAAATAAACACAATTTAATGGTGAAAAATGTTGGTTTTCTTTTCTAACTTGTATCTGACATTTCACAACCCCTCAGATTAATCTTGTGAACCTTCAGGTTGGAAACCACTGCCCTACAGTGCTCATTCATTGGCATTGTGTTCATTCATATACTGTGTGTATTTTTATTTAATATAAAAAAATTTGGTCAGAATATACGGGGAAGGATCTTCTGGGTCCTCAGGATGTGTGATGAAATCTACAGATTTGGGCTCCAGTTCCTTTTGTTTGAAAAGGTCATTACAATACTGCGTTATGCAAAAGAAAGAAATTCTGATCGTAACACCAACAGTAACTATTTACAAAGTCTATGAGTCCCCCCCACCCTCCACCCCCATTTATCTTTTGACATACTCTGTACTTACGGCTGATTGTAGAAAAATGTTTAAATTTAAGATGAAACATTTAAACAACGTGCATTTGTACAAGCAAGGCGAACACGGTTGTTATTTAACTTTGGACTGTAAAGAGATCGGATCCAGTCAGGCAACCTGTATGGCACTTTGAAGCACATTTACTTTACACACGAACAGCCAAATATGACCCCTACGTTCAATGTTTAACTACTGTTTTCTTTCTTTTTTTTTTTTTTTTTTACAGTTGGTACTGTTTTTGGCAACAACTCCACATCAATATTATTTAAAAAAAATAAAATAGATAACATTGGTAGAAAGGGAATTTCTATTATGTCTCTTTTTTAATGTATGTAGTGGAATTTCTCAGTTAAGATATCAAGTGCATCTTTAATCAGGAAAGATCAGAGTCGACTAAAATACTCAAACAAATCATCATGTATATTCAAATGAAGTTATAAAGTATGAAAGTCAGCTATGCACCTCTAAAGAATCTCCAGTAAATGCTTTCAGAAATATCTCATTTTCAGAAGGCCTAACTATAGAATGTAAGAGTTATGAGGGGCCACTTTGGTCTGCTCTGGTTGGTCTGGATGTACATAAGTGGAACGGCACCTTGAAGTTGACTCCTGCCAATCAGACGCTCAGGTTGGGAGGCTGATGTTGACATTCTCCGCCAGTGGGCTGGACATGCGAATCTGGGAGCTGCTCTTGCTGAGAATTGACAGCTGAGTCCCGCCGTTCACTCCACTGCTGGCCAACGAAGGGTGCCTTTGCTGCTTCAGGTCCACAGCAAAGTACCTGTTCACTGTCCAGCTGCGCCATTTCCTCTTGATCTCCGACTGCACCTTCAGGGAGAAACTTCACAAGGTCATTTTTTTAATGTACTTTAAGCTGTACCAGCTCCAGTGGGTGACAGTTTAAGACAGTTTTAGGTGTGTATTAATGTATTGTCAACACTTATCATTCCTGTGAAGCATTCGTAACAGTTAGTAAAGGTTATAGAATATAAACTATAATATAAAAGTCTTCATATTTTACATCAGAGGTCAGCAATTAGGTTAGACCTGTGCTGCATGTTTTCAATATGTTTTGTTTTATTTATTTTAATTAATTTGAGAGCAAATGTCAGAGTGTTGCAGTTATTTTGTGAAAAATAATGTCAAAGTTTTGATATAAAGTTTTCATCAGGAGGACAGATTTGGCCCACAGGTTGTTATTAACTATCACTAATTTACATTTATTTTCTATGTGTATAGATATATATATATATATATATATATATATATATATATATATATATATATATATATATATATATATATATATATATATATATATATATATATGGGCTAGGACACATTTATATATAAAAAATTAATGTAAATGTTAACTATGTTAAAACTAGTTAATGTTATTAGTAATTATATTGGTAACACTTTTAAGGTACACAAAAACATAGTTAGTTACTGAGGAACAAATGAGGAATGAATGAGAAATGACTGGTTAGTTAATGAAAAGTTCCTGAATGACTGGGACTCAAGCACTAATGATCAGTTACTGATGAACAGACCGGTAGTATCTGTATTAATTAATCATTAGGTAAAAGTAAGTTAATGAGAAGTTACTGAGTAACTGTATTTCAGCACTACTGATCCGTTACTGATAAACAGACTGGGAGTTACTGTCTTAATGAATCATTAGGTAATAGTAAGTTAATGAGAAGTTACTGAGGAACGAATGAGGAACGAATGGTTAGTTAATGAGAAGTTCCTGAATGACTGGGACTCAAGCACTAATGATCAGTTACTGATGAACAGACTGGGAGTATCTGTATTAATGAATCAATAGTTAACAGTAAGTTAATGAGAAGTTACTGAGTGTGTGTTATTGTGTGTACCTGCAAATAAAGTAATGCATCATACTGCGTGGTTAATCATTAACGAATGATTACCTAACCATTAACTACTCGTCGTTCCTCATTCGTTCCTCAGTAACTACCTACATTTTTGTGTACCTTATTGTAAAGTATTTCCACAAAGGAGCAAACTCCATTAACTGATGAAGGCCACAAGTTGTGACTAAAAGCACTAATAAAAGATCTAAGTGGACCTTGAGTTAGGATTGTTACCGCCTTTGACTCTTTTCCTGCTTCCAAAGTTAGCTACATGATTGCTGGATACACCAAACTTACTTTTCTTCATTTTCCTGGAGCACGAGCGGATAGCCGAAAGGAACATCGCGACTGTTGTGTGCAATAAGGTTGGTGAAAAAAAGGAGCTACGCCTTTCCATGTCTATTTTAAGAGGAAACTCAACAAAAAGCCATTTGCCAACACAGTAGTATTAAAGCGTAACTCTCGCCAAAATGCAACCTAGGGTCTTTTTGTGAATGTACCCGAGTCAAACTTTCGTTTAAAAGCATAATTAGGACAGAAGCGTCACTTTTAAGATTTACCGTATTTTCGTTTTTCGGTCAAATGGCCTTTTGAATGGGAGTGCTAGGGGCACTTTTATGCTAGCCTCAAAATAGCTATTTTTAAAACACTAAGAAGTCTCGACACAACATGTAACTTTGCTCGAAGTATCACCAGAGGCTCTACATCTTAACGAAAGCATTGACAACATTGTTTGTGTACACAGAGTTTACTAAAAAGAAAGGTTTTGAACAACTCACTGTAGCTGTTGCTCAACACCCCGTCTATCGAGCCAGTCAAAAATAGTCGAGGGAGGAGAGTAAAGATGGAAAGCTCCTCAAGCTTAGTTCCATATAAATGCACGGATAATTCGTTGTTTTGTCGTTAGTGAAACACAATATTGACCTTGTAGTTGAAAAAGGAGCCTCATATAAGAATGACATTTCCTCCTGTGTTGTCCGTTCATTCGCATTCGGAGGTCACCTATTTTGGATTGGGAAAATGGCAGATAGCGTAAACAACAACGCTAGCCGTGAGTTGCTCAAAACCTTTCTTTTTTAGTAAACTCTGTGTACACAAACAATGTTGTCAATGCTTTCGTTAAGATGTAGAGCCCCTGGTGATACTTGGAGCAAAGTTTCATGTTGTGTCGAGCCTTCTTTTTAAAAGTAGCTATTTTGAGGCTAGCATAAAAGTGCCCCTAGCACTCCCATTCAAAAGGCCATTTGACCAAAAAACGAGAATACAGTAAATCTTAAAAGTGACGCTTCCATCCATACATACATAATATAAATGCTTTTAAACGAAAATTTGACTCGGGTACATTCACAAAAAGACCCTAGGTTGCATTTTGGAGAGAGTTACGCTTTAAATTGCTGTGAGCTCTAGCCTACATTCACCACTTCTAACCGGAGGCAGAATATAACGTAATCTCTGAGATTATTCCTTCACAGCGCTGTGCAAAGCGAGAAAATCTCACAGCACTTTTCATCAGACTCATCCCGGGTTAATTAAGTAGCCTATACTGCTAACTAATAACATATAACAAACCTGTATGGAAATTAACACCTCTGCTGAAATGTTAAATTCATTAACGATCATACAACACAAGACATCTCTCTCTCTCTCTCTCTCTCTCTCTCTCTCTCTCTCTCTCTCTCTGCGTGCACACACACACACACACACACACACACACACACACACACACACACACACACACACACACACACACAGTGTGTCCGGTTCTGGTGGCTGATGAACGCTGATATACATGCTGATTAGCTCTCATAACGTGCCAGGTGAGGCTAATGTCTGATTACTCCACATTTTCATTGTTATATTTTGTGATTACATTCTGAATCTGCAACGTTCTCTGTCAGGTAAATCAGTAAGTCAGTAGTAGGGTATACAGTGGAGTTGCATATGAAGTGGTTTGGGGTCCTTCTGTAAGTCATTTTTGGGGTACAATTTGGTTTTGATGAATTCTACAAGCAGCAATACCACAGGCCAAGCAATCGGCCCGTTCCAAACAGGCACATTTTCAACGGGCACTGTACTAGTTTATTTTAATTATGTATCGTTAAATTCGCTTACATCTAAATTATAGTGCGTTATAAATAATTACGTGTTTATATATTATACATTTAGAAATAGAGGGCTTATAGTAAAATGTTACTGTTTTTGTGTAATAATCAGTCCACATATTTAGAGACATTTATCCTACAATTTGCTCACGTGCATCAAAAATAGCATTTAAAGCATTTCTGTTTATGAAAAGGGACCAAAGCTTACCTCTCCATTGAGGAAACAGTAGAGGACAGCCACAACAAAGCCCTGAGGAAGAGAAAAGAGACAAAAAATAAGAGAAAAACAGATTAAGATTCATAAAAAAACCACTGCATCATTGTGAGGAAGGACACACTTTCAAATGTTCAGTCATCTCTATTAAAAGCTATACTACAAAATAGTGTGTGCTGATAGCTCTGAAGATGTATCTGTTTGAAAAACTTCAACTTCAGTATCCAGGGATTGTAAAGTGTCATCAGTAAACTGCACATCACGTCGACCAGTCTGTAACATTTTCTATAAAGGAATATGGAGCTGCTGTTCAGGAGGAAGAGTGTATTTCCCTCTAAAGATTTGTTTGCCATTTTCTATGGTTGCAGAAGGGTCGACACCCAATATTTTATTCATACAAATTGGCAGAAATACACGGTCTTGAGGAGAATGATTGTATTGCCCATGTTGGTAAATGTTAGTATTTTTTTTTTTTTGCATAAAGCTGTGTCCTCAGGCAGTTATAAATGTTTAGTAGAAGATTTAGATGTTTCATATAAAAAATGAAAACATAACATTTAGGGCTGCAACTTAAGTTTGTTTGTGGTATAAATGATCTGTAAATGAATTAATCAACGAATCATATTGTAAATAAAATGTAAGAACTGATTTAAAAAATCCTATCACAATTTCCCAAAAGTGATTAAAATTGCTTATTTTGTCTTACCATCAGTCCAAAACCGAACGAAATTCAGTTTACTATCAAATAACACAAAGAAAAGTAGCAAATCCTCATATTTGAGAAGCTGGAACTAGTGAATGTTTGACATGTAATGCATTTGATCGTTTGTTCTTTGATTCTTCCTGGGACAAGACACAATGTCCTTAGACAGCGAATCTATACTTTTGTTAATCCAGTTGTTGCAATATTAGTTCATTTTTACAATGTTTTAACTTGTTTGTGATATCTCATCTTCTTTTGATTTGTAATCACTATCAATGAATTTATTGTCTAATGTTTTCTTCATAGTTTTACAACTGCTTCTAGGAAAAACTTCAAAGGCCAACTGCTGTCCTTCAACTTTTATTGGAAGTGTGTTTAGCTTGCTGCATAGCTGTGGATAGTGAGTGACTAGGTTTGAATATCACCATCACTCTCCTGAAGAGCCTCTTTTTCTTTTGTATACTCAGATGATTTATTATCTTCATTATGTTCTCTCCTTCATCATCTGGTATTTTGAGCTGTTAAAGCGTACCTGGAAGGATCCCAGTCCTAGCTCAAAGACCAGTCTCTCTCTCTTGCTGACATCTTCAGGTGAGAAGGCGAACACAGTGTAGTGAATACCAAACAGGGGGATGAGCAGGAGGGTGGAGCGCGCCAGACGCCTACACAAAAACAGTTTAATGAAATGTAAGTCAAACACAAATCAAAGTCATGTGTCACTAATGCTGGTCAGCTGGACGTGATGCAAGAACAGAGCTACTAATGCAATTATGACACATTTTCTGACTACTGTTGCATAGTGAACTAGTCATTTACACACAGTTTTCAATTTTTAGTCAAGCCACAAATTAAAGAAATAAATAAATCTCTTTTAATCTTCAAGTTCAATCAATGCATGAATGTATTAAAATACAGCAGTTACAATTATATGATTATGTTTAGTGTTTACATTTAAAGGTGCGCTATGCAGTTTTGCCAATTTCTTTGCTTGCAGGTTTCTCTATAGAGTTCCCCCTACAGCTTTGGAATAGATATTTGGCAACACTGTGTAAAAACTCGCTCGGCCAGTCTGCCGTTTCCTCTTTCTCTGTTCCTTCGACAATGCTTTCCTTGCTTTCTGCTTCTTTTTTGCCGGCTCAGCCATGACGATAGTGTGAAAAACTCCATCGCTACCTTGTTCTTGCTAGCCAGTACCTGGATGGGGGCGTGTATGTGTGCAGTGCCTAAAGCAATTAGTTACATCGCGAGACCTGATATCATGCGATACTTCCTGACGCTGAGGCCGGTGGCCGAAAGTTGCAAGGGTGGTTTTTCCGCTCACAGGCGCTAGGGGGAAGCGAGACGACCACCATTCAACCGGAAAAAAGTCATATAACCATTCCAATGACTCCGAAGCTGTTCAGTTAAGGTAAATTAAGCTTAAAAAACTGTATAATTCCCCTTTAAATATAAGGCACGATATATTTTATTTTTCTCACTGTCAACAAATCCCATGAAAAGACTAGCCTCGTGAGACCGTCCTGATCTGGCATCTTGAGATAGAGAAAATTTGGAGCAATGAATCAGCGTTGGTTTTGAGGTGGGTTTAGGTGTGACACAACGAGAAGCGACTGTTCAGTCTTAACAACATGGCGGCTTCCACGGATGAGATGAGCGTACTTATCACGCAAGTTTTATCCAAATTAGAAAGTATTCCTTCATTGAAAGAAGAGCAAAAAATGGCACTGGAGGCTTTTCTTGGAGGAAAAGATGTTTTTGCTCTTCTCCCGACTGGTTTCGGCAAGAGTTTGATATATCAACTGGCTCCGCTACTCGTGAAGAAAATTAGCCTCGTGAGACCGTCCTGATCTCGCGAGCTATCTGGCAGAGTCAGGTTAGTGATGCTCGATGGTGTTTTTTGCCCCCAATGGCTCCTTCCAGGCAGCGCTGCGACCGCTGCCTCCAAGGGACCTAACCCTAACCTTAACTTTTAATTTTTGAGGATAAATAATGGTTTTAATATTGGGTTAAGAATTCAATTTGTATTGTGACACCGGGCTATTTATTTATTCACATAACTATATATATTTACATATATATTTTATTTATTTTGTAATGTCTTTGGGAGAGAGACCGGGGTAGTTGTGGAGTTGACCTTTTATTAAAGTTTTAATCTCCCGCTGTCCATCCTGTCCAGTGGTTCTTTTAACCTGTTTTTAATATCTTGCCGTCTTTTAAACAGCATTTTTGTATAACCGAACCCGGCTTTTTTAAGGAGATTTTTAAGTATTTTATTCACACCAGTGGTCCTCTTGTGCCCGTGCCCCTCGCAGTGCCCATCCTGGGCGTTGCGTTTTAACCCAAACCTAACCATAACCATAACCATTGCTTAATTGACTTCACGGCAGCGCTGCGACCGTTGACTTCAAGGCACCTAACCCTAACCTTAACCTTCATTGAAAGAAGAGCAAAAAACGGCACTGGAAGCTTTTCTCAGAGGAAAAGATGTTTTTGCTCTTCTCCCGATATATCAACTGGCTCCGCTAGTCGTGAAGAAGGTGGTGATAGACAGGTGGTTTATCCAATCAGCTAACCAGTATTTTCGCCCCTTCCCAAAAGTTCTCCAACGGAAAGTTCCCAGATGGATATGCCGAGCAAATGCGAAGCAATCCATCTGGCGGAGCCAGGTTATGAAAAGACCAAAACCAACAATGATTCGATCCTACAAACAAGTATTGCCTGAGTAGCCAAAGCCTGATATCTTATTCTACTACTACTGCAATAAAACACCATTGTTGTCCAAAAACTATTAAAAACACATTAATGAGCTACACTGTTGCAATGGAGGCAACTGTCAGCCAATGAAAATAGTTCCCAACAAATGCACCACTCCTGTTTGTTTACAGTGCCCAGCTTTTTTAGAAAATTACTTAGCGTTTTCTTTTTCTTTTCTTATTTAATTTAAACTATGCATTTGTTACCCATTTTTAAACAACTAATGGACATGGGGATGTTGTAGGGAAGTCAGAAAGTATAGAGTGATTGATTGTTGTTGGTTTTGGTCTTTTATGTGATTTGTTGACAATAAGAAAAATATAGAATATCACCAGCATTATCTTTATTCTTTAAATCTGAAGTTAGATTTAGTGTACTAATTACAAAATTGAGACTGAGACAAGAAACATATAACTGTTGATATGTACAATCTATCCTTGTAGTCATATAGACAGTAGGCGATTTGTTAGCAAAATGACCAAAACGCATACCCTTTGTTAACCACGCAGAGGTCTGCCTCATTGATCTGACTGAGGTTTGTGCAAGTTTGAATCTATGGCCCCGACCATGGCTTTGGAATATCAGTGGCCTAACTGTGCTGTGAATTGATTCATGAATAGTGCTGTCCGTGGTGCTGAAGTAGCAGAAAAGTTTGCAATTGCAACTTTTTCTCAGATTCTCCTCTCGTCAGTTTTGTCTTGATTTTGGGTAGGGGTATCAAAAAGGAATTGTTTATTGGGTCATTCCACCCGCCCCCACCCCCCCCCCCCCCGCGTTAAAAATAGAAATCGCCTACTGCATATAGAGTATTATTTGCATCCGTATCTTATTTGTGTCCGTATAATGCAGTAAAACATAGTGTCTGACATACACATAACGAATGGAAAAACACAGAAGTACGACAAATGACACAATAAAATAATGGAAGGCACAAATGTGCAACACGGTGGTTTTTACAGTGCAGTCCAGTGACCGCCAGCTGTTTTTGAGGAGCAGAAAAAAGCCAATTATACTCAGAACCAAATCTAAAAACCTACAGATTTTCACATTTTCAAGCAGATTAATTAAATTATGTGCGAATGTGTAATCTTGTGTGTATATCTTTGTGAGGACCAGTTTGAGTTTTTGTAAGGACAATTTGGCTGCCTCACTTTGGGCTGGACCTTTAAGGCCTGTTTGAGGGTTAAGACTTAGTTTTAAGGTTCAGATTAGAGTAAGGTTTAGGTTCGGGGTAAGTGGTAGCTGTGATGATTATATGGGCTATAGAGGATGCATTATGTGAATGAGGGTCCTCACAAATACAGAATACAAATGTGTGTGTGAGAGAGAGTATGCATTTGAGAATCCAGATCATTAAAAAAAAAATACACACAGATACACACATGCAGTCGACACAAGACACACCACACACACACTTACAGTGTGATGGTGGATAACTCTGACATCCTGCACGAATGCTGAACAGCCTGTGTGGGCTCACTGAAGCATTTCTGAGCACAGCTGCTACACAGCACAAAGACAACACAACAATACAACAAAGACAACATCTTTAGGGACACATCTCACACACACACACACACACACACACACACACACACACACACACACACACACACACACACACACACAACTTTTAATTTTACATAACATTGGAGTTAGTGAATTTGCTTATTGTAACTTACAGATAAATACTTGATTCGTTTCCTCCGATATCAGGGGACTGAAGCTTCTGCACCAGGATGATGATTATTCCAACGAAGAGGACAAAGTTGATCTGTGAAAAAACAACACAAAACCAAAATTACATTACATTTCAGCCAGTTAAGCAATGGATATGTGAAGAAAATAAGAAATTAGAAAATTGGAATGAACAAATTAGCATCCGTCATACCATAATGGAGGCCACAACAGGTCCTTTGATCACCCACCAGAGGGCAGTGTTATCATTTGTATCCCAGCATCTGGAGGAGGAGGAGGAGGAGGAGGAGGAGGAGGAGGAGAACAGTGCATTTCAATAATCATTAACCTTTTCTCTCAACACTTAGTACAATATGTCAAGCAAGTGGCTATTTTCAGAATAAGAAGGGTGGAGGGGAGTGTCAGAGGGGAGTAGACGACTCAAAATGGAAGCAGGCCTAAAATTATAATTAAACCTTCTTAGAAAAATCAGTCCAATAATTCTTAATTCTGTTTGTTTGATTACACTCACTAGTATTTTAATGTATTTTGCACAATAAATTATAAAAGATAAAGATGAGCTGAACACAGGCTTGTTAAACGGCTACTGGAAGGTTTAATTTGCATCCCAAAAATTACTTACTTAATCCCATGCAACACATCAGTTAACAATTTTATTAAATTTGTTCAATGATTTTATAAACATTGTCAGCATAAATAAATTATCTGTGGTGAAGGGAGTTATTTCCCTTATCTGTTTACCTAAATTCCTGAAATTGCAAATCCCCATCTTAAATTGTATAGTTGCCAAGATGAAGAGGAAATTGAGAGTTATCTTCATACAAAATTTGGACTTCTGTGTCTTAGCAACCCAAAGGCTTCTGCCTCTTTTCTGATACAGTAGATTATAGTGCCTTATACGATATGAACAACATGGCTAACAGTAAACATGCATTTATTCCCTTTCAAATAGTGAATCTAAAGTTGGAAGAGTAGTTATACCCAGTGTCATGAAAGTGGAGCCTCAGAACTGCCCAGACAGTGACACAGATGGTGGGAGTTCCTGTAATAACAGTAATCATATACATTGGAGAAAAAAAGGTAGTATATTTGTCATAATAATCACAGTGCTTCTCATTTGTCCAAACATACTTTTGGGAAATACCAACATTCAACAATTATATATCATATTTTTTGTGGTTGTGACCCTGTTTACACAGTCGGGTATTCATCAATCACAGCAAAGATTACTATTGCAAGCTGTTTTCATAATCAGGAGAGGAAGAATGCTAAATTGTTTGGCTACAGTACCACCCAGACCTCTCAGGTCATCTGGGACAGGTCTGCTTTCTGTCCCCAGAGTCAGAACTAAACATGAAGAAGCAGCATTCAGTTTTTATGCGCCACATATCTAGAACAAACTCCCAGAACACTGCAGGTCCGCTGCAGCTCTCAGTTCTTTTAAATCGAGGCTGAAGATCTTTCTTTTTTATGCTGCCTTTCTTTAAATACTTGCTCAATTCTTATACTGCACTGTAAGTTGTATTCTTGTATTTCATATCTGTCTTATTCTAGTTTAGCTATTTAAAAAATATATATATATTTTTAACACTTAGCACTTTGAAATGCCTTGTTGCTGAAATGTGCTATACAAATTAAGCTGCCTTGCCTCGCCTTACCTCAGCTGTATTTTACTATGTTATTTGAATAAACAGTTATTGGCAAGTTTGGCCAAAATCTAAAAGGTCTTGGCAAATACATAAGTAAGAAGCTGTTTTAAAGAGACATCCAGGACAAAGACAAACTGTATGTGATGAGACTCCAGAATATACTGTATGTTTTGTTCAAAATACAACAGCATTTACCATTGTGCTATCATTTCCTATTCCTTTCCCTATTCCTCAAATTCCTTGAAAATTGAAATTGTGGCATAAATGATTTCATTCACATTAAGAAGAGAATGAGAAGTTGCTACTTTCCACCATAACTCACCCCATCCTATAATAGTGTACCAGTAGAAGTAGCGTCTTTCAGGAAAGAAAGTCTCCACCAGCAGAGTGAAGAGATAAAGACCTTCAATAAACAGCCAGAAATAGTTGGACATGACACAGTAATGAAAGAAAATCATCACTGCTTTACACGCCACCTGCACGGGGAAACACAAGGGAGGTGTGTTAGTAGAGCAAAGGCAGAGGGAAATGTTATCGGTGCAGGTGGTGGGAAATAGGCTTTCTTGGTTGTTTTATCCTCAGTAAAAGCATTTTGTTCAAAATGTAATATCCATGTTTAATTATCAGCCTCTCTTTTAAAAGCTCAAGACAATAAATGTCAGAGTGACATACGTCCTCAATTCCTGTAAATCACAGTGTAAACAGAGATCGTTGTCACTGCAGTGAGAGAGTCCATATTCTAACAGGGGTCAACCAATTACAGAACTGTACCACGGTGCCACAATGGTGACCTGTGATTGCCAAAGCGATTTAGGTTAAAGCAGCTGGGTTGAAAAAAAGGGCAAAGTAACCATTGATATGTTAATGAGCCTCTAGTAGAAGATTTCCACTGGCCTTGCTGAAGCCATTAGCGTACCTAATTAGGTTTATTTATCATGCCTGCTTAACAACACAGAGCGATGTGTTGTTACCAGACAAAGGCTAAGAGCTTGTTCTGCATTTGTAATCAGGGAGTATTAGTCATCTAATAGCGTGTTTGCTTTATGTAAACATTTGCATGTGATTGAAGTTCCTTCAAAGGTGCATATCAAACAGGAAAGACAGGAGTGGTTTCAAGTCCTCTGTTTATGAACTTCTCTTTATATCTCAAACAGAACACGCTTGATCACAATTTATACGTATGCTTTCCTTTATAAAATGAGTGGCTGCATGTCGATGAAATCCTTTAATAATGCTCTCTGGAACCGATTAACCAATATGTAATTAATAATATTTATCTTGAAAACATTTTGCAACTGCCAAAACTCGGCAAACATCTTATACAGACTTCAAACCTGCAGCAGGGACCATTTAGAATAATAAAGGCCTCATTTTGCAATTATCTGCTTCAAATTTAAATTAATTAAATAATTAGCCTTGTGTATTGGAAATTATTTTTTTCATTAATAACCAAACAAGCAGCAGTCACGGTCTTTCTTGTTGATGGAAAACATGAGGAAGTAATTTATGAGCTACAGATAGTGTGTATATTAGGTCTTCTGAGTGACCACACAGTATATGAAAAAGATTACTTACTGTGTGTTCGAAGCAGTGGTCACTATCTTCCTGAGCATACAGCACCCCATCCTTGATGAAGACTGAGATGGCTCTCAGGATGAAGGACACAAACAGGTTCATGTGAATGAAGTTCCTGGTGCAGTGGAGCTTCCTGGACAGAAGAAAGACAATATATCAAATCGTATCTTGTTTTCACTCTTAAAAGCTCCGACAAATAAATCAAATAATGCAGATGTAAAAAAAACTGTAAATGTAAAAATAAAAACCACATTTTTATGGATTTTGTCACTCCCACTGTTTTTCTTCTTATTCCCACTCAGGCTAAATTTCCCTAAATTGTATTAGTTTTTACCGAAATGAAAGAAAATTTGGAGAACAAGCCATGTACCAATGATGAGAAACCTGACTTTGTGACGCTCACCTGAACCTGCAGAGAATGACCATGGCTGTAGTCAGAGACACCAGCGATGTGCTGTAGCCAACTGTGTACAGGGCCTTGACTGAGGTGTAGTACGTGTCCTAATGTTGGAGACAGATGGTTAGTCATGTGTGTGTGTGATAAATGTAATATTAAATTTAGACATGGTTAAGGAGGTCGTACAGGTTTAGTGGTGTTGTCATAGAAGAAGCAGACATCCGCATAGTGAGGGAAAGGTTCAGACCAACCGTCCTCGGTGCAGTTACGACTGACCTTCCCCAACTCTGAAAATTAAAATATACCTCAAGCTGAATTGAAGTGAATGGAATTAATAATTTAAAATACAAATTAGATCAAATCTAATGAGAGAAACAGCTGATCTTTTGGTTCTTCTCACCATCCACAGGGTCCATGAAGTCATGGAAGAGCTCCTGACAGTTGAATACCACAACTTCGCCAACATTGGCCGCCTGCCAGCAGGTCAGGTTATCCCACATCCACGGACACACTGAGGAGACATAGAAAAACAAACAGACTGAAGTCAGTGTAAAGCTCTATCAGCATTTCTGTTGTTATAAAAGTGATGAAACGATACAGACACTAATTGAATTGAATTCAACTGAATTAATTTGAATTTAAGGTAATTTAATTGGGAGATAAAGTTTTCCAAAGATAGAGCATTTTTAAGACATCCACATGGACAAAACTGTTGCGAGCATGATGGCAGCTCTCAAATCTTATTACCTCTCTTGAGGTAATAAGGTAAGACTCTCTGTTATAGCCTGAAAAACAAAACAGTGTGCACAAAAAAAAAGCTCAATTAGCTCCTATTTCTGAGTACACATTAATAATTAAAGTTGACTCAGATGAGTGTATCAACCTTTTAATCAACTCATATCCTCTTACCTCTGGATTTAGGCAGCTGGACAGTAAGGGGACAATGTTCACTAAGGTTTTATGATAAAAATAAACCTGAAACTATTAAAAGTGAGGGGACATATCACAGCCTCACTTAACTTGAACCGACAACCTGCTAAGATATAAGACTTTAAACAACGCAAAATAATATACAAAGCATGAATTTAAGTTTTTTTATTACTACTGACACAGTTTGTCTGAAGGCACATACTAGTTGTCACTATCACTGATTGAGCACCTGATCTAGCTCAATACAGTATCAATAGGCAGAACTAGAGAAAAAAAATCATACTGTACACACGGTAGGATTGCACCCAGTGCCCAGGGTTCCTTTCACTGAGCTCATCAAAAGCCCTGCTCCACATCTCATCCATCCAGATCTTCAGCCAACTCTCTTCATCTCTTCATCAGCACCACCAAAACCAACAGTGTCAAGACTCCATCAGGGGAATATTCCTGTACTACTCAGTTCATCACTACCCCACCAAAAAGGATGACGTCACCATGGGGTCTAATCACCAAAGACTCTTCACTTTTCTAATGTGATTGATAAACTAAAACATGAATTGAAACAGACTGTTTTCATGTAAGAAAAAAGATAATTCAAGGCAAATGTCCCTGTTATATACAACTAACAATGATCAGTTCATGTCTCCATATTACTAAGTGTGTGCTGCGTTTTTTAGCAAACTGTTTAACCTCCTTGTTACTAATTCAATTTCACAACTAACACAGCTTCCAATAGAATATCACCTCCAGCCAGTATGCGACTTGTTCATTTTACCAGAGGGGACAGAAATCCGTCTGCAACTTCAGCACCGTGGATTTATCAGTCAGGCAACTTATATTTTACAGTAGAGCCATGGTCGGGGCAATAGATTCTAACTTGCACAAACCTCAGTCAGATAAAGGACCAATGAGTCAGGAAGACTAGACTAACATATCCAACTAAACAACCTCTCTGCCCCTGCACTCTCTCTGCTACTAGGAGATAAAGAGGGGGGATGGCAGTTTAACAAGGGGCATGCATTTTGGTCATTTCGCTAACAAGGGGGATGGCATCCCCTCGCAAATTGCCTACTGCCTCCAGCACTCAAAAGGCAGCACAACAATTAGTAAATTATGTTAATAATCATGGTGAGGTTAAATGGCAGAGCAATGTAAGATATGTAATATAGAGACAACATGAATTAGCTGTGAATGATTAAGAAGTACAGTATTTGCAAAGATTTTGGTTTACTTTAGCTGAAAAAAGAGCTGCCAGTTTATTACAACTAGCTACATTTACTGCAGCCTAATACAACAGTCCTCCAAGGAACCAGAAAGGTTATAGTGTTCAGTTTTTGTGTTTAGAGTTTATTCAACTTAATGGTCATTTTGGAAGCTCCAGTTTGTGGTGCTGTTGAATTGTATGTATGAATGAGTAAAAAAACATTATAATCTTCATGAAGGTAGGATTTGTTGCAGGGCTGTTGTGTTAGACTGCATTAGGTTTAGCTAGGTGTAGCTATTAATAAACTGGCAACTAAAGGTATAGAATTTAAAGTACTCAAATTCACATAAGCAGACACATTATATGTCAATTTCATGTGATACTACCCAAACTGAATGTGATAGTCTCCACCTATCTGGTATCTTCTAGTCATGTGCTTCGGTCATTACCTGACTTATGCTCAGTTATAGATATCGCATCCTGTATTTTTAGAACTGCTTCTCACAGCTTTGATTTCTTCGTCTTTCTTTCTTTCTGCTGTGTGTGTGTGTGTGTGTGTGTGTGTGTGTGTGTGTGTGTGTGTGTGTGTGTGTGTGTGTGTGTGTGTGTGTGCGTGCGCAGACCTTTCTCTACATTCTGCTTGGCTCTCTAATCTGTTTTGGTTCTGTCTGGTGAGCCGGACACAAAGCCAATTACGTTTTAAAGGGCAAATCTGAGCCAAATGAGCTGCACTGAGCTACAGAGGTAACTGGCTTCATAAAGCACTCTGTATGCATCACTGGCTATCTCACACAAGATCCCATCGTAAGCTGAATCTTCACTGGGCTGCAAAGATACAGCATGGTATCCACACACATTCTGAACATGCATAGTGTACACAAACATAGGCCTACAGACATTTATTTTTTTCTCATTATAGCTGATCTTATTGGATGACTGAAAGAGATATGTTTTTGTATTCTGAGTCACAAGGTGTAACAGTAGCAGAATACCGATCAGAGCTAATTTCTCCTCATTCATTCATTAATTCATCACTGGTCTGAAAGAAAAGACGTGTAATGAAGCTCCTAGAAAGATTTGCATGTGGATGTGATCCTTTGTTAGTGTGAGAATCTGACAAATGGCTAAAAAAAGGATAAAACAAGTTGCAAAATGTAAGGAGAGAACTATTTATTTAGAATTTTGCACTGTGCTAAATTCAGTTGGATGGTGATTACAGCACCAGACAGCAAATCACTATGTAGCAATTTCACAAGGCCTGCAGACTAATCTGGGGCCAGAGTACCTCAATTAAAAATATAATAACAAATAAATCATGAAATATGCTTTTTGAAGTAGATCTTGATAAATCAGAAAATAAAGAAGAAAAAAAATCATCTGACCTGGCTAAAAACAGAGCACCACCTACAGTATCTCTTTTCTGTTATTTCTAGTTTCCCTGTTCTGTACTTTTTCTCAAGCGCCAAGTCCGATTTCTGCAAACTAGGCCTTTTTATTTCCTCTCCAACATTTCCTCTTCTGCTGTCAGCAGAAACACAGAATAGTTACTTTTAAAGAGACAGGAGAAAACCAGGAATGGTGAAAGGGTGGAGGCAGGCCAACATGTGTGACTATACGGTCTGAAAATGGCAACACATTAATACAACAACAAACTGCAGGTGTTGCAGAGGAATAAGGGAATACATAGCAACAGAGTGCCTGACTTTAGTGTGAACTGAAAAAGTAAAAAAATAAATAAATATATATATATATATATATATATATATAAAAATGAAACCTGTGAACGATGTAAAAATACAACAAAACACAGATAAAAACACAGAGTACAAGAAGTGTGTGGCGCACAGGAAGACTGCAAGATCTACAGATGTAAAACAAGTTGAACTTACAGCTCTTCTTCTCTCTAACTTGTTATCTTACACTCTAAATCTTTTATGTTCCATGTTTTTTTTCAAGGAGCCCCATGGCTGTCAGTGAGTCACAATGCAGTCTGGGAGATGCAGTCTGTTGGGCAACTTTGGAGCAGCAGGAAGCCTGCAGCAGTTGCTAATGAAAACCAGAATCCATAGCCAAGAAAATAATTGCTTCCAGGAATCACAGACCAAGTTTCCTGTGTTTTTGGAAAAAGGGATGTGAGAAATGTGAAAGCAGCTCAGCGTGACATTACAGGCAGACATTTGGTTTGTGAACTGTGTATCACCAGATGGTTGCCTGTCCAGTATAGCCGCCTGTCAAGGTGATGTATTTGTAATATGAACTTGACTGAAAACTGCACTCATCTTTCATCCTTACATGTCCCTCTATGACTTTTTCAAAAACGGATTGGATAAACACAAAGCCTGTTCTTTTTATTTGTTCCAGGAAAGTTAGATTTTTAGGAGATGCATGACTTTCATCAGCAGCTCTGTGTTTTCAGAGCAACCCAAGACGTAAAGAATTTAATCACAGCAGCAGAGCCATGAAAACCAGTGACTTCATGCCAAATTATGCACACAGAAGGAAGCGAGAACAGACACACACACACACACAGACATGCATACTCACGGACATATCCTCACTTACTTGATTCAAGGTCATTGCTGGGGTTGTGCAGCATGATCCTCTCCATGCATTTCTCATGTTCATGCTTGATTAGGCAGTGCTCGGACTCTGAGGCCACCTGGAGAAAATAAAGAAAAACACACATGGTGCCAAAATAAATATTAACTATACTGATACCA
Source organism: Sander lucioperca (assembly GCF_008315115.2). Taxonomy (NCBI): domain Eukaryota; kingdom Metazoa; phylum Chordata; class Actinopteri; order Perciformes; family Percidae; genus Sander; species Sander lucioperca. The sequence goes on along the minus strand of NC_050181.1, from coordinate 7,999,481 downwards.
GTGTTGTAGTTGAGTCACCAACTGTCGAGTCTGAGTCGAGTCTCGAGTCCCCAGTTTTCAAGTCCGAGTCCTAGTCCGAGTCACCAAAGAAGAGTCCGAGTCGAGTCACCATTACTTGAGTTTGAGTCCGAGTTGAGTCTCGAGTCCCCAGTGTTCGAGTCCAAGTCGAGTCATCAAGGTTGAATCTGTGTTAAATTCCAAGACAGCCACTATGAGCCAGTCCCACAATGAGCTTTCCTTAGGATGTGCCATTTCTGTGTCTGTAGCTTTAAATGCTATTGAGGAGGAGAGAGGCGGGGCAAGGTGGAGGGTGAGGGTGTGGCCTTGACCAGCTTGCGGCCACGGTTGTAGCTCTATTTCCTCATGGGCGGGCCAAATTCTCTGGGCGGCTGTGCTGCCCTACAAAGGCAAAAGACCTTAACTCGCTAGAGTGTGAAACTGAGAAAAATGACTTTAAAGTTTCTGTTTTGTCCAGACAAAAGTATTATAGGTAGGACTCCCAAAATTTGACAACTAGTTGCTATAATGAAGAAATGTTTGCATGCAAAAAAATCTTGAGCTCAAAATTGACCTTTGACCCTTGTTTGGCAGTTACTGTACTCTGCCTTTGTATCATGTGCCAAAAACAAGGAGTCGTGCAAAGGCAAAAGGCAGTAACTGACATATAATCAATATTTGCTTGCTGTTCACCATACTTACATCCATTATAAGAACACCTAACCAAGGTCTAGTCATCATGGTATTAGTTTTAAATTATATAGAAGACCTTTGGTTGTTCCTATTTAGTGCTATAATGATCAGGATAGTGCGGCAACACTAACAGTTAAACAGTATGACAGATAAGTTACTTTGCAGTACAGTATACAATATGAATAAATACAATACATTTTTTCTCAATAAAGATAATTTAATTATAATTGAATACAAAGGTATATTTATTGTTTAACGATAAATATATTATGTTAAAACACTTTTGCAAGGCACTGTATCCGTGTCATATTCTCATTAGGGGCTGAGCCCCCCTAAAGGTCTGATCCTAGAATCACCCCTGGTTAAGGGCCACCAAACTGCTCACGATGCACAGTCAACAAACTCTACTTGGATTACTACTTTTTAATTCTGAGATAACATTGACAGAGTTGACCGACCATTTAGGTTAGCCTACTTTGTACGGACGTTAGTGATAACTAGCTGCTATTATGGATTTGTGTACGATCTGACATGAACACCTGCAAGAAGGAAATATGGTTCAAACACGTATGGATTGGTGTGGATACAGCAGATGACGTGCATTGCTATGGATTATATCTTCCATGGATTATATCGGATTGCATGGAAAGGTAGGATGCCTGTGTATTTAATAATTGGTTTACGGTGTCTGATGTCAGGCTCCGCCAAGTGAGGAGGTGTGTCAGCATCACCGTTAGCGCTACGTGACACAGATTAAATTTAGCTAGCTCTGGGCTGTCACTGACATTGACAGATCTGAACCATCGCCACTTTATTTCAAAGATGTGTCATTTGTATGTTACGTGGTTTGGTGACAATTAAAAGCGGCAAACTTTGACAATATGACAAAGCCAGAGTACAGTAACATCACGGCGGCACAGTAACATCTCTCTTGATGCCTGGCTAAACAAAGTCAGAACACCGTAACTCAACTTCAGCGTGCCGGAACAAAGGCAAAGAGCCGTTCTGCTGTGGTTTCTCGTATCGTTTTGGATGTTACGGTTGTCATAGACCTTTATTTTCTCGTTAAAACAATCAAATTGACTCACGATATTTATTCACATGATATAGGAGGTCTCAAATAACCCAAAAATGACATTAACTCATTTTTGACCAAACATGATGTTACGGCGTTTTGCCTTTGTAGGGCAGTGTGGGCGGCGAGCAAAGCAGAGAGGAGGTAACCTTTCCCCTTATGACGACATATAGGGAAGATTCCAGATTGGCCCATCTAAGCTTTCATTTTCTTAAAGGCGGAGCAGGATACCCAGGGCTTGGTTTACACCTATCGCCATTTCTAGCCACTGTGGGACCATAGACAGGCTGGGGGAACTCATATTAATGTTAAAAAACCTCATAAAGTGAAATTGTCATGCCATCGGACCTTTAAAGAGCTGATATACTAATAAAAGAGGGTCTACATTAAACAAAAATGACACCACTGTCACGATTACAAAGAGAGTTTATTTACTGACTTTTTTATAAACAACATTTAGCGGCGCAAATGTTTTTATGTGACATTAAAAGTTTCTGTATTTGTGTTTTTGTCACTCTTCTGAAGTGGGCGGAGCTTTATTGAAAAAAAGGTTATGTCAGCTATTTAGGAGGACCAGTCAGAATATACAGTAGCAAATCAAGAATTAGAATGCTTTGGCTGCCAAGGAGATGCCACTGTCAATCAAGCATGATCAAACCACATGCGTTGTGTTCAAATAAAACAAACTAGATGAAAAAAATAAAAATAAATAAAAAAATATATATAATATATATATATTTACTTTAAAAGGGAACACCGCCTAAATTAAGAATTCCAATATTATTTTACATGACCTGGGAAAGTTCAATCAATATTTGTGGACATGAGCTACTCTCTCTCAAAGCCAGAAACCTCAACCAAGTAAGTCTCACATTTGTGATGTCATCAAGTATGAAGTCTGGAGCTGCTCCATAAACAATGAATGGGAGACTGATTTTGTTTTCTTTTTTATACCCAAATGAGCTTTATTCTATTGGCCTAAAACAGTGAATGTGCCCATATACTTAGAACATCACTCTGGGTGTTCTCAGGGTAATCTATAACTTTCCCAATTAATTGTCTATGGAGCAATTCCATACTTTATTCTGGATGACATCACACATTTGAGTTTGGGAGAGTGTTATTCATGTTTACCAATGTTTTGGACTGTTTTAGGGTATAGCCATAGGAATAACATGAATGTACCCTTTACCGTAAGTCACCCTTTGATTGTTGCTTATTTAGTCACAAGTATTATAATAATAGCCGAGAGATAAGATTAAGATATTAGAGGTGCTTTAAAGCTGCATTATTCAATATTTTCAATCTAATAATGGATAAAATGAGTATGTGTAATGTGAAAGGGGTCACACAACTATTACCTGACTCTGCAGTTCCCCTCAGGAGTTTTTGTGTTTTTCAGCTTATTGTTTTGGTTTTATATTCATCAAGTGAATAGAAATATGACTAGAAATAAGTGCTAATGTTGCTCTGTATCTGCTGGATGAGTAAATTGGTGACTTTATAAGGCCATATGTCAATATGCTGCCACAAGTAGGCAAAAAAATCAATTAAAGCATGGAAAAAAACATACTGGCATTAATAGACAGATGTCTATATGTTGGTATAATGTCAAGTAATTGTATTCAGTATTCTATCATCGTAGTTGATAGCAGAGTGATCATGGGTCTGTGTTTGTCATTATATTGGCAGACCCTTTGCTGAAAATTTGGTGGATGAGGGAATTGTAAATTGAGGCTCCAAATTGTGGTTCTCCAGAGATTCGCTAATTCACATCCACTTTTGAGTGATAAAATTAAATTAGGGCTGTCAAATGATTAATTTTTTTAATTTCTATAGTTAATCGCGATTAATCGCATGTTTTATCACATGATTCAAATTCTGTTTTTAAGTACATATTAACAATAGAAAGTAATCCTTACCAGTGTATCTTGATTGGGAATCAAATGAATGCAAGGAAAGTTACTTTATGAACTTGACTTTAAGATTTGTATTTTTTTTTTTTTTTATTAATTATTTACTGTAAACAAAAGAAAAATGTGTGAATCTGTCATTATTGCACAATTCCTCCAAGTACCTAACTAAAAAACAAAAAAATCCCTATCCTTAACAGAGTCAACATAGTGTTTAGTAACTCCTAAATAATTTTGATTACTCACTGACGTCCAGTGATCACCGGTTAATGAGACAGCGTTTGCACTTTGCAGCAGTTCCAGTTTGGCTGCTTTCTCTGTGTCGTACAGGCTGTGTATGCATGAAACTACTGTCTCCCTCGACGGCAATGTATAAGACGGGTCAGAACATGCCAACCGTAGTACGTCTTTAAGTGTCACGTGCAGAGAGAGACTGGTGGACCCAAATGCACAGAGCAGGCGAGGAGTAATGAGCACGAGGATTTATTAAACACAAAAAGCCGAACAAACCAAAGGCGGTCCAAAAATGGAGCAGGCAGATAAAACTGAACAGGCTATGACGTGCTGACAGAAACAAAACCAGACACAAAACACGCAACATCAAACAATGATCCGACACCAGACAAAGAACAGCACAGGAACTAAATACACCAGGTAATGAACACTAACAACGGACAGGTGATACAAACAGGTGGAACACATCAGGGCGGGGCAGAACAATCAAACAGGCGGGAAAACAGAAAACAGGAAGTAAATTAGACAAGACAAGACAGACTACAAAATAAAACAGGAAACCAAATACCAAAACCCTGACAGTACCCCCCCCCAAGGGACAGATCCCAGATGTCCCAAAAACGGAACAAAAAGACAACCCAGGGAGGGCGGAGGGGGACCGGAGGAGGGCCAAACAGGTTAACAAACCAGTCAAGCGGGGCTAGGGAATGGAGAGGCCACTCGGGACAGGGAACAGAAGGGGCCACTCGGGACAGGGAACAGGATGGCCCCGGGACAGGGACAGAGAGGCCTCGGCAACAGGGGACAGAGAGTCACTGGGGCACAGGAAACAGAGAGTCACTGGGGCACAGGAGACAGAGGCCTCGGCAACAGGGGGCAGAGAGGCCTCGGCAACAGGGGACAGAGAGTCACTACGAAGGCAGAAACCTTCAGGCGGCCTGCGACGAAGGCAGAATCCCTCTGGCCATCGGCGACGAAGGCAGAATCCCTCTGGCGGCCTGCGGCGGAGGCAGAAACCTTCTGGCCACCGGCGACGAAGGCAGAATCCCTCTGGCGGCCTGCGGCGGAGGCAGAAACCTTCTGGCCACCGGCGACGAAGGCGGAATCCCTCTGGCCACCGGCGACGAAGGCAGAATCCCTCTGGCGGCCTGCGACGGAGGCAGAAACCTTCTGGCCACCGGCGACGAAGGCAGAATCTTTCAGGTGGCCGTACTGGACGTCGAGGGCACTCAGGCGGCCAGGCAGGACGTCGAGGGCAGCGCCCCTCCGGGGGCCTTGCAGGTCGGCCGAGGCGGAGCCCCTCGGGAGGCTGAGCCGGTGAAGGGGCAGCTGGGCCGGAGTCTGGCGGCGGGTCAGCTGGACTGGAGTCTGGCGGCGGGTCAGCTGGACTGGAGTCTGGTGGCCAGGCAACCGGGGCAGAGGTTGACTGGGGTGCCAACAGGGCACGAGGGGCAGGAGTGGGCCTGACCGCCGACAGGGCACGAGGGGCAGGAGTGGGCCTGACCGCCGACAGGACACAAGGGGCAGGAGTGGGCCTGACCGCCGACAGGACACGAGGGGCAGGAGTGGGCCTGACCGCCGACAGGACACGAGGGGCAGGAGTGGGTCTGACCGCCGACAGGACACGAGCGGCAGGAGTGGGCCTGACCACCACGGGCAAAGTCTCAGGGGGGCAGAACGAAGGCAAAGTCCTAGGGGTGGTCTCAAGGGCGGTCTCAGGGAAGGTCACAGGGGTGCCGGGGACCGGCAAAGTCTCAGGGGCAGTCACTGGGGAGGTCTCTGGGACGCCGGAGACCGGCAAAGTCTCAGGGGCAGTCTCTGGGGCGCCGGAGACCGGCAAGGCCTCTGGCTTGCCCGTAGACGTAGACTCTGGGAGAGCTGTCGACGACGTAGACTCTGGGAGGTCTGTCGACGACGTAGACTCTGGGAGGTCTGTCGACGACGTAGACTCTGGGAGGTCTGTCGACGACGTAGACTCTGGACGACTGCACGTCAGCGGCGGTTCTGGGCGGCTGCACGTCAGCGGAGGTTCTAGAAGGCTGCACGTCAGCGGAGATTCTGAGAGGCTGCACGTCAGCGGAGATTCTGAGAGGCTGCACGTCAGCGGAGATTCTGGGAGGCTGCACGTCAGCGGAGATTCTGGGAGGCTGCACGTCAGCGGAGATTCTGGGAGGCTGCACGTCAGCGGAGATTCTGGGAGGCTGCACGTCAGCGGAGATTCTGGAAGGCTGCTAACCAGCAGGGGATCTATGAGGCTGCTAGCCAGCCGGGAATTAGGGATGCTGCGAACCAGCTGGGGATCTAAGAGGCTGCTAGCCAGCCGGAGTTCAGAGATGCTGCTAGCCAGCCGAGAATCAGGGGTGCTGCTAACCAGCTGGGGATCAAAAAGGCTGCTAGCCAGTCGGGGTTCAGGGAAGCTGCTAGCCAGCCGGGGATCAAGGGAGCTGCTAGCCAGCCGGGGATCAGGGATGCTGCTAACCAGCTGGGGATCTAAGAGGCTGCTAGCCAGCCGGGGTTCGGAGAAGCTGCTAGCCAGCCGAAGCTTGGGGCGGCTGCTAGCCAGCCGGGATTCTGGGAAGCTGCTAGCCAGCCGGGAATCAGGGAGGCTGCTAGTCAGCCGGGAATCAGGAAAGCTGCTGGTCAGCCAGGGATCAAGGATAACGGACCGCCTAGGGACACTAGGAAACTCGGGAACTCTAGGAAACTCGGGGACACTAGGAAACTCGGGGACACTAGGAAACTCGGGGACACTAGGAAACTCTAGGAAACTCTCGGGAACGCTAGGAAGCTCGGGGACACTAGGAGGCTTGGGGAAGCTGGGCAGTGCTGGGACACTGGGCCGCTTGGGGACACTAGGAAGCTCGGGGACACTAGGAAGGCTGCTAGCCATCCTAAATTCAGGGGGGCTGCTAGCTAGTCTGGGATCTGGGAGAGTGCTAGCTAGCCTGGACTCAGGGGGGTTGCTAACTAGCCTGTGCTCAGGAAGGCTGCTAGCTAGCTGGGGCTCAGGAAGGCTACTAGCTAGCCGGGGATCAGGGAAGTTGCTAGCTAGCCAGGAATCAGGAAAGTTGCTAGCTAGCCCAGAGTCAGGAGAGATGCTAGCTAGCAGGGAATGAGGGGAGTTGCTAGCTAGCTGTGGCTCAGGAAGGTTGCTAGCTAGCTGGGGCTCAGGGAAGTTGTTAGCTAGCCGGGGTTCAGGGAAGTTGCTAGCTAGCCAGGAATCAGGAAAGTTGCTAGCTAGCCCAGAGTCAGGAGCGATGCTAGCTAGCAGGGAATGAGGGGAGTTGCTAGCTAGCTGTGGCTCAGGGAGGTTGCTAACTAGCCGGAGTTCAGGGATGTTGCTAGCGAGCCAGGAGTCAGGGAAGTTGCTAGCTAGCCTGGAGTCAGGAGAGCTGCTAGCTAGCAGGGAATAAGGGGAGTTGCTAGCTAGCCGGGGTTCAGGGAAGTTGCTAGCTAGCCAGGAATCAGGAAAGTTGCTAGCTAGCCCAGAGTCAGGAGAGATGCTAGCTAGCAGGGAATGAGGGGAGTTGCTAGCTAGCCGGGGTTCAGGGAAGTTGCTAGCTAGCCAGGAATCAGGAAAGTTGCTAGCTAGCCCAGAGTCAGGAGAGATGCTAGCTAGCAGGGAATGAGGGGAGTTGCTAGCTAGCTGTGGCTCAGGGAGGTTGCTAACTAGCCGGGGCTCAGGACGGTTGCTTGCTAGCCGGAGTTCAGGGATGTTGCTAGCGAGCCAGGAGTCAGGGAAGTTGCTAGCTAGCCTGGAGTCAGGAGAGCTGCTAGCTAGCAGGGAATAAGGGGAGTTGCTAGCTAGCCGGGGTTCAGGGAAGTTGCTAGCTAGCCCAGAGTCAGGAGAGATGCTAGCTAGCAGGGAATGAGGGGAGTTGCTAGCTAGCCGGGGTTCAGGGAAGTTGCTAGCTAGCCAGGAATCAGGGAAGTTGCTAGCTAGCCAGGAATCAGGAAAGTTGCTAGCTAGCCGGGGTTCAGGGAAGTTGCTAGCTAGCCAGGAATCAGGAAAGTTGCTAGCTAGCCCAGAGTCAGGAGAGCTGCACGTCAGCCCAGGGTCAGGAGAGCTGCACGTCAGCCCAGGGTCAGGAGAGCTGCATGTCAGCCCAGGGTCAGGAGAGCTGCACGCCAGCCCAGGGTCAGGAGAGCTGCACGCCAGCCCAGGGTCAGGAGAGCTGCACGTCAACCCAGGGTCAGGAGAGCTGCACGTCAACCCGGGAACAGAAGGGTTGCACGTCAGCTCGGGAACAGAAGGGTTGCACGTCAGCTCGGGAACAGAAGGGTTGCACGTCAGCTCAGGCTCAGATACACAGGTCAGCTTAAGCTCAGATACACAGGTCAGCTCAGGCTCAGAAACACAGGTCAGCTCAGGCTCAGAAACACCGGTTTGCTCAGGCTCAGGTACACAGGTCAGCTCAGGCTCAGGTACACAGGTCAGCTCAGGCTCAGGTACACAGGTCAGCTCAGGCTCAGGTACACAGGTCAGCTCAGGCTCAGGAACACAGGTTAGCTCAGGCTCAGGAACACAGGTTAGCTCAGGCTCAGGTACACAGGTTAGCTCAGGCTCAGGTACACAGGTCAGGTCAGGCTCAGGTACACAGGTCAGGTCAGGCTCGACAAGAGGTTGATGCAGGGCATGGCTCTGGGAGCCATGTCTTCCCCTCCCCCGTCTTCGGCCTCCACGAGTCCCAGAAAACACAGCCAGGCGGGTTCCTTTATAGGACTGTTGGCGGGCGGGGGCGCACGCTGGCCGGGCTGCATCCGAGGAGCTGCTAGTCCGCCCGGGATCAGGAGAGCTGCACGTCCGCCCGGGATCAGGACAAAACACAGGCATGGAGACGGGGAAGCGAAACTCCTGGGCTGTGGCCTGCCAACGCACCTCCATAAGGTGCCTGGCGAAGGCAGGGTCCTCCTCGTGCAGGGAGCGGAGAAACTCCGTCAAAAGTTCTCCATCCGAATCCAGTGGATGGAAAACTGGCTTGAATTCTGCTGGGTCCATATTTGGTCGGATCATTCTGTCACGTGCAGAGAGAGACTGGTGGACCCAAATGCAGAGAGCAGGCGAGGAGTAATGAGCACGAGGATTTATTAAACACAAAAAGCCGAACAAACCAAAGGCGGTCCAAAAATGGAGCAGGCAGATAAAACTGAACAGGCTATGACGTGCTGACAGAAACAAAACCAGACACAAAACACGCAACATCAAACAATGATCCGACACCAGACAAAGAACAGCACAGGAACTAAATACACCAGGTAATGAACACTAACAACGGACAGGTGATACAAACAGGTGGAACACATCAGGGCGGGGCAGAACAATCAAACAGGCGGGAAAACAGAAAACAGGAAGTAAATTAGACAAGACAAGACAGACAAGACAGACTACAAAATAAAACAGGAAACCAAATACCAAAACCCTGACATTAAGACCCAAGTCTACTATGATGCAGACAGGTCTGCAGTTAGTTGCCACCCATTTCGCAATACAGCTGTAGTAATTTTTTTGGATTTGGTTTCATCAACAGGTCGGCGAGTAGCACTCTCCAAAATAATGCTACCATCAACCTAGTCACGTTAATTAGCTTGTAGGTGGTAGCTCAAGCTTGACGTGCTTCGTGATATTTTAATTCAGCTTTACACAATGTGCATGTGGCTTTCGACTTGTCTAATGAGCTGTCCAGGAGTTTTGGAAAATAAAAAGCGCCATTCAGAATTGTGTTTTCTGCTGTCTTTCTCAATCATGCCTGCAGCAGTAGGATGTGTTACGAGGAAGTATGGCAGCTTGATGATAAGTAAAGGTGCGGCAAAGGGTCAAAATAGAAGCCAGTTAGGCACGACGCGAAGCTGAGTGAAGTGTAAAATAAATGAATAAATGGCAGCATGAAATTAATGCAATTAAAAAAATTAACGCGTTATGCTCGGCCCTTAATCGTATCGCAATTAACTAATTAAGCGTTAATGCTGACAGCCCTAAATTAAATCCCTGCACACTTTTATTGAATCCCTTTTAAATTTGTATCCCACCCCTATATTCTGCTTCACTTGGAAATACAGTGGCATAACTTAGGTGTAGTGAGGGAAACTTTTTACCCATAGGTAGTAGAGTTACTGCATGTCTATCAACTACTATATAACTCTTCCTCTCGCTCTCTTAAAGCCAATCTCTGTTCTGCACCCTAAGCTTTCATGCAACCCCCTCCTTCACTCTCACAGTGAACCGATAGGTGTAATATGTCCCAGCCCTCTGAGCCATGGCTGACTCATCACTCTCTCTCTCTGCCCTCCAATATGAATTCACTCCTGTCCTTGCTGCCTAGATAAGATAGGGCATCACCTGACTGTAAAGATGTCCCAGGATTCACTACCTTTATCACGCTGCACATGGGCAGAATTTTAACACACAACACTGCATGAATTATTTGAAACATCATCACAGCCATCTTTCATCTAGTTTCGATTCCATTTCCAGACACTGGAACACTTGTCAAATACACAAATAAGAAATAATTGGATGCAGATGACTATTATCTGTTTGGCCTGTAAGATGAAGTTGTTAAATGTGTTATACGTTCATTTATTTGTAAAGAATCCTGGGTAGCAGATTATGTGTGCTGTTTTAGTTATGTATTTTGGTTTGATCTTGATATAATTACAAACAGAAAACACAGACATGCCTGCATTTACACCTCCATCTACCACGCACAAGTACGCATGCACGCACGCACGCGAGGTCACGTACATTTCTGAAGAGTAAGCAGCTCGAGCTGCTGCTGACATTCTCCTGGCTGTAGCGTCATATTTACGGCAACAGAGATATGAGAGTGGTATCAATCTTCTAATCTAATTCTCTACCAGAAAGCGAATAAGAGTGTCTCCCAAAATGTCTAACTATCAGTTTCAATGGTGCAACCCTCAGTAAATCACTAGTTTGAATCTAGTAGAAATTGGGAAGGATTTTACACACAAACTTGGATTTACCAAGAGCTGGTGAACGCCAATCCAACTTAATTGAGGACTGCTATAACCATGACATTGCATACGACAAAAGACAGACCTTTTTTATTCAAGTGTGCTTCTCAATCTCCTTTCGCAGTCACTCCTCTCCCTTGAACAGATGTCTGTCCAGATAAACCAACCATTTGGAAGCTGCAGAGCCACGTTTCCCTGCCCAAGGCAATTTTCAAGGGCCAGATAACTCAGTAGCTCCCACAGCACTGCACAACACAGATAATAAAACTTCAATTGGGCGTTGCAGACCACTGGCACACCGTCCAGACCCATTTGACACACAATAAGTACATCACAACAGACATACTGTATGTGCCATATCAGCCACTGAAGGTCAGCTTGAGAGTTCACTGTGCAAAGATGTCAGCTGAAGGAACCTGTTACACATGTTTACTAAAGGTTAGAAAATATGTTTGGGACTGCAAGGTCACATTGTGAATTCATTTTTAGTTTCCCTAGTAACCATCCTTAGACTGGAACTATTATTAAAAGGATAAAGACATCATCATCAAATTCATAGATTAAGAATACCAGTCACATAATGTTACATTTCTTTTTACTAGGGAAACTGCTGATGTGCTGCCACAGTGTGCATACATGTTACACAACCTTTCTATTCTGCTTTTTTATTTTAATGAGACCGCTAATAAAAGTGAGTCACAGCAGATGGATGGGCAGCTCTACGGTCAGTCGGGCCATCTGTTATTGTTCTGATAGGCGGCCAGTAGTCTTAGCACAGAGCTGATCCAGAACCTGCAATAACGTATGCTGATGTGCTGATATGGTGATTTCCACGCCTCCAGCGCCTGTCACTAACACACACCCGCAAGAGTGTACGTATGAAAATAAACCAAATCCTAGGCTAAAAAAGAGGGGGCTGATGATGGAGACATAAACGCACTCACTCCCTTATACATGGATATGGTTACACATTCCTTTATGCTCCTGAACACCCCCACACACCTACACATGTGCACAGTACATGGATGCATGCACACAAACTACTCACCAAGGGCAGCAGAAAGATTGCAGTCAGCAGGTAGCCTCTCATTGTCTCTTGTGAAGTGCTTGTATCCAAAAGGCTCCCCAACATATGTGTGTGTGTGTGTGTGTGTGTGTGTGTGTGTATGTGTGTGTGTGTGTGTGTGTGTGTGTGTCTTGGCGTGTGTGTTCACAGGGATGCACAGAGATTGCTCCCCTCAGCGCTACCACACTTCAGCTACAAGGGCTCTGAAATACAACACAGAGGAAAAAAGGCTCTGTAAGACAACAAACAACAACAACAACAACAACAACAACAACGTAACAAGGGAGCACCGTGTTACACTGTATCACCAATCACATACTAAGAAAAGCCTTATGCAAATATTTGTGTTATAGACTAGTTTAATACTATGATGTATAACATTTTGAAATTCTTTATTATTATGTGTTTTGGAAACTTGAATATTGAATAATCGTTGATGCTAACTGTAACAAATGTTTCAGTTTTTGAGATGCTAGTTGCAAAGTGGGAAGTGTTTTTCTCCATTCTGTATTCTCATTTTCATTTTTTCTTTAAACAATGTTAATTAAGATATAAACACAGGACTCTCACAGATAATGTCACTGTCCTATAGGTTAATTTCAACTTTGTTTTTGAGAAATCGTGTTTTGTTCATAGTTATGGCATGGCGGACGGCTCAAAATGCTTTAATACCCATGAGCCTTGGCTGCCGTTGCCATGGAGGAGAAAGCAGCTAGACCATGGATGTGTTATTAAGAGAACAAGTTGAGAACAAAAGACGGTGCCATAGTCGCTCCAAAATTGAACTGAATTAATTTAAACTGCAGGTTGTAAAATCAGTTTTCTTTAGCTTCCACGCTCTGCTGGCAGCGCACATCACTGCATTTTAAGTAAAGGTTAATGTCAGACGAGGTGTTAGCCAATCAGGAATGAATGGACAACATGGAGGCCAGAACCGCCCGACGCACATATTAATTCCTGACAATTGCGACCTCGTAGGGCATTAACCCGCTAAACCATGGTCAACATTTTTTTAGACCATTAATTTATATTTTTATTCGTTTTACAATCAAAATCTTAAGTTTTTTAAACAACAAGTTTGTTTCCTGGTACATGTGGGTTTGACTAATACCTGGGACAATCCTTCCCATAAGGTTCTTAGGCCATCGAAACGTTATTCACTGCTCCAGTAAACACTTATGTTATATATTTCTACTCCGCTCGGCTCATAGAACTCTTGACTTTAGCTCAGCTGTAAACCAGAATATTCAAAGTCAATAACATTGCATACGGCTGACAATCAAACAAACAATATAATTAAATAGTATGTTTAACAATGAACTAGCTATCCAGCCATGTCATTGTCTCCAAATCAATATCAAGACTTTTACAAACAAATAATAAGCCATGTGTAGGATACTGTCGGCTGTAGCCTGAAGTAGCTAGCTGTTGAACAGCAAACGGGATGTGAGATGATCGCTAAATGTCAATCAAAGTAAGTTCAGAGGGGCGGTGTAACTTACTTATTACAGCTTGTTTGTTAGCATCATCATGTGGTGTTGATGTTCAGGGGACAAGGAAGGACTACACTCAGTGTTGTAAATACAATATTGATTTTTTCCATTCATGGTAGCGGTGACGGTAAACAGACAGTTTCACCAGGGACTGATAGGTGCCCTATATTACTTTTTAATGGACGCCCTGCAACCAATCAGAATCGAGTATGCACCCAGACCATGGTAAGCTATGTGATTGGATGTTTCTTGTCTAAAGGCACCTTAGGAGTTGTAGCAAGATGCTAGCTAGACGTTCTTGTGTACACAACCTTGTATCTTCAACTTTTTCTCAAAGAAACAGATTTTTTTCTGACACAGCTATTAATCTTTTGTATTGGTGCTTTCAACAGGAGAGTTCAATGCTGATCCAACCTGTCGAAGTGCTCCAACTTTGAGTCACATAAGATTGTCTACGAGAAAAATGAATGAGAATTTTACTTCCGGAACCAAGGACGCCCAAAATGGTTCTTCACACTTTGCAGCTCTATTGCTCTCAATCAAAATTAGTCTGTAGGACAAGATGATAGCTACATTAACCTGTAACTTATATATTTTGTCATATTAAACCTTTGACATAGAGTTAATTGGCTTCTAAGGATCAAACTAAACTAGTTATTTGGAAAAGAGTAGATTGCTGCATTATTGCAGGCTGAAAGAACTACTAATATGTGGTTAATTTGTAATACTATTACGAGGAAGCTGAAATGTGGAGGTGGAGTGGATTCATATTATAAAAAAGAATCGCTTTCCAAAAAGGCATTTTACAAATGATTACACAACCACACCATGTATGAGTAGGTGTCCACATTTTTAAATAGCTTGTATATTTTCTTTAAGAATAAAAATATTTATACAAGCACATGGTATCTTTTCATATTATGCTACTTTATGCCACAATGTAAAAAAAGGTACACTTTTTATACTTTCAAGTAACCGTTTTTCCAAATCTTCAACTGGTAAAACTGGTGATATAGAAGCCACAATCAGTTTAATAAACTATTTTAATATGATTTGCTGCTTTTTATTGTCTTATGTGAGAGTAAAATTAGTATATTTAGGTTTGGGGGTGTTGGTCAGGCAAAATAGGCAATTTGATGACATAACTTGTGAAATTGAAAATAGTGATGAGCATTTTAAACCAGTTTCTGATGTTTTCTAGACCAAACAATCAATCAATTAATCAAGGAAATAATCAGAAGATTGAATGATAATGAAAATAATTGTAAGTTGCAGCCAAATGTATTCACTGCATTGTCTTCAACTCACACACATAAACAAACACCCCTCTTCAGTGGGTAAGCATCACTTCATATCTTATCCCAACAGAGTCATACACTCATAAAAAAACCCTCTATCAAATCACAGAGGAGTACGGTAATTTGTTGTTTTTCACTGAGGTTATACGACCACAAAAGATATGTCATCACTTGCACTAAATTAAAGCAGAATCTTGAACAAAAGCATGGATTTATGAAGGACAAGTTGATTTCCAAAGGCAAGAAATTTGGAAAGATCGCATAAATTTCCTTTAAGATAATAAAATTGATATGCCTTGGGTCAGACTTTTAACGCCTCCCCCAACACCCCTCTTTTCATGTCTTACTCATCCACACAGCTTCCTGAAAACACGATGATTCACTGTAAAACACAAAGCACACTGGCCAGCACACACACACACACACACACACACACACACACACACACACACACACACACACTTAAGCTAGCTAAGCTAATGCATGCACACACAAAGACATTCCTCTCTGTGTCCCTTCCCCAGTACCAAATCCAATTACCTCTAAAGCATCTCTTGGATGCTTTATCAAGTAAGAGGACAGACCGTGCTCAGAGGAAAAACCCCGAGATATAGAGGATGTGTCAAGTAGGGCTAAAATCCGACTGTCGGAATGCATGTTTAAACAGAAAAACACACGGAAACAGTCATTAGGAAGACAGACAGAAAGACAGAGAGGAACCTGTCAGACCATTAGCTCAATTTCTCTCCATCTCTTTAACCCAAAATGTCACAGCAGCCATGTTGCTGAAGGCTCCAATTGAAGTAAAAACAAACAAACCGTCCTTGGTATTTAGAACTAATCCATATGGCTTTGGTATTGAGGAAGCACTGGTACAGGAAAAAAGAGAAGGGGCTAAACATCAAAACTATCCTGAGGGCAAGAAAGCAAGAGACTCTTTGCTTTGCTCAGCACAGGGTACGTGTAAGAATCTGTGAAGCTTTAAAGTGAAGGGGATTTAGAGAAATATCCAAATGGTGTTCAGTCCCTACTATGAAAATAAAGGAAATGAAGCACTAAATGTGTTGTTTTTTACAGAATGACTGATTGTATTGTTTATTTTATCCAGTAGTACTTAATACGAGACACATGGATATATCGTGGATTTCCAATCATAACTAATGGCTTAACCAACTGCAAGACACTGAACCTGACCACACACTGACAAGGAACACCCCAAAACAGACTCTTAAACTTGATGGGAAGATTGGGCAACCACATAATCGGCACAGGGATCACTTGGTTGTGTAAGTGTGTGTATGCACAAGCTGTGTGTGTCTCTACAGATGCTGACAGACAAACTAGAGAAAAAGCTCTCCTTAATGATTTATCTCTAATGAAAAGGGATTTTTTTGTAAGATCTGTCTCAACACATCAGCTACCTCCTCGTGTGTGTTGAATTCCTCTGAACATCGTGGTGTATTAATAATTCATTTTCAGTTGAAAACGATCCCAATAAGACAGGAGAACGCCTCCAATTAACCCAAATGCAACTCTGTTAATGCCTGTAAAAGGGGATTGCATGTTTGTCAGTGTGCAATCACGCAGCCCATGAAAATGATTAGCTCTTGGCAGCTTTGTGAATATGTTCAGTTCATGTTACTGTCTGTGCCATTATCATACCATATATACAATAGGCTGTATTACAGGAATATCAGTTTATCTCTACTGCTAAATAATCATATTTAAATTACACCTTGCAACATGTCAAACGGTTTGTGATAGAAAAATGCAACAGTCTTAATTACAATCAATCAGTCACAAATGATTTTCCCATTGATGGTGCAGAATAAATAAGCTAATTTTGCCTAGCCTTTTTATCCTTTATTCCCGCATTGGTAAACGTTTAATTCATCAATGCATGTGGGTGACCTTCGCTTTGCACATGGAAAAGCATGAAAAGCATTTATACTGAACACTCTCACTCGGAATTAATTTCCAGCTTGCTTTCTGTCATTTAAAAAGGAATATAGGATATATTTCTTTTTCTTTTTAACATATAGCCTAGGGTTCAGTGAAAGCCTTTTTAATTGATCAGCCGCAGCGAAAGCCAAAGATGTGAGTAAAAGCGCGCAGCACTCGGCGTGGAAAACAAGTCAAAGGAACTTACCGATGCGTAATTTTCAGAGACAATATTTACACATGAAGCCATCGGTATTCACGGATCCCCGGAGAATGCCTTGTTTTACTCCTAAAACGGTTATCAGCTCGTCCAGAAAACGACAGGTGCGTTGCTGTTGCTGAGGCTGCTGCTGCTGTTGTTGTTGCTGCTGCTGCTGCAGGACGCACTCACCGCGTTGGCTGCTGCTGCATCAAGACGATGTGGAGGAGGAGGTGGAAGAAGAGGAGGAGGAAGTCAATTCCTTCGGGATTCGCACCTCGTCAGACACAGAGACAACAAAGTGAGACAACAGTTTAGTCTACAAATGCAGCTGGAGGAGGAGATATGTTTTTAAAACGAGTCTGAACACTGGGTTGTTGAACTGAAAGGGAAAAAAAGCATCGCATGTTTTCGCATGACATGCGTGGGACTTTGTTCTAGAAAAGGAACTATTCATAAAACTGACATTTGTTCCTGCGCCTCTCAGACGCTCCAGAAGGCACAATGTCCGGTTCCCTGCTGGGTGCAATTTGTGAGGCCACTGTGAGTCGGCCCCATGATGTAAGTGACTCACATTTAGTCAAAAGTTTAACATCTGAATTCCCGCATGTGTTTCAAAGTAATCAAAAAAAATGCTGGTAAGACAAGCTGCATTGTGGCATTTTAGTCCAAAATGCAACGATCTTCCTATGAAAGTGATTTGAAGTGGCCTGTTTGGCCTCTGGCAATCCTGTTTACTTTCAGCACCACGGACAGCGACTAAACAATCGCCTCAGGGCACCAATGGGCTCAAAGCAAAAGTCCATTACAACATTTTATTTGCAAATAAACAGTCTGAATACTAAAAGCTGCTTTAATTAAATCTCAACAGAATTGATATATGAGACCAGAGTATATGTAACATTTCATTACAAACAGATGCAAAACAACCACAACGATGCAAAATGAACACAAATAGATACAAAACAACCACAAACAGTGTAGGAGGGGTGGGGGGCCTTTTACGTTTTTGTGTCCAGGGGCTCATTGTTTCATAATCTGTCCATGGCTGTAGACTTTTTGGAGTTACAACCACAGCTATTTCTTGATTGCTTACTTCCCATTAGAATGTTTAAAGTTATTCATTTTGTCACACTGTGAAAAATGGGCCTCCCAGCCCACGTCCACACAGGATGGTGGCGACAAGGACACACTGAGAATGGGTGGTGATGGGGTGAAGACACAGCAAACAGCCAACGTGGATTTGCGGTGAAAATATAGATTTATTTACAGTGCTATAAAATACGTCGTCCAGCACTCTGCCAACAACAACAAAAAAAAACTTCCAAAACAAACAAACAAAAATGAACCAACGGGTTTCTCAATTTAACTAGCACAAGCAAAAAATTCTCTTCTTTCAATAATTCTCTGTATACAACCTCTCAGCAAGTTGA
The DNA here is from genome assembly GCF_008315115.2 of Sander lucioperca. Lineage (NCBI taxonomy): Eukaryota > Metazoa > Chordata > Actinopteri > Perciformes > Percidae > Sander > Sander lucioperca. The sequence goes on along the minus strand of NC_050181.1, from coordinate 7,981,167 downwards.
CACTCTCCTGACTCTCTCTCGAGGGCAGAAAAAAAAACCCCTCGCTTTAAATAGGGCCCCTAAATTACGCTAATTGGTAGAAACCAACGTGACAGGGCGTTTTGTTATGTATAGTGGTTCAGCAGATATTTTCTCTAATCACACACATACATTGAAATATAGTTCATTATACACCTCAGTACTCCTAATAATAATAACATTAATTTCCTGTAATTAAATAATAATCGCATTACAATACAGCCCATAATTTTATACTGCTACAATAGCTCTCCCCCGCTCAAATAAACACTTTCCCCTGTCCCAAACAGGGAATAAAACTAGCAATTGTCAGGGGCTCGTGTTCCTTGGGGAAACAAATTGATGCAGGACCAGGAAATGAAAGTAGGTGCTATCAGTGTATTGTTGGTGTTTGCATGCACAATGTACGGATTAACAGAATGAAATGTGTTATGGAGCAGAATCGACGGGTACCGCGTCGTTCGCTATATGGTTTACAGATGTTTGGTGAGTAACTGAAAGTTGTGTAAATAACGCGCATGAATGAATCACGCCGCGGTTGCCAGCACCGCGTGTAGTTACAAACATTAGACACTATATGTGTGTGTGCATGTTTGTGCATGTAGGATAAGGTAGTCAGTTTAAATGTTGTGGGGAATGTCAGGCGAGTTGGGGAAAAGGAGGGGCTCTACCTTTTCACATACATGTATTACACTGAATAAACAATGGAACAGCTGATCATTTACAGCTAATTATTAAACAAGAACCAGGGCTTTAAATGTGAGTCTTTAAATTGTATTCATTTTCCAAACGTACCCTCCATCTTTAAAACTGTGCCCCAGTCTGGCCCCCCCTATTCAGTTTCTAAACCAGCCCCTGGATCCAGGCACAATTTCCAGTGGCAGCTATATGCAGTATAGTGTTTTGAGTGCAGGGTTGATTGATCACCCAGCTGGGGCCTTTTGATGGGTTGGCCATAAATCAATGAGGCATAAAAAGTAGAACCTGTCATGATATGGACATTCTCAGAGAACAAAACAGAAAACAGGACGGACCACAATAACTGACTAGAAGACACTCGCCCTATCAAAATGTATTAAATGTTGGGGGGGGGGGACATCCAAGAAAACGCCTGATTGGATGAAGGGTAGTGACGCATATCTCCTGCTGTTCCCGGAACATTTTAACACTATTACTGGCCTCAAGGACATCCATGGAAATGCTCCAATTGAGAGAAATTCAAAAATTCTCTGCTATTGCAGACAGCAATCTGTGGTCTATTTTTGTATACCATAATAGCAGGTAAGACAACTATATGAGGCTTGTTTCCATGGAAAACACTCAGCTTCATCTTTCAGTGGCTTTGCAATTGAATTTCAGATGAGGCAGCGAGGCAACAACAGTCTTACACTGCTCTGATAATTACAACTGTGTGAGCAGAACAGAGAAAGAAAAACAAAAAAATTAAATCTCCCTGTTTTTTTAGATTTGGGTTTTATTCTTATTTGTGGTCACAACACAAAATAATTGATTAAGGCTTTTTAGGCATTTAATGAAGGACCCTGGCTGCATCTCATGTCCCTTATTTGATAGCTCCTCGACTCCTCGGTCTTCGGCCAAACCAGAAGTTGTTCTGTCCCTCCTCGGTGAAGACCGTCTCAAAGCTCTTATTTCCGTCCCGAGGACCGAGGAGCAAGCATTGAGGAGGGATCATCGAGGAGCTATAGGCGAGGATACATGAGAGCAGCCTTCCCGGAAGTCATGCAGCTGAAAGAGTTGCTAACTTCGCCCACTGATACAGCTGACGAATTAATGTGATGCTTCAGAGGAAAGGACGTCTCATCCCACATTTCACATTTCCTCATTACCTACCTTTAAACGACATGAGAAGCACCTCTGGTGACATTTATGGTGAGTACAATAATTGAAATGTTTGTCAGGGTCAAGAGTCAAACCAGCAACCTTCTGGCTATTAAATGGCCTCTCGACCCCGAGAACAGAATACTATAGCTAGCTATAGGTTATTACACATATTCAAATGAATATGTCACTTGAGTGGTGATGGCGCAGTGGATATGACACATGCCTTTGGTGTGGGAGACCTGGGTTCAATTCCCACTGCGATACATCAACCAATGTGTCCCTGAGCAAGACACTTAACCCATAGTTGCTCCAGAAGTGTGCGACCTCTGACATACAGTATAGCAATTGTAAGACGCTTTGGATAAAAGTGTCAGCTAAATGACATGTAATGCAAAGCTGGCTTAGCATAGTGGGACGTGGGTAGAGGAGTATTGTTAATGACATTTCTTGTATTGTATATGGACTAATAACTGGATAACATGTTTTTTTTGTTCTGTTCACACTGTAACCTTGACAGTACTTCCCCTTTTTACCTTTGTGGATGTCACGGTTTGAGAGGTTTCAAAAGGAGGACCCAAAAGCAGAATACCAGTCGGGCAGGTTGGCAGAGCAAAATACTAGCTTTAATAAACCTAAGGCTGAATACAAAAAAACAAGGTCACTAGAAATACTTAACACTAGAAAATAGACTGAGAGCCAGGAACAAACGCAGACAATTCGACACTGAAACAAGAGAACACTATACACAAGGAAAGGTGGGTGGTAACGAGGGACAGGTGAAACACATCAGGGTGGGACAGACAATCATAAAAGGCGGGAAAACACACAAGGCAGGAAGAAAAACAACCCATGACAGAAAAACAAATAAAATAAAATAGAAATAAAACAAAACCCAGGGTCATGACAGTGGATTTGCTAGAAAAGATTTAAAACTGTATGATAAAAGGATAAAGAATAATTGAGTTGTCAATCTTTCTGTCTTTGGAAAGCATTTGTTAAAATCATGCTTTTGCCGAGATATTAAAGTAAAAAAATTCAATAAAATAAAATAATGAAGTCGCCTAAATTGGATCTGTGAAATTCAGCCCAAAAGTCAAGATGAAAAATTTAAACTTGAACATACGAGCCACCACAGATAAGCAATCAAGCCTGAATGGAGTTGATCTGAACCATCAGGTTATGTTCTGTTGATCCAACAAAGAGACGAAGAAAAAAAAGTGTTTGCAATTGTTTAACATGAAATTAAAATCTCATAAATTCAGATAGAAGGTTTTCACAGTAAAATATTTTATTGCTGTAAATTCTCTGGTGTTTAATTTTCAACATTAAGAAATCAGTTATTAAATGTCATAATGAAAATGTGCAGTTACTTACAAAGTTCAAATAATTATGGCCTTTCTTTGCCTCTATAATAATATTAAGCCTCGACCCCCCTCTGGCCTCCCTAACTGTGGCAAATATTTTCATACATTTTGAACCCATCTTTATCCCCAAATATGGGACATTATTCATGTGCAGTGATAAATAAAATGTAGGTTAACACTAAAGGAGTATTCTTGTGTTTATTGTTATATGTGTATCGTTAGTCTTTTTTTAAAACCAAACCAATGGAGGGTTGTTGGTATGTAACACTTGTGCTTAATCTATTTGGTAAACCCTAAAATTGCATGTGGCCCCAGCCTGGCCCCTCCATTTGAAATGGTCTAAGGACACCACTTTAGGTGATCACTGTAAGTTTCCACTATAACATCTTGTGAAAAGGTTCCCTAATACACTTATAGTCCAAAAGTTTCAGATATGGTCAAATGAAATGGTAAACCTCTGTCAAACAACTAATACACGGGCATGTCCAGCCATCCTACTTTTTTTATTAAGAAGCCCTTAAATTATCGTAAGTAATGATCAGTTGGTTTTTCCCCGGCCTGCTATTCCCTTGATTTGTCAGCTCCCAGTGTGACATTTTGTAATGTTCTATGCAGTTATTTATATATATATATATATATATATATATATATATATATATATATATATATATATATATATATAGTTAGTCAATAGATTTGAGAAGTTGCCCACAAACAGATGAGAAAAGTTTGTTTCTTGTTTGTTGCTTTATGGATACAAATCAGTCTCTTGAAGGTGTTTATGCTCCATTGCCCCTCCACTCAATGAGGCTCTCCACAGGACATATCTCCTTCTCTCTGCTCGTCTCTTTTTTGCCATTACACACCAATCATACTGTTGGATTGCCATGGCAACTCGTCTTCGACAGAATGTGGGATGGGAAGCATCAAGTGGTTGAGTGCTAAGCCCACCTACCCACCTCATCTCAAAGAGGACGCTGTGGGGAACCAGGCAAGACGTCATGCTAACCCCCATCCTCTCTTCATTCTCCTCCCACATATCTGTCTCCCACTGAGTGCCCCACTTGTAGGGAATTAATCAATCAATCAGCTATGTGTATGAGAAGAGGCCGAGGAGGGGGACAGAGGACTTTGTCTGCAAAAGATACCAAAAAATGTTGCGTTACATAGGACCATTCAAATCCCAACCAGTTTTTACCATTTTGTTTAATTTTATTACCTTTTTTTATTTATTCATTGAACAGTGAGTGTCCTGATTGGATAACTGAAACCACAGGTGCATGATGATGATGATGATGATGATGATGATGATGATGATGATGATGATGATGATGATTGAGTGTCAGTCTGAAGATTTTCCCCACAAACTCACAAACCAGGATTGCTAGAAAACAAAAGCAGCAGAAAAATGGACAAAAAGTTAACAATAGTTATCAAATTAACATGCAAAATTTGTGGGTACATAAAAATATTGTTGCAATGGGCTTTAAAATCCAGAAGTTAGATGGTTTTACCTATTCAAAATTCTTAATAACGAACCGTTACTTCTTTCCTTCAGTTCTTCAGTTTTGATCGTTTATCGTTTTTTTGCCCCCAACAGCGCCTTCCAGGCAGCGCTGCCTGAAAGGCACTAGGATTAGGCACTGGTTATGGTTAGGGTTAGGGTTAAGGTTAAGGTTAGGGTTAGGTGCCTTGAAGGCAGCGGTGGCAGCACTGCCTGGAAGGAGCAGTTGGGGGCAAAAAACACCATTGAGCGTTTTGAACCCCGATGAAGATCTGCTGATCAACAGTTGCATGCACCGTCAAAGGCAGTGAAGGTGAGGGACTGCTAGCTAGTAGGTTTAAAAATGCAGACAATGCAGGATTTCGAATATACATCTAGAAGATAGAAATTGCTCCTGATACTATGTGTAAAGTTTTCTTTGTTGTTTAAAGAAAAGGGCATGTTTTCAAGTAAAATGAATTGCCATACTGGCATTAGCCTCTGCAGTTTATAGTACATAGGCTTTTTGGTTGAGACAGTGACATTTTTCTCACACTAGTTTCCCCCAGTTGTGATGATAAATGATGATATTGGCCTAAAATATAGCGATTGGACTTCTTGCAACTGTGAGTGAAGATATTTGCATGGCGAGGTAGTGATCTCTTGTCAATTTTGAGTTTGCCCTCACTACCCCTCCATCACTGCTTGTATTTGGGGTTGACCTGTTTTACAAGACATTCTGCGTTCAGCATCATTGGTGTTTTTAAATATTTAAGGTCCTGTGTTTAACATTTTAACATTAATTTTGATGAATTAACATAATTACCACAAACAAAGAGTTCACCGCCAAGACGATTGGCAGATTCAACCGGCCTTTCCTCTACATTTTGTGTGCTATACCCGGTTAAAATTTCACAGGAAGTCTGCTGGATTGCTTTATGGCACAAACAAATAAGGAGGAAAAAGCAGAGGAGGGCTGCTGATCTTCCAGCACAGAAGGAGCTAATATTTTCTCACAATGGCAGATGGTGAGATGAGCAAAAATGCGGATGGAAAATTCTCAAGTCTCAGTTACGAGTTCTCACCCATTTTCTTGCTCTTAAAAACAAATGCATGTGGAGAAATGCCAGTCAGTTGAAGGGATGCAGTATGGTTTGTGGGAAATGTGCCCTTGATTTTATGAGGCATGAACACCAACCAACTGAATATCACTACCATGTGAGATGAGTTGCTTTGAATATGATCTCATTTAGTCACTTTCTTTGAAACAAAACATCAGGCAAAATAGTACAGTATATTTCTTCCATTTGCAAATACACTGGTGACTGGTCATGCTAAACAGATTACTCCAACTGCAAGTTCTTTACAGTAATTTGAGAATGTTATACAGTATTGGGGTTAATATGTAACACATAGAGACTTTAATGATGTTTAAAGGGTCTTTCATAGGTTTTCTTCTGAAGCCATCAATATCAGTATGACAGTATAGGGCCTGAACCTCCACTTTGTTCCTGACAAGTCTGTTCAAAAGCTTTTGATTGCCTTTAATGTGCAGCTGGCAGTGCGACTTCTCAGAGCATGCTGATATAATTGCAGGTTGTCAGAGAAAAGAGAAGAGCAGCTCAACAAAATGTTCTGTAATGGATGACACATGTCGTCACAAGGTCTTTTCACCAGTGTGGGAGATAAGAATGACAAATCACGCTTCAGAAGACTCAAGGGGAGATTTGAATGCGTATGAGAAGAGTGTTTACTGTATTTATTGTTAGTTACCATGTTCAAGCATTTCCACTGTTGGCAGTCTAAGCAACAGTGGTGCTTAAAGACAGATAAAGGAGAACCAATGTTTACTTGTCAGTTATAATTTGTGTAACTACTAAACGAAGATATACAAAATGTCACTTATTGAGACATTATGCACAGTACTACACAGGACTACTTTTTTCTCTTTTTAAAACTACAGTAGGCCCATATGTATGTAGCTTTTAGAAGTTGATTCATCTGTGTCCATGAACACTATTTAACTTAGACTTTAGTCTAGTTCCCAACCTTTTTGGCTTGTGACCTCTTAAAACAAAGCATTGTCTACATGTGACCTCCCCTTTACTGGTTGCATATGTCTTGTTATGGTTTTGGGATATTTCTGTTACCAGTTTGTTCTTTTCTGTTGTCTTTATTGTTTATTTGTGCATTTTCCCTGTGTTGTATATTTATTCTGTTACCTGTTTGGATATTTCTTTTGCCTTGTTTGTAGATTTCTGTATGTATCTTGTTTTGTATATTTCTGTTGTGTGTATTTGTATTCCCTGTTCATTGTGTAGTTTGTGTACCCTGTTGACTGTTCTGTTCTCTGTGTATATTTCTGTTTCCTGTTTTATTTTGATAGTCTGTTTTCTGTCCTGTCATGTCTAGTTTTACTTTTTGCCTTTGTTGATTGTCCTGCCCCGCCCTGATGTGTTTCACCTGTCGTGTCACCTGTTCCTCATTTGTTCATTACCTCTTGTATTTAACCCCTGTGTTCCCTTTGTCTCTTGTCAGATCGTTTTGTATTCCCTCGTGTCAGTGTGTGTGTGTCTTCGTCAGTCTCTCCTTTTTCTCCCCGGTATTAGTTTTTGCCTGCAGCTCACAGGACTCCTTGTTTGTTTTTTGTTTTTTGAGGAAATAAACCTTTGAGTTTCAACGCTGCTCCTGCCTGCCTCTCTCTCTCTCTGCGTTTGGGTCCACTATTCCTCACTCATCATAACATGTCTACCAGTTAGTAATCAGAATCAGAGAAATCAAAGAAATAGACATAACAGCTAAAAACAAGGACAACAAACCTGAACAAGGTAAACATAAACATTTGACTTATGTACAGATATACAGTAGATATGTGTCAAAAATATCTATATACATAACACACAACAGCACAATGCCTTTTGTAGACAAGACAATAGTACAATGGTGTAGAATGCAAAGGGTGCTGGAATACAAATTACATTATTAATGTAACAGGTTGTTATATACATGAAGTAGTTAGATTTGGCAGTATATACAGTGTGCTTGTATTCATATTGACAGTAATGATATTTACATGTTAAAAAACAGTGTTTAACTGTACAAATATATAATTTACAGGTAGGCCTACAGTGAAGTACAATGGATGTTTGGTGTTACAGTTGTGACCAGTTTTCCTGTTTTGTTTGAATATTTTTTAAACGTGAAAATGCTTAAAATTATCCAGTGATTAACAAAAAAAAGCAGAGGATTAGAGAAAAGTCTAAACAAAACATCAATTGGTGTAGCAGAAATGTTTTTTTTTCCTATCCTGCTAATAATCTCATGACCACTTAACCTGTGACCACCTGCAAGGGTCCCAATAGACTACACTGGTAAAACTCAAAAGTTAGCCTATTTGGGCTGTTAAAGTGCATGAAAGAGGGTCAGTACCTTACATGGCCCTCTAACATTCATTTTGAAACCACTCACCATCAGCTTTTACATTTAACCACATTAATCTTTGTTAGAAAAGCTCTTTGTTTTCTCAAGTTGATTAAAAACATAGATCTTTAGCTTTTACAAGCCAAAATACATAAACTACAACATGAGGGACTAATTGGCTCTAGGTTCTGCTTCTCTACACTGTTGTTATTGTAAACATTTCGTGGACCATCAAAGAGATCAGTGGGGTTATGGTTGATTCTTTCACTGATAGTCCATGAAATACTGACGTGGGAACGCACACAAGTTAAGCACATAAGACACACTTGTTTGTTTTATATCATTGTTTTCTTTGTTTTGGTTTATGTGTAGGTTTTAGGTTGAAGAACACTTGAGAGTGTTAAAGAGAAAAAATACAATAAATCCTATTTTCAGCAAACAAAGAGAGACAAATGCAAAAGCAGGACATTGATATGCAATGGTTGTAACATCAAGAATCAGAGCAATATTCAGCAGACATTAAAACTGGATATCAAACCCATTACATAGCTCTAATTTTATATTCAGCATGGCTCTGTTTATTCTTAAACAGGGTGGTGTTGATGTCTTTGTTTTCACCACTATGAATTTTATTTCTTAGTTATTGCCTCGCTAATGAGGGCAGGCAACAGCATTATAAACCCTTCCAAATGGCTTTTAACAGGTTGTGTCTAAACTTAATGGTTTGTTTGGCACATTGTGCATCTCCTGCACACATTAAAGTTGAGGGAGGGACAATTAGGGGGAGTTCCCACCTCAAGTCACTAAATAATTTTGCTACAGTAAATGCACATTTATCTAGATGACATTCGCTGTGAGTAAATCTGAACCATGTACCTGCTGCAAGGTGTGGTAATTTATATTTTTTTCATATATTTTGTCAAGATTAACTTAATTACTTAATTCTAAACATTTAGTCAAAATATCTTCAGACTAAAGTCAAACAGAGTTATGTATGAACAAAGATCTGCCACAGTGATCACGATACAGTTGCTCGATAAGTTGCCATGTGCCACATACTTGTAGTAATCACTGTCATTTTTCTTTAGACAACTAATTATAAGGCGAGTGGAAGCCAGCTGCATGACCTCAGGGCTTTGTTCAAGCAGCTGGAGCTTTCAGTATGCTACAATGACCATTTGGTCTTTTTCTGTTGACTGAGATCTGATGAATCTCCTGAGGCTTCATCACAGAATGATAACTGAATGCTACTATAGGTGATCCCAAAATGGATGCATCCTGGTGACCCACTGTCTTTGTTTCTTTTAATGTTACTATGAGGCTAACATTTGTAGTTTTGAGTAAAATATCTTAAATGGACTGCCATAAAATTCAGATAAGCGGGATGAAATGTAACTACTTTGATGATCTCTTAACTTTTCATCTTGTGCCATCATTAGCTCAAAAATTTAATTTACCCAATAGTCTGGTTAACGAGCAAATGCCTGCAAAACTAATGACATTCCCATCTGCCTCAGCTGCACCGTGGGTGCATACTGAGCACCCTTGTGTGCCAGACTGCTAGTAAGCTACATTCATTTAACATTAAACACTGCAGTTGGTGCTAAGTGGAGCGTCTGTCAGAGTGTGATTGGTTATGTTGCTGTCAGTCCCCTGCTCCATATCCTGTCCACCAATCACAGCGTCTCTTTGATTCTTAATTTCCCACGAAGCTGATTGCGGTTACGTGTCAGTTAAACTTTTCAACTCCAATCCTATCTGTATTTGTGAGACGTGGCGCTGTCCGGAGTTGAAAGATTTACTTTATGGCTTTATTAGGAGGAAAACATAAATCGGCGCCTATGGACGTGAGCATTTAGCTTAAAAAATACTGCTGTGCCTAATGCCTCATTACCACTGCATACAGACCCTACGGCACGGCACGGCTTGACTCACTTGGAACCAGTCTGTTTTTTGTTTTTCATTGGCAAAAGTTGTGAAAAGTACCTGGGAGCTGGTACTTTTATTGGAAGCATTCTAAGCAAGTTGAGCTGATACTAAAAGGTGGAGTTAAAACACTGCAGACCACTGATTGGTCACTAGAATCATCACTTGCTTGACACGGGACATCCTGCACAAACCCTCTATTTTTAAATAGACAAGCTACCAATAATAGAAACTGCAATTTTTATATTCACTTGAACCAGATTTTAAAAGATGGCAGCCTGCAAAACCAGTCCGTGGTTAACTGACGTAGTGAGTGAGATTAGTATGTACCAGAAAGCACATTAAAGATCAGTCAATTTTGCCAGTAAGCAAAGCAGAAGTCAGTTTTCTGGGTGGGTTATGGCAGGGGCATCTTTGGAAATCTAATGAGAGAAAGGTTGGATATTGAGTGATGTGCAGGGTAAAAGGTACCGCATTATTAAACTACATTTACTCAGTAACCATAATTATGTTGATGGCAGCAGGTAGGAATGTTGAAAGATTTTTTGTTTGATTTATTTAAAGCAAACACCGCTGGTTACTTTGTGGGTGTAGCTGAGAAAATGCGACTTTCAATATGACACCATTACGGGTTTCTCTCAAAACACATACAACATGCACACTGTGATAAAGTGATGACATTTGTAGTGCATGTCTATGTGTATTTAGTTTTATTTGTGCAGGAATGACACAATGCCACCAAATGCAGAGGGTCTACTAAGAGAAGAGGTCAAATACATTATTTTTCAACATGAAAAATTCTATAACTGGCTGTTTAGAGTCAAAGGGTGTACTGCTTTATCGTGTGTTTGTGATGCACTTTGTTAAAAAGGATTTTACAAAGTATGGTAATAGTTTACAGTACAAAACAAATGTGAGTAGTTACTAAGGAACAACCTGATAATCATTGAATTGTTAATGAGTAGTCCCTGAATAATAATAATAAGTGATTCGAGGACTATTCAGTTGAGTTACAAGAGAACACCAGTCCTGACAACATCAAAAATACTAGTTTATTTGCTTTCTTTTGCCGAGTATGAGAAATTCCAGAATGTGTTGTGTGACGTTGACCAATTAGTAGCACAGTCATATACGCTGTAACCATGGTAGCATGAAAGAGAATGGATGTGCTGCTGTAAAACAGAGAAAAGATCATTTTCTCTTTCTTTTTTTCTCTCTCTCTCTTGTCCCAAACACAATACAGTCAGTATCAAAGGCTACACACTGCTATGGACGCTATTGTTTTTTTACATTCTTGTTCTCGGAAGTCAGTCCCTTGCGCGCAATTATGGAACCCACTGCAGTTCTAGGCATGGCCCGCCCTTCGAAGCAACCCGATTAGTTGAGGTTAGACATTGACCTTGAGTAGTTAAGGTTAGGATAGCCAATTGGTCAGGGGATAGGACCTGAGCGAGCATGGACGCCTGGCTAATCGTAGCGCGCAAATGCTATTGAAGGGCGGGTCTTGCCTAGAACTGAATTACCAAACCTCGTGCCACGAACACCATGGCGACCACAATTAAGCGGTTAGTTCAGACACAAATGCATTAGGTTGGAGCCTGACAAGATGGATTTTTGTGATATGTGATGAATTAAGCTGCCGTGCAAGGTAAACAGTGATCACCTTATCAGACAAACTACTGTCTAGTCTGAACCCGGCATTACTAATGATTAAGTAAGTCATTAATGACTCATTGATTAACAAGTTGTTCCTCAGTAACTTCTCACATTTTAGTTAACTGTATCGTAAGTGTTACCCAAAGTATAAATTGAGATATAATTTTAAATAATGTATTTAGTGTTGCATCCACAATACTTGTCGCTTGCATGTCTGTCATAGATAAATTCACAAATCTTTGAGAATAACAGCAGTTTTAAATAGCACACGATCTGGCTCCCACACATCAGAGAAATCAAGGAACAAAACATCCCTGTTGTCATGGAGACCAAAAGAGTCTGGAGTGCTTTATATATACAGTATTTGTTGGTTGTGTGGAGAATTGAGATATCAGTTTCTTCTTTTTAGGTCTGACAGGAAACGAGAAATGTTTAAATACTCTGTAAAGCACGAAGCAGAAGTTGTTGTCTTGCATTGACAAATCCAACATCCAGAGGAAATTAGGTTTTAGGAAGATAAAAATTAACACATTAACACGTTGGGAACTGAAACTGAGAAATTTCACCCCCTTTAAATGTGCAGGAAAACAAACAAAAAGGAGCGTGATGTACACTAACATGACAAATACTTTGCAGTTTTATTCTAATCACTGGCAATAAATCTCTGATGCCTGGGAGTTTTCAGAGGTAAAATAGATTTTTTTTCCCCACATGCGTAAGATACTGTGTGTGATGGTACGAAATGACTATTAAGGTGCAAGGAAAATAAATTAGCTTGAGGTTGCACAGCCTATTACTGCAAGTGTGTTTTCTGTAGAAAGCACACAAGGGAATTAAGGTACTGATGTCAAGTCAGCTGCCCTCCAGACTGTGGCAAAAAAAAAAACGAGCCATAGATCACTTCTGCGGTGTTTCACTGTAGTGATAGATATTAGGAGAAAAAACAAAAAGGTTACCAAGCTGATTTACTTCAAACAAAGGCCCCAGTATTAGTGCTAATAAGTGATGACGTCACCAGTGAGCTCGATGAAATCAGAAAATGGTTTTACTTTCTATGTGTTTGTGACTTCTTGCTGAACTGCTCAAAACAAAAGGCATGCAGAAAGGGCTGAACATATCACCTACTCCACAAATGGCATACAGGGACACACAGCTGCTTAACTAAACTGTTAATAAGCAGTAGGACTCTACTTTGATAACCTTTCCCATCTTGAGAGGAGCCTAAAAGCTTAATTGTGCCTGCTTCTAGTACCCCATGGTCTTAAAATGGGTACTCCTGCCATTTAGAAGATCATAAAGTTTGGACTCAGAAGAGACAATTTTTTATTAAAACAAAAATATCAAAGCAGCAGAGGCTAAGGTATCCTCACTTTTAGTCCCTATAGTGTTTAAGCCCCAAATACACTGGATCCTAAATTTTACATAATGCAACTCAATAGCATTTTTTGTGTGCAAGTGTAAGTGCACAGCTGTGCAGCTAGCTTAACACGTCCTCAGATAAAGGTTAAAGACAGCAGTTTAGTTGTAGGACAAAACATTCAATCAAAGAACATCAGAAGAACATGAGACCATAAAAAAAAGAGTTAGACCAAAGGTGTTGTAAATAGTCTAATTAGCGAAGGCAAACTATTACTGCCTACACATAACTGGGTTATATTAGTTGAATTACGGTTAAACATTAGAGCAAGTATAATCCAGTTAACCTAAACTACAGCACTTCAATCTAAATATACTGTGGCATGTACAACACATTTTGATAATTATGCACATTAACAGTAACAGTTAGTGACAGCAAAGTGAGACCAACACAATCCTTGGATTCATTCGTTTTTAAATTTTTTCAACATAACAAAACAACAAAATCCTCACTGTATGTCTCTTATTCTGTGTTTTATATGTTATGTCACTAATGACATGTTTTCTGGTTTCTATCGTACATCCCTTTGGAAATACACCACATTAAATAAACTGGTGTTGGGGAAATCAAGTTGCTGTGAACCTTGTAAACACTTTCATCAAATTATTGCATTTTTTTCTGTTTAATTCACAATGATTGGGCCATTGCTTTAATCAAGCTATTACTCAATCTTGTAATTTACACTAACTGGGCTAAACATTAAATGCATGGAAAGTGGACAGCACAGGAGAAACGGCTATTATGGACTGGATTTTTTTATACAGTCTATGGTAAAAAACTAAGTATTACCAAGCTTACCAATCATTTCTGTATTCATCACAATATTTGCAGGTACTGGTGCATACCAGCAAATATAAATGCACACACATGCAAACATTTACTGAATTTAAAATTTTCTCTGTAGTTGCTGCTGGAAAAAAGTTGTTTATTTGGCACATAGCTACAACAAACAAGACAACAGTTACATAATTTATCATAATACATCACACATTTGATATCAGCCTATTTCACAAACAAAAGCCATTAGACTATTACACAGCACACATAAGAAGTTCCTTACACACACACACACAAATACACACACACACACACACACACACACACACACACACGCGCATGCATGCACACGCACACACACATACACGTTTGTTTTGGATTGTTGAAGAAAAGACATGCCGTGCAACTCCAAAGCTTATGACGCGAACAAGCATGAAATGTTAACAGCCTGCGACGGGCACTGAGTCTGGTGAGTGGAGACAGAGAACAAATTTAAAAAAAACAACAACAGGGTTCTGGTTTATACAGCATGCACAAAATAATGTAAAGTTCAAGAGCAGAAAGCAAATGCTGACTATGTAAGGTATCAATACTGTAATGTGTGTGTTTCTTTGAAGAGCATATACAGTAATAATATTTCTAGAGGGAAGCAACATTTTCATATACTATAGAATGTCCACAGAGGATTCAAAGAGTCCTGGACTTACAGTATCTGCTTTATCATGTTAATCTAAATTCTTGACAGGAAGTTAGGTAGACAGTGAAATAAAGTCACAAAGGTAGTGAAAATATAAATAAGTCCTGTAAAAATATAAATGTTAAATTCAGAGTAAACAAGTAAAAAATGAGTGAAGAAGGGAGTGATTTTGGACAGCCTACATTATGTTCAGTACTAGTCAAGCCAAGTCATTGTTACTTCAGTAGCCCAATATCACACATTTGCCTCAACAGGCTTATGGCATGCATGGGCTACAAAAATGAGGGATGAGGATACAAATGTATGAGACAAACATTTTAAATTGTTTGTTTCCAGATTACTTTCATGCTGTATCATAGATTTGTGCAGAGAATCACATACATGCATGCACATAATATACAGTACATCTAGCAATTTTAATATCTAAAAAGAGCTTTAAGGCACACGCTTTTGAATATCAATACTGTCCAAGTGAAAGCATAAATAAATGTGATCAGATTTCTCAAATGAAGCACACATGCACATTATTTACCCTATTTAGTTAGTTTCATCTGGATCATCACAAGATTTGAACCTCGGCTTGTCAAAGTATGTCACCATTTAGCTTTTGTTCTCCTGTTGTTATCTATTTTAACTGTATGCGTTCCTCCTATTTGAGGCTGAGCTACATAAAACTGAAGGGTGTTTATGTATGCTTCACCCATGTACAGTATGTGCTGTGTGACATATATTATTTAATCTACACCAAGTGATATTAGAGATGACTTTGGGTTACATCTCTAGGCACCTGATTATATATTGTAAATGCATACTTTATCAGCTCCCTGGGTACAGTTATTGTCACGTTTCGCTTGTATCTGTGCATATATGTATGATCAGAGAAAATATTTCCTTTACTTACATGTAGCACATAAACCATGCAGTGAGTCTGGTATTATTATTTATGTATAGAAGTGTATGTAGGTATGTCTAACTGTCAATACGAAACAGATACTGCATTTTAAAAACAATAAGAGTTTAATCTGAACAGAGGTGTGTTGGTGAACTCTCAGTGGTTCCCAGTTTACTTTACATGTATTTTCACAGCATACATGTACTTCATTAAATCTTAAACTCGGACCTAATGAACCCATGCTGTGCTCACAATGTGGTGCTTCTATTTTAGTAACAGACAGGGCGCTTGGGAACATATCATTAGGTCATAATATCTCCTTGCAGTGAGTTCATCCAAGCAGGGGTGTCGGACTGGGGGGAGGGGGGGAGGAGACTGAGTACCACAAAAAGATGCTAGAATGAATAGCTGTGGATGTGGGAAGGGGCCCATAGAGAATGCCTTTTTACAGGCCCCATAATTTTGTGCTAAGCCCCTGCATCTATAAAATATAATATACAAAACATGTTTAATTTGCAGTAAAAAATATGTATTTTCTTGCAAATTTTAATGAGTAAATGCAAATGAAAAAAGAGCATCCCTCCAAAGGTATTTTACTTTCAAATGATGGGGAAAGGTTTTGTATAATTTCCTAAATGTGGTTTAGTTTTGTGAATAAATTGGTACATCACGGTGCACCTCTGTTATTTCCACACATGGACAAACATCAAAAGAATTTTTCCCATTGCTGTTCTGTAACTTAACACCATGTAAATATGTATTGTTGTGGCCTGATCTTAGTAAATGGGCCAATATTTAAGGGTAAACACTGTGTATGTGGGCTTTGTGCAGCACTGCAGCTTCTCCATGTGTGTGTGAAGATACAGCACTTTGATGAGGACTTGTTTAAATGAATGCTGGCATTGCTGACTTCAGTTAGACAGAGATAAAACATCACAAACAATACAGCCATGTAGTACATCTCAAATGGTTTCTCCTTCAACATGAAATAATACAGATAAAGAACAGTGAGGTAAATTGTTTGAATTGGTTTTAAAAACAATTCAAACACTTGTTTTCTTTAACTTCTAGTCAGTTATTTTTTCACTTTTATTTTTTGCTCCTTCAACATGTTACTATTGAATACTATCCTGAATAAACCTTTTGCATTGTAGACAATTTAGTTGTCTCTTGATTTCGTACTACATACAATTTGTATACAGTACATACTACATTCTAATTGTAATAGTATACTATTTCTGCAGTTGGTATACATCAAAAATCAACACACTTTACAATTTTGTACGAACAGGAAATGAAACTGTGTGTGTACTGTACATCATAATGTGCTTAGATGTGATGTACAGTGTGACTTTTGAACGGCATTAATACCAAATTAAACGTTTTTCTAATTAATTAATACTTACGTTTAGTTTTCCTTTATTTTTCTGTAGCTGTCTCATCACCATCCAAAATTTCTTTTAATATTTAGCAGATGTGAGCAACTCCTCCATTTCCTTTGTCTATTAAACAATCAAACAAAACAGGCCTTTGTGTATAACTTTTCTGAGTATGCTTAAAGGTAAAGGAAACTTGATTTCCATCTGTATGTAGATTTAAACAATTATGACAAATTATCTACCTCAGAACCGCACACAACACATCCATGAGTCCTCGGCTTCTATGGCAATACACAAATACGGCACGAGAAAATTCACGCTGCACACAAATATTGTTTTTTTTTTGTCACTTTGAATAGGATCCTTGAAGGTTTTATGGTGAAGTGTACATGTTTTTCTTGTAATTGTTTTTGAACGGTTTAC
The DNA here is from genome assembly GCF_008315115.2 of Sander lucioperca. Taxonomy (NCBI): domain Eukaryota; kingdom Metazoa; phylum Chordata; class Actinopteri; order Perciformes; family Percidae; genus Sander; species Sander lucioperca. Next base: position 7,963,873 of record NC_050181.1, on the reverse strand, counting down.
ACTTAACAGAAGTCACATTTTCTCAACACTGATTAGTTAAAAAAATTCCCAGGGTGCCAAAACACTAGCCAACCTAAAAAAACAAAACAGAACAAGGAAATAAAGATGATAAACTTTAGGTTAAAACATTGGAGCAACTAAAAACAATTGTTGACAGCTGTACCATTGCAGCTAGATAGATAACTAACTAGCGAAGCTAGTTACCTATAGCACCTATAGCAATTGACAGATGATAGAGGCTGATAAATACAGGCTATCAGTTAAGGATGACAGATACAGACTCAAGCTGTAAAGAGTATTTACAACCACAGAAGGTATAAAAGAAGTGGACGTAGCCACCGTGACACAACAGGACGCCACCCTTTGGTTTGTGGACTACCGTTTGGAAGCTTCGAGTTTGGCATTTTGGCCGTCGCCAACTTGTTTTTTTGGAGGCAGAAGTGACCATATTTGGACTAGAGCAGGGGTGGCCAACCAGTTAGGTATAAAGAGCCACAAAAAAAACGCACCATAGCAAAAAGCCACACAACACATGCACGTCCACACTACAACAGCAACAGTGTCTTCCAGATCTGATGACAGTCATAATACATAGCAGTTTTCATAGTTTTTTTTCTCACTTAGACTGACTCAGTGGGAAACCTGACAGTCTTTGTTATCCACAATCCTTTTCAGGTCTTGCTTGAACTCGGTTGTGGCCACTCGAAGCGACTCTCTCACTCATTTGTCACTAAAGGGGCTTTCAAACAGTCGGATTCAGCAGTGAAAGTGTTAACGAGGAAGGTGATCTGTGGCCGCTGTTTTTCCTCAGGTTGCAGAGGAATCTGCATTATTTTCCATTTTAAAATAATTGGCAAATGTATTGGCAGATGCATTCAAATGTGTTTTTTTTTTACTTATCTGAAATACTGTATGTTTCAGAAAAGTTAAAAACAACAATCAACCAATGACACAGCCCCCAGCCACACAGGAAGAGCCTCACAGGAGCAGGCAAAGAGCCGCATACGGCTCAAGAGCCACAGGTTGGCCACCCCTGGACTAGAGGGTGCAGCTACTGCTAAGCTGTGTTACCAGCAAATGCTAGCACTAGTTAGCTAACTTGGTAAGCATAGTGCATCCAATGCTGAACAAGACATTTTTGTCACCCAAAAACAAGTTCACAGCTATTTAAATTTACACAGTGCCATGAATATGCATTGCATAATTGTATTGTATACGTATTGTAAATTACTTAAGCTCTGCTCACCAGAAATGATAATAACTGCAGCAGGTCTGTGACGTGAAAGGCAAAATCAATGTCTATGCAGCACACTGTGGCAATCAAAGCACATTTCTACCTCAGCCATTCAATCATAACTCCTTATCGTCAGATTGCCATGGCAACTTGAAGCTCTATGTGTGTTTGTGCGCGTGGGTGTGAGTGTGAGGGACAGAAAAAGGCCAGAAATATCCGAGACGATTGGCCTTCATCATTTCAGCAGGCCAGGCTTTCAGTGACACAGAGTAGTGGAGAGCCGGGAAGAAAATATAACTTATTTGTATTTACCTCTTTGCACAGAGATGCATTTATTACAAAAATGAAATAGAAAGTTAATTTTATTCAAAGATTGTTACTTTGGAGAGTTGAGGTTTTGATCTAGAGCCACAGCCATTCCTGTCTTAACCATCTGATGTGCTCTGAGGGCCGGGCTGCTGTCAGCACAACGTGCCCCTGCTGCCCTCCTGTCCCTCCTGCACGCACGCACACATGCACGCACTTTTCTTCTTTCCTAGCTTTTTTTTTTTTTCCTCTCCTCTTGTTGTCTATCCAGCTGGTGGTTTTCAGTGAACGTTGTCAGATGCTAAGCTCCCTGGTGCGGAAGCGAGGAGTGAGGAGAAGAGGATGAATGGATGAATAAAAGATGACAGGCTAGCTACACTATCACCCTATTCTGTTTTCCAATGAAAGAAAAAATATTGTGACGCAGATGCACATGAAATGAAGTGTTCTGAAAGAGAGATAGAGTCAAAGGATATATATATATATAACATATATAACATATGCACACACGTGTGTGCATATGTTAAACATAAAAATACTTCAAAAGATTCTTCAAAGGCCCCTTGGAGCAGGGGAGAATAAAAACTGTAATGACTTTTTTGTTGGATTTTGGCATCTTTGGTGCTTAGTGGCCATTGTGTGGCTTTTGTTATAGCTTTTTTCTTGAAATTTGAAAGTTGATTTTTTTTTTTCTTCAAATGAATAAATTAGGGCTGTCAATCGATTAAAAAATGTAATCTAATTAATTACATACTCTGTGATTAATTAATTGAAATTAATCGCATACATAATTAACGGTGCCTGAACCGATACTTTTTAAGAAAGTAAAAAAAGAAAAGAAAAAAAAGGGTATTAAACAAGTCAGTGACATTAAAGAACGGCTTGTTTATTGCTAAGGCCGGTCAAAATTAAATGATTTAATAGTAATGTATAACAATAACAATAACTTATTTCACTAGTAAATTGCTGTTGAACGACAAAAACAACCACCAGATGGGAAAAGGACATTTACAATAACTTCAAATGCACCACGAGGCTGTAGTTTACCAGTTTCATTGATTTGTGTTTTTCCGACGGCAGCTGCAGATTGTTACATCCCGGTGTTGAATCCTCTGCAGTAAAACACAGTCAAACTTTACACCGTTTAGCGTTAGTTGTCAGCATTTTAACCGTTTTTAATCCAGCTACTAGCTAGTGGTAGGCTAACGTTAGCTGCTGTCGAGTATAGTGTTAACTAGCGTCACGTGCAGCGGTGTTTGTGTTGCCTGTATCGTCTTCAGAGCATCAAAGAGAAGTGCAGACATATCAGTGGCACCAGATTTCAGTAGCCAGGGTTGGCAGGAAGAAGATTTTTACAAGTAAATGTTCCAATTAATGATCCAGGCAGAACATTCTCGTCTCCCTCCTTCATTTTACAGTCGAACGGCTCCGGGTCAAACGTCAATATGAAATGGATTAATCTGCGTTATTTTTTTAACGCGTTATTTTTTCTCAGATTAATTAATCGAAATTAACGCGTTATTTTGACAGCCCTAGAATAAATAGAGTTTTTACCTCCTTCAGTTCAAGTCCAAACAAATAATACTCTACTGTATGTGTCACACTGCTTTTCGTGCTCATCATCACCCAGTTCTTCTTTGTTTTATTCCTAACAAACAACTGTTAGTTGGAGCTTAAAACTTTCCCTGGAAAGACCTCTACAACAACAAATGTGATTTTATGAATTACTGACAATTTGATAGGTTTGCATTTTCATCTACAGATAAATACGTCATTTTACTTTTGTTCAGGCTTCTAATTTTCCACCATCTGCCTCTCAGTTACCAGCAGCAGCTTGTCATTGGCCAGATCAGTAGCTGTCTTCAGCAATGGATATAGCCTCGCTGACTTCTCAGCAGTCTTAATTTGACCCTTACCCTGCATCATACATGAAAGCACTAGATGAAAAGTTAAGGGATGCTCAAAGTTACCCCATCCTGAAGGGAGCATGAATGTGTGTACTAAATTTCATAGCGATCTATCCAAAAGCTGTCAATACATTTCCCCTCAAAACCATAAATGTGATCACCTGTATTCGGATACATCCCCATGGGGATCATGAATGTGAGAACTAAATTTCCAAGCAATCTATCCAATAGTTGTCAAGATATTTCAGTCTGGACCAAAGTGGGGACAAATCATTTGCCACAAGTGTTTAAATCTTCTGCTTAAACTCCAAAACCTTCTGTTCACATGCATGCATCCTCAAAAAAAGCCATCTTCTCTGGTAATCACACAATTTGCACACAAGTTTTGGAGGCCATCTTTGTGTAAACACCACGTCCTCCCCACCTGTACTCCCCTCAGAATAAAAGCGAAAGTAATTGTGAGCTTTTCCTCGCCCTGAGGTCCACCATGTTTCATCCCCATAGTTCAACATGGAGCGCGCTGTTGTAATTAGTGGGGTTAATATCCTGGGCAGCATCTCTAAATTAAATCTCTAACTCCATGGCAATGAGACTGAGTGATGCACCTGTTCGCGGTAATTACAGATGCAGCCTGGGAGTGTGCTCGTAATGAGTTAGGAGAGTCAAGGTTGAATCACTTTAAAGGCACATCCCACCACTTTGCAACTAATGTTTTTTTTCCATCTACATGAAAATTGAGGTTACCTACTGGGAAATGAAGCCTGGAACAGATCCACTGGATGTTTTCAAAAGCTACAATAATGACAATAGTTGTCCTAAAGCTGCAGAATGATGTCCAGGCTAGTATCGGGTTTCTAGTGGCAGCAATGTCGGTCAGTTGGTCAGTCAGTCCACTTTGGTCCAGCCTGAAATATTTCTATTGGATGGATTGCCATGACATTTGTTAGAGGCATTCATAGTCTCCAGAAGATGAAACCCACTGACTTTGGTGATCCCTTAAGATTTCATTTAGCTCCAGGAGCTGGTTAAATTGTGTACTTATTAGGTGAAACACTTACTAGATATATTGGCACAAAAGTTTGCATAGACATGGTTCCCAGATTATGTATCCTGATGACTTTGGGGATCCCATGACTTTTCCTCTAGTTGCTTGCAATATTGAAAAGATTCATCAGAGCTTCTTATGTGACAACAACAAACAAAAAAGCAAAGTGGTTAAAATATGTTGATAGGTAAAGACAACACGTTTCTAACTCAGTGCTGTTTCTTTGGCAACAGATGGATAAGTACCCTTGAAATAAGAAAAGTGGAGGGAAAATAGGGGGCAAACATACAAGCTCACCTGTACTAGAGCACATGACCTGAAGAAGCCACACATATTCACAGACATTATGTCAAGATATAGTATATTGGGCCATGAGTAAAAAGAAAATAGGAAATCAAAGCAAAATGTGTCAAAAAAAAAAACAGATAAAGTTCGTCATTGACGCTAAAGTATTTCCCATAACAAAATTCCATTAGACTTATAGAGCAGAACTTGGTTGTGGCCCCCACTCTGATTCAAGTGTAATTGTTTGTATAGCCCAGAGTTTTAATTCTGTGACTGATGAATGTCCATACTCCGAGAAGTGGGGATGAATAGTCTCTAGTTTCCTGGTTGGGTGATCTGTCCACTTTTAGGATAGACAAACTTCAGTTTAGAGAAAGAGTGATAAAGGAATTTATACTACTTTTAGGTGCGATTTAATTTAAGCACTACCGGATCCATCTGATACAATGTGGAAGATCACACATCAAAAGTAAAATAAAACTTACTAACAGTAAAAAAAACATTCTTGCTTATCATAAGAATATATACACTACCAGTCAAAAGTTTGGGGTCACTTAGAAATTTCCATTCCACCCCATTACAGACCATATAGAATACCAGCTGAAATCAGTTGCATTGATTTTTTTAATCAGGGCAGCAGTTTTCAGATTACATTATGTGCTTACATAATTGCAAAAAGGTTCTCAACTGTTGTAGAAAGAAGTGGCTGATCTTTAATGCAATATCTACTTTGCCCATTATCAGCAACCATTCATCCAATGTTCCAAAGGCACATTTTGTTTACTAATCTGATATCATTTTAAAAGGCTAACTGAGAAAACATTGGAGAACCCTTTTGCAATTATGTAAGCACATAATGTAATCTGAAAACTGCTGCCCTGGTTAAAAAAACAATGCAACTGATCTCAGCTGGTATGCTGTCTATAATGGAGTAGAATGGAAATTTCTAAGTGACCCCAAACTTTTGACCGGTAGTATATATACAGTACTGTGCTAAAGTTTTAGGCAGGTATGAAAAAATACTGTAAACTAAGAATGCTTTCAAAAATTGAAGTGTTAATAGTTTATTTTCATCAATTAACAAAATGCAGTGAATGAACAGAATAGAAATCTAAATCAAATCAATATTTGGTGTGACCACCCTTTGCCTTCAAGACAGCATCAATTCTTCTAGGTATACTTGCACACAGTTTTTGAAGGAACTCGGCAGGTAGGTTATTCCAAACATCTTGGAGAACTAACCACAGATCTTCTGTGGATGTAGGCTTCCTCAAATCCTTCTGTCTCTTCATGTTATCCCAGACAGACTCAATGGTGCTGAGATCACGGCTCTGTGGGGGCCATGCCATCACTTCCAGGACTTCTTGTTCTTCTTTACGCTGAAGATAGTTCTTAATGACCTTGGCTGTATGTTTGGGGTCGTTGTCCTGCTGCAGAATAAATTTGGGGCCAATCATACGCCTCTCTGATGGTATTGCATGATGGATAAATATTTGCCTGTATTTCTCAGCATTGAGGACACCATTAATCCTGACCAAATCTCCAACTCCAGAAATGCAGCCCCAAACTTGCAAGGAACCTCCACCATGCTTCACTGTTGCCTGCAGACACTCATTATTGTACCGCTCTACAGCCCTTCAGCGAACAACCTGCCTTCTGCTACAGCCAAATATTTCAAATTTTGAATCATCAGTCCAGAGCACCTGCTGCCATTTTTCTGCACCCCAGTTCCTATGTTTTCGTGCATAGTTGAGTTTGGCCTTGTTTATATGTCAGAGGTATGGCTTTTTGGCTGCAACTCTTCCATGAAGACCACTTTTGGCCAGACTTCTCCGGCCAGTAGATGGGTGGACCTGCGTCCCACTGGTTTCTGCCAGTTCTGAGCTGATGGCACTGCTGGACATCTTCCGATTTCGAAGGGAAATAAGCTTGATGTGTTTTTCATCTGCTGCACTAAGTTTCCTTGGCCGACCACTGCGTCTACAATCCTCAGCGTTGGCCGTTTCTTTGTGCTTTTTCAAAAGAGCTTGAACAGCACATCTGGAAACACCAGTCTGCTTTGAAATATTTGTCTGGGAGAGACCTTGCTGATGACTGATAACTACCTATATACTATAATTGGTTGATCATACACCTGACTCCAATCCTACAAAATCCCTGACTTTTTGCAAGTACCTATAAGAATTAATGCTGGTTTGAAGGCAAAGGGTAGTAACACCAAATATTGATGTGATTTAGATTTTTCTTTTGTTTGCTCACTTTGCATTTTGTAAATTGATAAAAATAAACTTTCATTATTTATATTTTTGAAAGCATTCTTAGTTTACAACATGTTTTCACACCTGCCTAGGACTTTTGCACAGTACTGTGTATATATATATATATATATATATATATATATATATATATATATATATATATATATATAATATCAATTGGCCTGAACTACACATGTTTAGCTCTTTAATGAAAGCAGATGACGTGCAGGAAAAACATCTTGAGATCGGGCAATCAGACACGCAAATTACAATTAAAATGGCATGAAATCTAGTGACAAATGGACGATGCGTGCAGCTGTACCAGCTGAACTAAATGTTCCTCCCAGGGCACAATTAAAAATGGTCTAATTTGTATAATTTTGTCCTAAAAGGAGGCCTTGTTCCTTCATTTGTCAGCAGAGACTTGAAATTCTGAATGAGGGGTTTGACAGATTATTGGCTGTCGTAACAAGTATCTACAGTTTTTGAAACGTGATTTGCCTCGACAGCTTTTATTGTTAGCTTTGCAGTTGGTCTTATTGATGTCATGAAGGGTACTCAGTTTAAATTGAAATGTTACTCGTGTTTTGACAATCTCCCAGTATTTGAATGAATGCCATTACACCATAAAGCCTCTCTGTAGCCCTGACGTCCTCTCCTATGTATTCTGCACTCTCAGATCTCCTCAGACAATTTTCTCCAGCCCTTTGAGCCTTGCTCTCTATGTAAGTATGTGCTTAGGCAAGATTGCCTTCTGCACTAATTGAAGTCAATGACACAGGCTACAGGGGCGCGTGAACAAACTGCGTCTCCATGGAAACACATGCTAGCAAGTGTGTCCACTGAGGAGCCTGCAGGGCTACATTGGAATTGCTGTGTATGCCAATCTGAAGCCAATCACCAAGAGGAGGAGGGGGAGAAAACCAGCCAGAGACACAGAGAGGGACTTCCAGGGCGCTGCTCAGCGGCTGACCACCCAGAGCTTTAGGTTGACACTTGGTCTATTTATTCTATTGTCTCAGCCAAGTGCTGCTTTTCCTCAGCGTATGTGGAACAAGACATCACAAAATGTGAGGGACCCATAATTAATATCAAATATGGCATGTATAGGAGAAAGACAAAAACAATGTTTGAGAATAGCCTGAAAAACCGACAGATTGGCACATTCTGTAGCATGTTTGTGGCAAAATCTTCGATGAACACTGAGTAGACAAACAGAAAACTTCTTCCAAGTCTTGTAGCAAGTACATACATAGGAAGGAGGAGAAACAGTGTCAAAAGGCTAGTTTCCTGCATTAAATGAAAGTTTATATATTTCTAACAAGCAAATTTGTTCCAGGTTATTCACATTGTTTAAAATATGCACTATGAGTAAACATTTTGTTAAATTTGTTAATTAAAATACGGCCTTATCACAACACAGAGGAGCAAAACTGAGACCACAAAGATTTGCTGAACTTCTGATTTTTGCAAGAAATCTAGTGAAATACAGAAACAAAATTTATTCACACAAATAAATCAAGCACGGATGGACCTGATGCATTAATGCCCAAATATTCTCCCACCTTCCCCATTTTCAGCTTGACAGCCACTACAGAAACAAATCCAGCTCTAACAAGTTCAAACTTTTAAAAAAAATACAGTTATCACTTTGTGCCACTTGAGGCCTCCAAGTGTAAAATCATCTTGAAGATTTAATATTATGCCAATGTCATGAAATGCTGCAAAGAAAGAGTGATCAAAACAGGAGGACTTTTTTACGTAGTGTCTGTTAAACAGAGTTTTTAAGCTGAGACAAGTTTGCCAAAGCAGTTAAAATACTCACATTTAGGTAGTAAGTTAAAGTTAGAATAACGGCATTGCAGATGGTGAATGTCAACATTTTTCAGCTTCTCTGCTGCCTGTTGTGCAGTGACACTGATCCCACACAAAGACACAGATGCTGTGGCCTCTGCACTGCACTGCATCCCAAACGATCTGACCTGTACTGTATGCACAAATGTGTTCACTCACTGTATGTCAGCTTTTCATTTGTATGAGAATTCATGAATTCATCTGGTCTTATGTTACTTTAAAAATAACATCTCTGATCTTTTGAGATGTTGTGGGCGGAGGTTGCTCTAACAGAGTTACCATGGAAACAGTGGCCATCAAGCTACCATTTCACTTTCTACATCTAGATAGAAGAAAGGGTGTAATGAACATATACCCCCCCCCCCCCCCCCTTTTCCATCTATGTGATTTAAGATGGTGGGGATTTGTGGGTGGATCAATGCTTGATTGGAAAAGGGGAATAAATATGGCTCAGCTGCACATACGTCACTCATACAAGTACTGTATATAAAGACACATATATACAAAGATCCCTCTCTCCTGTATATCATCATGAGTCTGCTTCAGTTAATGATCACCCTGCTGGATCTATATCCCCAGCCTTCTGTAACTCTTCCTCATGCATCATAACAACTCCGACACGGCTGGCTGAGAGGCTGCAGGGTTGTAACTACAGAAACAAAAACTCCAGACACGATGAATCATAAAGTGCCAGGGGGGATACAAACATCACTACTTCATCTAATACATGCAGCAAAGAAATACAAATTTAGACGTAGTAGTAGCTGGTCACACTGCTCTGAAAATACTGCAGTAATGATACTTCCGTCAGCGACCACTGCAGGAGAAATGCAGAGAGATGAGGTCACCATTACTGACTCACATCTCGCATCAGTGGTGGAAAGTAACTAAACAGATGTACAGTACTCAAGTATTGCACTACAATTTTCAGTTATTGGTACTTTACTTGAATATTTCCATTTTATGCTACTTTGTACTTCTACTCCACTACATTTCAGAGGAAAATACTGAACTTTTTAATCCTCTATATTTATTTTACAGCTGGAGGTTAGCTTTTACATTCTTGCAAGCCTTTACATTAAAAAAACATAAGGTTATTTTTATATTAAATATAACCTGTAATATTATATATAATGTGTAGCTTAAGATTCAACCGGTGGTTTCCAATCTTTTTGGCTTGTGACCACTTACAAAAAGATGTGTCTAATTGGGGCTTCTTGTCCTGTTTCAGATGTCAATGAGTTGTTAGCAGTCATCTTAACCTGTTAGATGGTTTCATTTAAATACGTGTTCAAAGGCCAGAGAGGTAAAATGATGCAATATTTTTCAAAAAAAGCAAAGATTTGAAAAAGAGGATCAGATTTCATTTGTGACCCTTTGGAGGGGCAGTGTCTATTAAGTTGGATGTCACTGGATTGAGCTACCTAATTTTTTGTAAAGCTAGCTTCACCTCGACCAGCTCCAACAGTAAAATGCATCAGTATTGACAATCTAATATGTATAATAATATATCAGTCACAGGAGACATATCTGCTGAACAAACTTTTGATACTTTAAGTGTATATTGCTAATATTACTTCGTAACATTTACCTAAGTTGAATTTTAATAGCAATGGAGTCTTTCACATTGTTGTACTTAAAGCTGCTATATATATATATATTATATTGCTATCAATATCTTGATAATAAAATATGAATAACAATTGCTAGTAGTGATGAACCTATAGAGAGTCTGGCTTTATGGAGCTTTATTGAGTTTCAGTTCATTGTTAAGTTCTCTGCCCTGCAACACTACTGTTTTGGTTCACTCTCACCTTCATAGAGTTGTTTTCGGCCGCAGCAGGCAGCTGTTTTCAGTGAAAAAGCTCTAAAAAAAGTCACTGTACACAACCTGCTCAGCACCAAACAGACACAGTTAGCAAGTAGCTGGTGAACAAAGTGGAGCATTTAGTAGCTAAAGAGAGATGTTTTCCTCAGGAGTGGGTTGAGGTCAAAAATAGTTAAGAGAGTGGATTGGACTTACTTGTACATTAATCAGGTGGCCAAAAACACGACTCCGTAAATACCGGATGTGTAAATAAGCAATTGTTTGCTAAGAAGTTTGCCACATTGCCTTAAAGATCAATGTCAATGTTGTGTTTACATCTTGTTTCTGTGACCAAACATAATCAGTTATCTCAGTAAAGGATCTGAATACTTCTTCCACTCCTGTCCCTCATAATCAGAGTTGAGCAGAGCTTTAGGTTGGTTGAATGAAATACTTTAAAAGAAGAGAAAAGAAAGATAGCTTTCATGCTTGTTTGAATGCATGTACTTATGTCCAGTACCATGAACAAGCATGGGGCAAAAAAGGACACTGCATTCTGAAGAAAAAGGGAGAGTAAAGCATAGATAAAATAATAAATAAAGGAAGGGGAGTCCAGTAGAGGAAACTAGATCTGCTGCCATGTGGGGAAAGTCTCTGACAGGCCTGCAGCTTGTTGTGATGGAGTGTCCCGGTGCAGCAGCAGCTGAAACCGTCAGGGTGAAACTATGTTTGACAGGAGCAAACCGTCTAAGAGGGGCCAACACAATCTGCCATTACCACTACAGGGGGGCTGCAAAGCCTGAGGAGAGAAATTGTTGAGAGGACACACACACACACACACACACACACACACACACACACACACACACAGTGAGCAGACAGATGGAGGTACACTGACAAACACACACCAGGATGCCTGTGCGGGTATACCCACACACATTCATGCATACACTGCAGGGACACAGTAGCAAGTTCATATCAGTGCTGCTGTGCCCTCTGCACACAGAGAGGCTGCCAACTCACTCTGACCCATCTTTATTCAGTTATGATAATGCAGTGTCACGCAGGTACTGATTATGTTATGGTGTCTGAGGGGAAAGCTTAAATAGGATGAGAGCTCTCAAACTGGGAATGTTACTTTGGAGAACGCGCTGTCTGCTGCGATTTGGAGATGCTTAAGACTACAGTACTAGGTTATATGTAAGCGTCATACAGAACTGCATCTTTGGGTTCTAATCTGTGCCATAAAATTACCAACTTCTTCTCTGGGGACTACCAACGTTAAACTTCACAATTGCACTCCTGCTCTCCCTCTGACAGATTAGATAGAGACTCAGCCAAAGGTGGGAGTCTGGCACAACCACCTCCGATTGGCCAAAACTAAGTTTCTGTTAACCCTTTCCTTGACTGGGTTACAGCTGCGTAGCATCGGCGACAGCCACACAGGACATTAAACCTGTTTCAAGCCCTTTGAACCTGTAATTGTTTGTAAAAAATCGCAAACTCTTACTTGAAGCACTAAAATTAATAAAAAGGGTATAAAATCGCCAATGTACCACAGACAAATGCAACGTGGCTGACACTTTGCAGTCTTTGATTCTCCGTGGAAAAACATTTCAAAATGTCTTACATCCTTTGTTTGAACAGTGGGAAACATTGACAAGCTGCAAGGCGCCGATAAAAGTGTTTCTCTTTTTTTCTTATTGGAAAAAGGAAGTTGAAAGCTGAGGCTGTATTGCAAAGGTTTCAGAAGTACCATACATTTCTGTGTAACTGTCAGATACACAATATCCAGAACTGAATAGGGGAGAGGTTAAGGCATGTTTTTCATCATATCATAATATAGTGTGTGAGTGGGTGCACTTATGTGTTATGGGAAAGAGTCGTGGAGGGAGGAAGGAGAGGTGGATGTGACATGATTTACAATGAGATCATTAACCTTGAGAAACAGAATGGCCTTTGCGACAAAAACACTATCTCTCAGACACCTTGCAAGAACAATACCTTGCACACACACACACACACACACACACACACACACACTACATTAGTGATTGCTCAGAAAAACACAAGCAGGCGAGTAGGAAGGAAGCAAGCGTGTGCACACACACTCGCAAAGTGATCCTTAAAATAAGACATTAGCTCTGTCCCAAATACTACATACTAAATCTAAGCAAGTTTTGAGTGTGTAGTGTGTTCACACTGGAAAAGTGGCAGAAAGAAGTATATAAAAAAAGTCAGTATGCATACTAAAACTGATTTCTGATGGACAACATTGTCCCACAATGCAGTGCACAAAGCAAATGGTGGACCTAATCCCAGCTGCAAAAAACAAATCGGCAGCACCTTTAATTGGCTGTGACCTTCTAAATGTTGCATATTATATTGTTTCCTATTGGTAAAAGAAACGCTCATTGTATTACCAACTGCAAAAACAGTATTGTGAGACAATGGGCCCTATCTTGCACCCGACGCAAGTGTCTTTGCTATTTTAAGACCGTCCGGCGCCCACGTCGTTTAAATAGCAAATGCACCTGCGCCCATCTTTGCGCCCATGGGCGTGCTGGTCTTACAGGGAGGTGTGTTCGGATAAATTCTTGGTGTATTGCTATCTTGAGGCAGCGGGAAGTGATCGCACCATTGCCCAAAAAAAACCTGGTTTAAAGTCAATAGCGCATCATTTCATTGTTATTTAACAGCGCATTAGTAAAATGCACCTAGGCTTATGCACAGCGCGCGCACACTATGCTTGTTACACACACACACACACACACACACACACACACAGGGAAGCGCAGCAGCACACACACATGCAAAAGATTACAAATAAAATTATTACGGTGCAAATCCGCCATCATAATAGCAATGAGTTAGGTACAAACGCGCCTAGCTTTTAAAGGGAATGGGAGATGACACTGATTGGTTTATTGCATGTTACGCCCAAAACACACCTATGAATTAATGAAGACACTAAGTACAACCATTTTGAACCATGCGCCCGGCGCACGGACCTTTTTTTACTTTTTTAAACTAGCAAAAGTGGATTTGCACTTCTTCATGCCATGCGCTTAGATCGTTAAAATAGGGCCCAATTAGTATTAGCTTCATACAATAAGTAGGCTAGCAGCTCTGTAAAGCTGCTCTTATACACGTTATATAGATGTTTTTGTACGTATAGAGATGGGAAAGATCCCCATGTCAACAGCTTATTAAAAAGCCTCATAAGAATAATCCCTCTCAATCAATACTTATGACTCACTAAAAGTGTGTGGTGGTGTCCATAGATACTGTGTTTGGGACGTTTCTGGGCAATAACTTCTATAAAGACGTAGCGACAAGGTTCCAGATCGCAGGCACGCATCCAAGAGGAAGCTAAGAAAATGGCGGACACAGCGGAAAAAACCCTAAATATATAGCAAAGCTCGTTCTAAAATCAGACTGAATCTGGGGTTGGCTTTCACATGCTGACGAGCACCGTAACACTTGTTGAGCCGGGGAGGAGGGGCCAACTTTGAATGTTGTGTTTTCAAACAGCAACTGACCAATCCTACTCATTATGTTTTTAAGTGCCTAAGTCAGATATATCAGAGCCTTTCGAAAAAGCAGTCTACCACTTGTAATTACAACATGTATGTTAACGTAAACAATAGTATTTACAAGTCAGAAACTCATAATTGCGATAACTCCGATACGACATAAACGTGGCCATTTGTCACAACAGTGCCTTCAGCCAAACGCTAACTAACATGAGCATGCTACTGTTACATGCTCACAATGATATTTATGCTAATGTTAAACAGGCAAAAATTTGCTTATTAGCACCAAACAAAAAGTACAGCAGAGGCTGATGGGAATGTCAATAGTTTTGCAGATATTTGGCCATAAACAAATTAAAATTTGTGAGCACAAAAAGGATCACACACTGTAATATATTGCAGATACAGTAAATTAATCAGCACTTCCTCTGAGTTATCACACAATCCTTATTTATTTATCAACAATCTTAAATCCATTCTATTATAAATCTTAAAATGCTGTAATCTGCTGTAAAATATGTAAATGCTATTTCAATAAAACATTTGTCAACAATCATTTAAGACAAAGAGTGAAAGCTTCCCTTTGACAAATCCAGCAGTAAACGTCTACAATCACACACTCTCTAGATACTAATGAAAACAAACAAAAAACATTTATCAACTGGCACAAAGGCTCAAGGGATACAGACCGACAAAAAGCCCTTTTAAAAGTGCATTTTACAGCAGTCCTTCTGCAATGCTTTTAAATAGAAACTCCCATTCAAGAACAATTAAATAGACAAATATGTTTCCAATATATTTGGCAATATATCACTCTTCTTACTCGAATATGTATAAAACTTTTCATTTTTCCTAATTTTCTTCCTTGTGTCATGTTGTAATTTACAAAAGGTTTTAAAATAGTCTTTGTTGAATAGCAAAGCAATGTTTCAGTATATTCAAGTCAGTATAATCAAATGGTGTTAATGGAGTGAAGACACAATTGAGACATAAAGGTCTATTTCAACATTAAAGCCTTTAAATTAAAGTCCATATAAGACAAGTATAAAAGTGATTTTTGGACTTGTGTTATTTGAAGGCTGTACGGAGATTCATATTTTTGTTTGACACACTGCACAACGTATTTAGAACATCACACAGCAACAGTAAACAACTGTATTGAAGAACATCAAAATCATCTAAAGGCTTTATGCATGTAGTGAGAAAATGTCATTACAGCTCCTCTCTTCACTAAATCTCATGCAAATCATCACTATTTGACAAAACATGAGTGACGATTCAAGTTTAAGTAAAAACTAAATATTCAAAGCACTGAAACTTAGATTTTGAAAGGTGCTCCCTCTTATTACCCTTGAGGGTTAAGTCAGGGAAACGTGCACAGTCTTAGTGTTTGCATGCATAGAAATTTTTAACAGCAATCGTCAGAAACTCTGATTTAAAGCATGTTTCCGCAGAAATTCTACTTCTTCCTGTTCTGCTTTATCATGATTGGAACACAACAAATCCATTTCTTGTAATTTATGACAGTTGAAAAGGCAATGATTTTGAAGATACTGTACTGACTGTGAAATTAGCATGAACTTTGAAACAGATTACAGTACATGCATTGGACACCAATAGTTTCTCCAGCAATAACAGCATGAGATCAACACGCCAATTTAAAGAGTTAGTAACATTCAATGGTAACGTGCTAATGGTACATTTAAGCAAGTAAAACAAATTCAGTTAAGGTTAGAGTTAAATTAGTTATATTTTTTAAAAGTAGTCTTTCTCAACATAAGTCTCGTCATGTCCCATTTGTGTAATATTTCCATTGTTGAACAATATGATGATAGATCCTGTGCAACGATGGGATTTTGTCAGAGATTTAGATAAACCATTTATGGAGTGGTAGCCCTCCCTTTAATATCTCTGGGTGTATTAGGCCATTGTGGGTAATGTTACTAATCAATAATCAGGATATGATTCATGGCAATACAGTTTTTTTTTGCATAAATGTGATGATTTGTCACATTTAATTTCCTAGATCAAAAACAAAAAGACATTTCTGTCTGGTTCTTTTAAACATTTTCTCACTTAAATCTCTGGTAAATTTATTAAATCATGATGAATACTGATATCACACAATATACATACCGATCCATATCTCCCACTCCTAGCTGGGAATGTACTTTTGTCTGTGCAGAGAACACATATCCCATTTTCAAAAGATAGTAGTAGTACTACTTACTTTGAGACGAGGCAAATATTGGGAACAAACCGTGATTTATCAATCTATCAATTGCACCTCATGCCAAAGAAAATAAATACAGCTTTAGTTCTGCAAGGATACAGTAACAAAAGTTGCCTACATGAGCTACATCTGTAGGTGCTGAGAAACCTGTGTGCACACACACACAAGTTCTTCACAATCAAATATGTAACAATCCTCCAGTCATCTTGGAGTGAAGTTTGATACCCTTAATGCTACATTTAAACTATGTCAGTCTTTTATAAAAGGTAGTGCATGCTCACATTCAATAGTGTAACATTGTTTTAGCTTCTCATGATCCGAACTTATATGATGTGTTACAGCAGGAACACACCGCACGCCTAAGCGTCGCGTATATGCAAGCCTTGCATATATGCAATCGTCACGTATATGCAATCGTCACGTATATGCAAGCGTCACGTATATGCAAGCGTCACGTATATGCAAGCGTCACGTATATACAAGCGTCACGTATAGCAGTGTAACACAGCTATTTTTATTTTGGCGGCCAATTTATCGGACACACGCACGCACATAGCCGCGACCGGCGCGTAGAAATACGCGTCCGGTATGAATGGCCAGGCGCACGATCAGGCACATTTCTATGCCACGCGACACTTAAGCGTGCCATGTGTTCCAGCTGTAACACCTCATGATCTAGCTGGAAGTTGAGAGAGACGTTTTTAAAATTCTGTAACCTTTTATTAACGTTGGTAAACGTCATTAGAATCCAAACCAGTTGCTTGGAAATTATGAGCTAAAAGACCCTTAATGTTTCAAAAGTCTGTTTCACACCTATTTCTCATCCTTGCTGTCACATTCAGAGGAGGTCAGTTCCATCGTAGACCACAGGCTTGTCTAGACTCAGATGATATAACACTTTCTTTGAGATGAACCTAATTAACAGGAAAAACAGAAAAATGTTTACTCAATGTTTGCTTCTTTCTGTCACGCATTTTAGCAAACACACAAACCCTCACATGAAACAAAGAATTATTGAATTACAGCACACAGTGACTGACCTGGAGAAAGAGTTGTCAAAGATCAGTGTGTATTCTCCAGCGTTTCTGACTTTCAGTTCCCCCTGGATTGTCTCTTTGTGAGAGTTACAGCGAGTCAGTGGGATCAAGACCTGTGGAGAGCAAAGGATTGAAATGCTGTTTGACATTTATAACTACAGCAGGGAAATATATTTTTGCATACAGTAGGTACAGACACCCTAAAAAGGGTGATAGAATGACAAGAGAATGCGGGATGGGAATCAATAGCATTTTATCGAATCTGAATCCAGTTGAGAATCCGCTTATCAAATCTTTTTTAGGTAGTTTGTTTGGTCGGGAGTGTACTGTTTTTATTGTACTCAGTATCATACTTAATCATACTGGGCTTTCACCACATATTTAGTCACTGCTCTGTGACATTCATGAACCCTGTCCTGACTCATCTTTCCTTTTGCTGTGAGGGAAAATGGCATTTGCTCCTCACTGGGGGGGCTGTGCTACAGCTGCAGAAATAAAACCAACAGCAAATATCATTCAGTAAATATCAACTAAATACATCTGAAGATGAACACGTTGTTGCACTGCTACAGGTCACAGAATCTGACAGGTCACAGAATACGGTGTAACACCGGCGGTAGGCTGAGAGTGGCGAACTCATTATCCTCAAGTTATCAAACGTGACACGAGTTCCCACATGATGGATGGTAGATAAATATAGTTGACTTCGGGTCACATTGACCAGTTTTCAATTTTTGTTTTATATCAGAAAATATGGGACGTAGAAATAAGCGCTGAAAATGTGTAGAAGAAAAATTTAACAATTTAAAACGTTGGAAAAAGCAAAAACAAACTGTGAAAAAAATGTGTCAGAAACGTCGAAAAAAAAATATTTCAAGGTTGACGGGAAGACAACACAAGGGTTAAGCAAGGGACTTAAATCCTCCCGCAAATAGTGCATTTCGCAGTCGTTTGGTTGACTTTTAGGGCTACATGATATAAGGAAAATATGCGATAACGTTGTTGAATATTGCAATAACGATATTACTTGCGATAAATGAACAGATATTAAAGTGTAAACAGCTCTGCATTTCTGCTGCTTTCAGTATTCTGTTAAAATACAACAAATTGCTTGTTGAATTTAAAAGACCACGTTCTTTTATTGAACAAATTGAACATTGAATTGAATATAAAAGGCACCACTAAAAAAAGAATAACAGTTACATTTTAAAGTGCAGTTTTCTACTGATATTTTCGCTCAACTAACAAATAAATCTCGGAGTGTCTTTCGCGATATGTCGCAGCCTTTCGTGATGTGTATATTGTGCCAGTTGATATCGCGATGACGATAAAAAAAAAAACAAAACGATATATTGTGCAGCCCTATTGACTTTGGTGAAGTGTATCCACACTTTGTTAAGGCATAAAGAGGACGTATTGTGTGTGCATGTTCTCTTTATACTGGTCTCACCTTGGCCTGCTCTAGTGGAGTCTCTGTACTCTCCCTGTAGACCACACTGAAGTAGATGCTCTTGGGTTCAGAGGTGAACGTCCAAGAGACAGTAGGACCAGGAGCACTCATGGTGATGGGGATGGTGCTGTAACAGCTGGACTTGATGAAGAGCTCTCGGGAGCTGTCCCCAAACCCTGACATGTCATTCACTGTGAAGTGGACGGAGAGTCTACAGCACAGGGAATAAAAACAGGATACAAGAAAGTTCACAATATTGTCATATAGTTTTTGTATATTTCTGTATTACGTGCTTGGAGAAAAAAAAGGATCAAAATCGATGCAGCAGACAGAGTCTTTTTTTATATAACAGGCATTATTTTTCTTCCTTGTCAAAACCTGGTGCCTACATTACCTACAATGCATCTTGACCACAGACAGTTTGGTTGGAGATTCAGGTGTGTTATGCTAGTAGCGGCTTATGTAGCTTTGTGTCTTAGCCTCAAGCAGAAATAAGTAGCGGACCTCTCCAGTCGTTTCTCCGTCAGCTCCGAAAAATGTATGCTGCATTGTCTATTTTACAAACATTAGGTGTGCTTTTTGTGGTTGACATTGGACGGTGATGGCGTGTGCAATCTGATTGACTGATTGATTGATTGATGATTGACTACAGAGGTCTGGTTACCTCACTTCTTTCGAACTCCGCGCCCAAAGATTTCTGACATTTTCAAACTTGTAGTCTTTAGCCCCAACCCACGCTATTAATTCATCAAATTTTACGCAACTCCCTCTGGAGCCACAAAAGGCGTTTTCAACTTTGTTCACATATGCAATAGTACTCCCAAAGCCCTGTAAACAGACTTACAGACTAAAAGTTCACAATATATTTTAGTTTTGGGGATAGGATTTAATGCTTTGCTCAACGGCACATTAAAGAGACAGGCAACAAAAGAAGCCTTAAACTTTAAGCGTTAAGGCTTAAAGCTTTCTCCACACTCACTATGTAAACAAACCTGCTCCAAATTACAATAAAAGCAAACCAAAAGTAACATTTAGGAAAGCTGTCCATGCCACACATGAATTAGCTTCATGTTTCACTTCCCATTTTGGGATTTGTTTTTACCAGAAAACACATTATAAAGTTCCTCTGAAAGTTTAAAGTCTAACCTTGTGACCGCATCCACGCGTAAACACAACTCTGCTGCACTGAGGATTTTTCCAGTTTAACTTTCACTGCATGTGAAACTCACGTGAGGTCTCCAGACTTTAGCAGGCAGATCTCTGCATCCTGTACTGCAGCACTGAGGTCCTCAGTATCTTCTGATGTTAGGTCTCCTGCACTGGCACTGCTGTTTCTAGAAAGAGTGAAAAATATTTTATATTTATACATCATTTTTATCAATTTGTGGAGAATTATTTTCACTTACAATAAGTGCCAAAATATCTAATTACATCCACTCTTATTCAAAATTGTACAGAATAACAAAAAGTTAATCAAGAAAACATTACAGTATCAAGGCAATCAAAATTAGTCTTTGATGTGGCTCACACAGTACACATACACATGGCATTGAAAAAAATAAAGTATACAGATTGTACGGCTGTACAGGAAATGCCAAAGTGCAAATATGTGCATGTGTTATCTCACTGATTAATTAATCATCTGACAGTCAACTTAGAGTTAAAGGGCCATTGTTTTGAGGACAGGCGAAAAAGACCATTGTTCTCAGGAAGGGCTCAGGTATTGGACATGGTAAATAAGTGACTGAATCAACCTTGTCATGATGTCAGCAACTGTTGTTCTTTTGCTCATATGATGACATTTAAGACACTCTAAAAGTATCATCATCGACTGTAATATATATATTTTTTTTATTTCTTCGACACACTCTGTGCCAGTCTCAATTCCCCATGAGTGAACGCATGTGAGATACTTACAGTTGTGCTGCCCCCTGCTGTCCGTGTCCAGGAGAGCAGGCGGTGGCAAAAGAGAGGGAGTCACTGTCATAGACCCCACTCACTTCCTCCTCTGAAATGATGTCAAAAACACCATCATCCAACTTGTCACCTTCAACTGCTCCTAGAAAATAAACATCAGCTCCATGTTCATTATTGCATTTTATACTCTATTCTTACTGTATGGTGTATGCTGTTGCTAACACCCCCACAATCTAAAGCAAGTGTGCATTTACCTCAGCATTTGACACACTATTTCAGTGTGTGTGTGTGTGTGTGTGTGTGTGTGTGTGTGTGTGTGTGTGTGTGTGTGTGTGTGTGTGTGTGTGTGTGTGTGTGTGTGCGCGCGCGTGCGTTTTGTTACCTAAAACAGTCGTCATTGCTCTTCCAGCCTGCAGCAAACGACTGAAAGGTGTCCCCGGTGTGCTGTTAGTCACTTCCTCCTGTGGGTGGCGCTCAACTACTGCACTGTGCTGGTTGTAACAGTCCCTGCAGCAGCGCTCTCTGGGGCCACCCTGCTGGGTGCTCACTGTGTTACTGCAGCAGTAGTAGCAGAAGGGACGCCCACACAGTCTGCGAATAGACATATCAGTGAGATAGAGTAAAAACAGCTTATCATTTTGAAATGTAGAATATTTTACTGTAGAGAGGAATTAATAGGTAATTAAGCAAAGTTGTTTGCTTAATTATTAATTAATTTGTTTTAGCTTTGAGAGCATGTTTCAAATCAATTCCTACAAAGATTTTTGTAAAAAGAGACATAACAAAATAAAACTACATGTAAAACACAGACTGCTAAAATTGCTTTTTTAAACATTTCTGAGATTTAGCAGAAAATTGCTCCAAAGTTGAGAAGTCACAACAGAAAAAGCACAATTCCCCTTTAGTTTTCAGCTTTGATCTTTGAATAGTCAACGTATCTAAGGGGGCTTAGTTCGGTTGAATCGCACCGAAGTGAAGTAGTTTGTTTTCCCCCTTGGTGAGGTTCGTTTGGGCAGGTGTGAATGCATCACACTCGGATGCGCACCAAAAGCGGACCAAACAAGCGTAGCGAGACCTCCTTGAAGAGGTGGTCTTGGTACGCTTTCAATCAAACTCTGGAGTGCCGATGCAATTCCAGTACCTTCTTTCCTCAAATACATTGACACTACATGGAGTGAGACTGACTTTTACAAATGCACCACATTTTCTGGATATGGAGCCACAAACACACATGACATTTGTATTGTTATTGTGGTTTAATGAATACCATTGAATTGGCTGTTATCTGACTTCACTATTTGGTTAGAGCTGGTAAGTCTAAATGTGAAGTGAAATATGGAAATGAAATGACTGGGCGTGAGTTCCTGTGGCATTTGACTATTTTGACCGAAACAATCACAAAGAGAATTTTCATTTTGGTGGCAGATGATGAATTTATCTACTTTTGGCATATGAGTGAAATGTTTTAAGCAAGTTTTGTGTATAAATGTTACATATACTGTACGTGTGTTGTGTATATATTGATGTGGTAATTGCTCCTAATGTTTTTAGAACTACATTACTTTAGCAATCGAGAAAAACTGTCATTACACTACTAGTTTAAAAGTAGTACTATTGACATTTGCTTTATTGGTTGACCTGGTGATATATAATATATATAGTATATTTGTTTAATATACAGAGGACCATCTGACCTGCAGTTGTACTTGCGGAGCCACCAGCTGAACTGACTATGACAGCCCAGACAGTAGTTTACGTCCCTCTCCGTCTCCTCATCCCGCAGTTTCTGCTCAAACTCCAGGGCATCTGTCTTCTGCCACAGTGCATCTTTCTCCCTGCAGAGAGCACCATCAAGCACATTTGTATATGCAATAGGGTACACTGCAAGCATGTTAAGCAATGGTGGATCAGAGTAAATCTGTATGTTTATACCTGATGAGTTCTACAAGCCTTTCTTCCAAATTGATTTTGGTACGGTAAAGATCATCGAGTTCAGCAGCTGTCCTAAGATCAAAGCTTTGTTTGTCCTGTGTGACTCTCCGTAGATTTTCACTCATCTCCTGACAGGTCTGCTGAGCCATTGCTAGAGCATCTTTAGACCTGCATACATACATACACCCATACATACATAAGACAGGCTGATTCAGAATATGTCCCAAACAAACCAAACCATTGGGACTCTGATTGTGTTCATGCAGTTATAATTCTTAGGGTTGAGATTTAAAAACAGTTCAGAACAAGTAGATCAAATTCCTAGATAAGGCGTGCTAAATGAAAAATAAACATTCTGATCTAAACACACAGGATTAAAAAGAATTTTCACAGAGCTCTAATTCAGTCCAGAATGTGTGATTATGAATACAGTATCTCACCTTGATAGATTCCCTTTCAGATGGATTATCTCATCTTCTTTCTGCTGGATGAGATTTTCAGAATCGGCCATCTGGATGTTTTTCTCCTCAATCTGTTGGCAATATCTCTGATTCTCAGCCTGCAATCAGTAAATCAAAAGCAAGACATTATTTCTGAAATTATGCTTGTGACCATAGCGTTATGATTACTTCAACTGCAGAAATATAAAACCGGAATCGTGTTATTTATTTATCAATCCTAGACACACAGAGCTGCACATATATGCTTTTTGTTAACATATTGCAGTGTTTAACAGTTAGTTTAACGGCTTCATTTCCTGCCTAAAACCACCTCCACTGCCATAATTTAATACATCGCTGAGCTGCTTTAGTGATTAGACGGGGGCCAGATTAACATGCAAATGATAAGGAACCAAACTTTTAAGCAGATCTGGAAGTAGTATATCCTCTCACCTCTAGCTTTTTGAATTTGTTCTCCAGGTCGACCACTTTCTCCTGCTCAGTCGTCAGGTGTAATTTCACTTCCTGTAACTCTTGATTCACAGTCTGGATGATAACACATACCACAAATTCATCAACTGATGACTTAGCAAATATGGTAAAAATGTAGGTATTACAGTAGCTCCGCTGATGTTACCCAACATAAAACAATCAAGCAGTATGTTTACGTGCACATTAGTAACCAGGGTACTCTTGAGAAATCATTTTATGCAGGGAGGACAGGCTAGCTACACTGTAGTAACTAGGTCATTGTAAATCCATGTGTACATGCACAACACAGAAGCTTTTCCTCACAGCAGAAATGTGCTTGAATTTTATAGACAAATGTTCAGCATTGTAAACTGCTTATTCTGCCTTCTAAAAGGCCGCTTTGTTACTTTCAGTTTCAGTCTGACTTTGAATTATTTTAAACATGAAAATGCATTGCTACATGTAATGATCTCTCCTTTCACCGAGAGGCCATTTAGAAACCAGGTTACCCGTATACATGGCAGAAAAATCAACATTCTCCTGGAGAAATCCGGTTTCTCTGATCCCTTAGCCTGGTTATGAAAAAACAGGTTTCTTGTGTACACGTTTAGGAAATTAGCTTACAGAAGACAGTCGAATGTTATCAGGTTACTTTAGCATGCTACATTTCTTTAGCTGAGCTGTTTGTAGCTGACCTGGAGCTGGCTGTCGTAGCTCAGGGCTTGGCTGCTAAGCTGGAAGCGGAGTGCCTGGATCTCCTCCTGGCACGTCTCCTGCACGGCTTCAGCCTCCTGTTGGACCTTGAACAGCTTACCCTGCAGCTCCTGCTTGGTGGCCAACAAACCCTCGTCATTATGGAGCTGACCGAGGAGCCGATGATTCTCCCGACTCAGCTGCTCCATGCAGGTATTCAGCCTCTCTGCCTCCTGAGCTGCCTCCTCGTCCAGCTCTTGCAGCCTTGTTGACAAGCCCTCCCAGCGCAGACGAGCCTCTTCATTCTCAGCAGTTAGCATACACACATGCACACCGAGTTCAGCTGTTTCTGTGTTGGCTCTATGGAGAGCCTCCCTGGATTCGCTGTTGTCCAGACACAAGGCTTCATAACCCAGCTTCAGTTTATTGAGCTCCTCTCTGGAGGCAGTCACCTCCGCAGCCAGACCTGCCCGAGCCTGAGCCTCTCCATCACGCTCCCGCATAAGAGCCTCCTCTCGCTCCCGGGATCGAAGAATCTCATCCACATGCCGGCGGTTTAGCTCCTCTACCTGGGCTTTCAGTTGTTCTGCTAAGACACGGAGGTCCTCTTTAGAAGACTCTGTCACCTCCTGCAGTGCCTGAACCTTCATCCTCTCCTCAGTTCCTGCTAGAAGCTGAGCCCTGAGCTCCACCACCTCTTCCTGGAGCCGCTGCACCTCCCTTAGATTGAGCTCCAGTTGAGCCTCAGCGATAACTAGCCTGAACGGGGCCTCTTTGGTTTCCATCGAGGATGTCTGATGCTCATCATGAAGCTTCTGCACTTTTTCATTGCTCTCTGCAGCTCCTTTTTCATCGTGCAGCTCCCATGTCCTGCTCTCCAGCTTCTCTGCTCTAACTTGCAGACGCCCACATTCAACAGTCTGTTCTTTCAGTTTAGCCTCAGTTTCTTGGAGTTTTTCAAGTAACTCTGCTTGGCTTCTTTGGGACACAATGAGGTTCTGGTCCAACTTTGCAGCTTTGGCAGTGAATAAGTCCAGTTCTTGTTGAGTTGTGGCTAACTGTTTCTTTAACGAGGACTGGACTTCAAAAAGCTCCCTGTTCTCATGCTCGAGCTTCTTTAATTGAGCATTAGATACTTCCTTCTGGATAAGCGCCTTCTGGGCCGTCTCCTCCAAATGCAGGTTTTCATCTAGGAGCTTCTTCTCTCGATCTTCCACACACACCTTTGCAGCCTCAACTCGGCCCTTTAAGTGTTTTTCAGAAGCCCTCAAAGAAGCTAGCTGCTCTAACAAGGCTGCCCTGCTCTCAGTCAGCTCTGTAATGCTCCCTTCACTTTTCGTAACTGATTGGAGTAGCTTAGCGTTTATTTCTATAAGATTGCTGCATTTGCTTTTGTAGTCCTCAATGTTCTCAGAGAAAACAACTTCATTGTCAGCAAGTCTCGAGCTCAGATTTTCTTTCTCAACATTTAGCTTCTCCAACTGCTCCTCTAAATGCTTGATTCTCTCTGAACTAACTGCAAGCTCTTTCTCTCTGTTTTTTAGAGCTCTTCTTTGATCCAAGAGCTGGGTCTCAAGTTCCTCATTCTGGCTACTACTCATGCTCCATCTCTGCTCTACTTCCTCCCTCTCCTCATGCAGTCTTTTCCTCAGGTCCTCCGCCTGCCGTTCTCTGCACTCCAGTGATGACTGTAAATCCTGAAGCTGGGCTCTCAAGTTCCCCGTCTCCTTCTCTTTCAAACTCAGCACCCCCTGAATTCGCCTGACTGCACTTTGGAGCTCCTCCAACCGTTTGAGTGCCTCCTCACGTTCGTCATGAGCTCGGGCTGTTACTTCAGCCAGCTTTTCTTCACTGTTCCTCAACTCTTCTTCCCTGAGTTTTAGTTCCTGGGACAAACGCTCAGAGTGCCTGGTCCTGTCCTCAGCCTCTCTTTTCACCTCCAACCTTTCCTCCTCAGTGTTTTTTTGTTTATCCAGGAGCTCCTGGATTTTCCAGGCCGAGTTGCAATAGCTAGCGGTTTGTTGACCCTTTTCTTTGAGAGCCTCATCCAACTTAGAAAGAAGCTCCATATTTCTGTTCTCAGCAGCTGTGAGTCTGTCGTGAAGTTCACTGTTTATTGCTTCCCTACAGGTTTGAAGGTGATGTGCTCTCTCCTGATTTTCTGTTTCTTGGTTACTTTGGGTTGCAGTAGATACAGAGTGGCTAGAGGACTTCTGAACTGCTAACAGCTGGCCTTGAAGGTCTTTAACCACACCTTTGAGCTCAGTAGCTTCTTTCCCGAACTCCTGAACCTGGATCAGAAGCTCTTGCTGTCTGAGCTCCGACTGGTCGAGCTCAATGCGGAGGTTCTCTGCGATGCTGCAAGGAGAGGGTTCCCCCAGTTCCCCTAGTTCACCAAGGAGACTTTGACTCAAGTCTGGGATTGGAAGAAACTCCTGCGCCTGGTTAGTGAATGGAACAACAGAGCTTTAAAATTCAAACAGTCACATTTACTAAAATATTTGTGCAGGATTGTCTATCTAGATTATGTATAGAAGTATTTGAGTACCTGTGAGTGTGAGTAGCTGCTAATGAGGCTGTTGATGCTGGAGCAGCGACTGGGAGGCCTCCACAGAGATGCTGGTGAGGCAGTGCCTAATGTTCTCCTTTGACATAATAAGATACCAAATATTAAGGTCATTAACACCTGTTTAGTAAGACAAACATGATTTAAAAAAAAAAAAAAAAAAAACTTGACACAAAAGAGGAACTTAAGTTGACGGACACAACTATGGTTCTATAGTAACACTTTATTTTATTTTATGGGTCCCCTATTATTTAAAAGTTTAGAGGAACCTTGACCCAGGGCAACAGAGCCAGTGAACATAGCTTGTGATGTTGTAGATGCTGCTGCACTGCATTATATTGTAAGATTTAACCAATAATCACAATAATGTGATGCACAACAACACAAGTTAGGCTTTTAAAAAAGTGTGTCCGCTGCCTGTAGAGTAACTGCAAATTGATGACAAGAATGTGAAAAGTTTTGGCAAAGGTGCTGACGTGAGGAACAGCGATCTACGCTCACACATTGTCGGCACCCACTGACTCTCACACACACACACACACACACACACACACACACACACATTTACACACTTCTAGAAAAAAAAAGAGCTGTGAATGTGCAGTGATCAGATAGTAATTAAGTGTTACTTCAAGTTGTGAAATACCCAATGTCACTTCACCACAATTCTACATTACTCAACTGGGTGTTTTTTAAAATTACTTAAGGTCTGTCTCTGATCATTTCCAACCAAGAAGCCGAAAAATTAGAAGATTTTATTGTTTATTTATGACATGCAGAATAGGGTTGCACAATACTGACAAAATGTGATATTGCGATGTCGATTATGAATATTGCGATATCGATATTAATTTAGATATTTTTAAACATATGAAAAATTACAAAAGTTACGGGAAAACGCATCAAAATAGATTCATAACAAATTAAACAAGTTTTCTTACAACACAAGGGTTATTTCAACTGACAGTCATATTGGACTGGTACAACATGAATAAATAAATAAATAAATAAATAAATAAGGACCATGTCTACAGAACAGGACATGTTTTACTGGTTGTACAGTATAAAATAAATAAATAAATAAAAAAGAGAACAGGACACAACTTTTCTTTAGCTTTTCTGATTTGTTCCATTTTGTTGTCTCTATCTATTTCTTCACTTACACTGTCACTCTGTCGAAATATGCACACACGTGGTACGCTCCATAGGGTTTGTCACGTAGTGGACCCGTGCACTGACGTGTACTAACATGTGCAAGTGGCACGGTAACTGGCCAATGAAACATGATCATTATAGTGTTTCAAGCGGGCTCTAAATCAAACACAACTAAGCCACACAGCCAACGGACGGGACGCAGCGCTCCACAAAATAAACAAAATATTGCATACTTATTGCAACACTTTCGATATATTGCGATAACGATAACCATATTGAGTCGATATATCTTGCATCCCTAACGCAGAATCAAGTTTGTGTTTTTCTATAACAAAAGGAAACTGGCGATTAAGAAGTTAAAGTAGTAAAAGTATACACATTAATTGTAGGAATTGGTTACCTTGCAAATTTTGGCCAATCTGCATCAAGGTCGTAACCTCTGGCTGCCACATCAAATTGGATCTGGTTGAGCTCATAAAGATGGTTGATTATGTCAGCAGTGAGGTGAGACTTGAGGAAGGGACTCCGGGCATAATACCAGTCACTGCATATGAAAAATAAAAAATAAATACAAAAATAATAATGTTTATACGGTTGGTTTAGTAATGTGTTTAAAGTTGATACTGTGCTGTTTATAAAGGTAAGACTCCGACCTCATCACTCCCTGCAGAAAAGTTTACATGAGATATTGGAGAGTAGGGCTGGGTATCGTTCAAAAATGTTTGGTACAGATACCAATACCCTGACTTCGATACTGGTTCCTGAATGATACTTTTTTTCACTACCAATTTTTTCAATTGCATTTTAAATAGTCCGCCATATTGAGAGGGTGTGTTTGATAAATGATAATGGTACGGAGAGTGAGGCATGTCACGTGTATATGCCAGCAGTGCAGCTCAAGTTGACTGCCTGAACCAGCTCACCTGCATCGCACCATATATTTAATATTCATCTGTAGAAATGTAAATCATAACACTGTCCTGGCTAAATAAAGGTTGAATGAAGCAAAAACAAAATTGACATATGAACTGCTGAGGAATTGAGACATGATCTTTGGTGTCTGGTTAAACTAAGTTGCTGTTGTGTTTTTCTGTGAAAACAGAAATAAGACATAAATCAGGAAGCGAGAATCACACTTCCTAAAACTGGACATCATCACACCTTAATGGTGTAAAACCTGAACTGCTTGGCAACATAAAGGGAACAAAAGTGACAACATTTATATACTTTCAAAATTCAAGATTATTTTATTGTCGCGTAGAACGAAATTACGTTGCATAGGACCACCATAAAAACAGACCATCAGCAGCTAGAAGAATGCAATTATAAATAAATAAATAAATATGGTGTAGTAAAAATATCATATATAAATAAGATAGCTAGCATTTAAAAAAAAATATGAGAGATGTAGAAATACACGTGTATACACATATCCCACACATACATATACATATATCATATGCACACATACTGTATGTTCCATATTGACTCAGTTTACAGTGTGGTGCTGTTCAACAGTCTGATTGCAGTGTATGTATGCATGTGTGAGTGAGCGAGTGACTGACTGACTGACTGAGTGAGTGAGTGAGTGAGTGAGTGAGTGAGTGAGTGAGTGAGTGAGTGAGTGAGTGAGTGAGTGAGTGAGTGAGTGAGTGAGTGAGTGAGTGAGTGTGTGTGTGTGTGTGTCAGTGTTTGTCCACTGACCTTGTGACCTTCTGGTTTATAAGACACTGCTGCAGTGTGTCAGCAAGACGCTGGTGAACGAGTGAGTAGCGGATGAAGGCCCTTCCTTTCCCCAGTGATGTCTTCAACTGAGGACACAAAAATACACACTTTAGTGTACTTTCACACTCACACATCAACATCACTTCACTGCAATGTGGACTGACCTCAGTAGTCAGTAAGTTTATAGTCTAGTTAGCATCACCCAGGTCAAACGTATTAACAAACAATGGCGCCCTACCTTCTGAATAATCTCTACTTGAATGTGACATTAAAAATACTCATTTGAAAAAAGGTTGCAACTAATGATTATAAGTTATTATAAGGGTAAGAGTACCCAAAGTTTTCCACAAGTAAGCTGGTGTGTGACTTTTAAAGAAGAAAAATACTGACTGCTGTAAATCCCTGAGGAAACTTAAAACCACAGATGTGTTTTAGTAAGAAATGAGCGTCAATTAGCATACAATGAGATGTGTGGTTTAACTATGCTTATAAATCAGGACTAGAGTTGAGCCGGATACTCGGCTGAAACGAGTATCCGGTACGGATAAAGCACTTTTGCCGAGTACGAGTATTATACGAGTAATACGAGTCAATATCTGTGCTCGGATTGAATAAAAATCCTCATTGGGTAGTTGACTGTGTGTCTGCGTTCTGTGATAGGCTAGTCAGTCACAGCGCCCCTCCCCTACACACACATACAGATGTATTGTGTTGCTGTGTCCCGCTCTGCTCACTCACACACAGAACTCTGTCTCTCCCTCTCTGTCTCTCCCTCAGTCACTCAGGTTCGCGGGTCTTTTCCGTTAACGTTAGGGTTTCTTCAGCTTCAGGTTTGTTTTTTACTTCGGTTTGTAGTACTTACTTATTAACCAGTAGAGTTCTGGTAAACGTGGGGTTTGTTCAGACGTGGTGCTTGGTAGAATGCGACTCACGTTGCGTCTCTGCCTGTCGGAGATTTTTTTTCTTTTTTAAACCGTCAGCTGGCTCTAAACAGATCTGAAAAACAGCGTCGGACTATTTGATCCGTAGAACACAGTCGCCCCCCCCCCCCCCTCTCTCTCTTTCTCTCTCTCTGTCTCTCTCTTACTCACTCACACACACACACACACACACACATACCTGGTGTGGAAATAAAAAAAATAAAAAAGAACCAAAAAAAAAAAAGTGTGATTTTATGATCACACTGATCATAAAAAAATGAAAAGTTAAAAAAAGAAAGTTATGTTGAGTATGAAAACTCTTGTTCATTACATTTTACTTCATAATTGCAACCGCATGTGTTGTATTCATTGTTGCAAAACTTGTTCTGTATATAGTTTGTTTGTTATCGTGATCAAAACCATTGATCTGAAGCTCAATGCTGATGCTGTCATGTAAATAGTTTTCTAATCAGCAATAAATATAACAATTTCTTTACATCCGTCCATCTTACAATTTACAACCCATATCAATTGCATGCTTAAAATAACATACCGCCCATTTCAAGACAACCCGACCCACTTCCGGATTAAACCCCGCCCACTTCCGGGTTAGGCCCCGCCCAGTCCGAGTACAGATACAGATACAGATAATTCATATGGTTAACAGATACAGATACAGATAATGCTGTACTCGCTCATCCCTAATCAGGACTCAGTAATCCATCAGTAATTACTTCTCTCATGGTAGAATACAGCTTACTTATAAGTTTTGAAATGTGATATTGTGATATCGATTATGAATATTGCGATATAGATATTAATTTCGATATTTTTAAACATATGTAAAATTACAAAAGTTATGGCAAAACGCATCAAAATAGATTCATAACAAATAAACCAAGTTTTCTTACAACACAAGGGTTATTTCAACTGACAGTCATATTGGACTGGTACAACATGAATAAATAAATAAATAAGGACCATGTCTACAGAACAGGACATGTTTTACTGGTTGTACAGTATAAAATAAATAAATAAATAAATAAAGAGAACAGGACACAACTTTTCTTTCGCTTTTCTGATTTGTTCCGTTTTGTTGTCTCTATCTATTTCTTCACTTACACTGTCACTCTGTCGAAATATGCACACACGTGGTACGCTCCATAGGGTTTGTCACGTAGTGGACCCGTGCACTGACGTGTACTAACATGTGCAAATGGCATGGTAACTGGCCAATGAAACATGATCATTATAGCATTTCAAGCGGGCTCTAAATCGAACACAACCAAGCCACACAGCCAACGGACGGGACGCAGCGCTCCACAAAATAAACAAAATATTGCATACTTATCGCAACACTTTCGATATAAGATTGTGCAACGTGATATCGCAATAACGATATTGAGTCGATATATCACGCACCCCTAAACTGAATACCGAAATAGTATTTTGAAAGTATGTTCTCATGAAATTTTATTATACAATAATAAAAGTGTGTCAGTATGACACTTTCTAAAAGATGATGGATCTATCATATCCAGGAAATCAGTGATAACAAAAAGGACAGTGAAGAAAGGTTATTAAAGTCTTGATACATCATATTCACATTTTGTTGTTGGATCCAAACAAACGTGCATAAACTGATCTTGTAC
Organism: Sander lucioperca; assembly: GCF_008315115.2. Taxonomy (NCBI): domain Eukaryota; kingdom Metazoa; phylum Chordata; class Actinopteri; order Perciformes; family Percidae; genus Sander; species Sander lucioperca. Next base: position 7,931,450 of record NC_050181.1, on the reverse strand, counting down.
AAAAGAACACATGTGGCCAACCGGCACTCAGAGACAAAAGACTCAAACAGAGGGTTTCGGCCTACATGTAAATTCCACAGCCCTTGCTCCAAACTCCTAAATGAAGAAAAGGAGATAAGAAGGCCACAAAATGGCTTCTGAGTGGACCTTCATGAAGGTTTTCACACCTTCGACAGTTCGGAATTTCCCCATTGGCTCAGCAAGACCCTGAACACAGCATGAGGTCGGGGCCTATAAAACCTGCTGACACACCAAAATCATCGCTTTCCATCTCAACTGTGGTTGTAACAGGTCAGCGCCCAAGTTTGTGCTAAAACTTCCATTTTTGAAAGAAAGTGGATTTAATTTCGGTGCTGGGAAAAGTTTTCCTTGAACTCGCCGACGGGCGATCCGGATTTTCGTTCTGTTTTTCTGTGGAAATCTATGGACAGAAACGAACGGACTGAACATACACGTAAGGTTTGAGCTTTTCTGGGCAGAGAAATAGGTGTGTTTATTGATGTTTATGACCGCTAATGCTGTGAATTGTGTATGACATCAATGTGATTTTGATTAATACTTGTGCTATTGCTGCACGCGTGATTTATTAATCTGATTGGACTGCCGAGTCCAATCTGTTTTGCTGTGAATGTATCATTTGATCACGATACTGTTGATATATGTTGTGTTGAATACTGTAGCTTGTGAACTGAACATGCTACATTGCTGCTCGGTTCACGGAGTTTAGTTACTGTTAGCGAGATAATAAGCTCTGTTGGTCCGTCTGAATACGATGAGAACACCACATCGTGGCCCTGTTTAGACCGATGGAGGGTGTGTTTATCTCCGTGAAGAATCAGCTGTTTGCACACCAGAGTATGTATAATAAACATTTCCCCTCGTTGACAAAGTCTCAGACTCTGCCCTAACTTCACGTTGGGCCAGAATCCTGAGTGGACGAGAGGAGTGTTTATTCCTCAGAGCCTCGAAATCAAGACTCGGAATGCTCCTTTTTATTTCTCTAAAACATGCTTTCCTTCCCTCTTTGACACTAACCTGACATACACACACCTTTACACACATCCACCCAGACATGCATACACGTGTTGTGAACAGCTAACACTGTTAGCCACGACAGTCGCATATACACACACCTAAACGCACACATGGGCGTTTAATAGCTAAAACCTATTTGTTTATCTCTTTGTGTATCCATTTGTGTCTGTAGCACACAGGCTAGCTTGAATGAGCTGACAGCTAATCTTGATTGCGTTGCCTAGCAACCCCCGCGGTCTCTTCACCCCCCTCCTCGCACACACACACACACACACACACACACACACACACACACACACACACACACACACACACACACACACCTGCTACATGTCGGTTGGCTGTTTTGTTTTGGTTGTAGTTTTATAAAAGAGGTATATTGGTTTTGATTGATCGAAGAATTATTGATTGGCCATTGATGATTTTGAAGTTAAATAAATTCTATTATACTTTAAATAGCAGTTGTTGTGATTATTTTGTGTATTTGTTGTAATAATTGCTGGTTGAACACAGGTCAGTGCTCGAACTTCATCCTTCCCTTTGTTCCTTTAGAAAATACCAGATAAATTAATCAAATTAATTAAGATCTGTATTTTAAAGGAAACACCACCTAATGAGACTGTTTCACAGTTCAATATTGGTCCCTGGTTGCCAGGGTGGTGCCCCGTTTTGATTGTTTGTCAATTTGTTAAAGTTATTAATACCCATATTCATAACTTTATTAATACTGATAAACCATCTTTGATAATTTGCCAATAATTTAATCTGTACGCCTACCGATACCAACAATGTTATTTCACATCAGATTGTCAGTTACTTACTTTTTAGAGAGTACAGCTGAAACCAGTTGATTAAACGATTATGCAATTGGCAGAAAATAAATTGGCAACTATTTAAATAATGAATTCATAGTAAAGACGTTTTTAAGAAAAAAAGACAAAACTTAGCTGGTTCTATAGTAAATCAAATACCTTTAGGTTTTGGACTGCTGACTTTTCTTATATGTTATAGACTATTAATAACCAGCATATTTATTTATAATAAAAAGAATTATTAGTTGCAGTCCTATTAGAGAGAACAACATGTCCTCATATGCCAATACCCCACAAGGCAAAAGCTACAGAAATCATTTTGTTTGTAAATACATCTACTACTAGTACTCTTTGAGGCTTTTTAAGTAACAATAACTCTCATACTGTATCAGGCACACAGAAGGTACAAGCAACAAATTAAACATAGTGCAAACTAGGACTAATTCAACTACAGTTGTTTCAGTATAAAGCTCACCACTGAATTCCTGGGATACAAGGTGAGGAACAAGGTGTAAGGCAGCAAGTAAATTAGCAGCACAGAGTCTTACTGTATCGGACTCACTCGAAGATTAGTTACATGGTTATACAGTCACTGTGTATTTGTGTGTCTGCATGCGTTGCGCGACATGGCAGGGCCAAGGCACAGAGGGTGACAGCGTGTGTGTGTTGCAGAGTAGGATTACCTCAGGGATGGACTTAACAAAACGGATGCCATCGTTAGCTCCCTTGATCTTAATCAGGCAGTCGCAGAAGTAATCCCAGTAGTCCTTCCTCTGACCAAGAAAGGTTGTCTTCTCTTTCTGGTCAAACTAAGAAACACACATCACCTCATTATTGCATAATTACCTTATATGTCCTCAGCAGTGTGGATTGTACAACAGGTATGTCTTAAACTGCTCTGTGATTCACACTGTAATTAGTCTCGCATAGCCAGACCTATCTCCACAGCGCTGTGTCAATGCTGGATTATGGTCTAGCTACACCGCTTATCATTCTGACATAGGAGGAAAAAAACGCCCTGGCCTGTTTGCATTTCTTTAAACCAATACAATCATCTTGGGTGTTGCAAAGCCCCGGATGCAGTGATGGTGCCCTTGCAATATAAATAGTGGAAGAGGAGCAGAATGCCTGACACGTCAGGCTTTAGCCCAGCACTGTACATCCGGTAAGCCAGACTACATTGAGTTTATATGCACAGCAATATTCCACTATTATTCCGAAAAAGACAATTTTCCGAATTCATGTAAACAGCATATTCCGGTTGGATATTCCGGCCCTTTTCCGAATATAGCATTTTCTGATTAAGACATGTGGGATATTCCGGTATTGTTCGGGTTTTAGAGGTATTATTTGGACATGTATACAGCGCATTCGAAATATGCGTCTCAATCGGGTATTTTACAGCAGGCTTATGGACAGCTCTGTGCGTTGCTATGGTTGCTATACACAAACCAACCAGCCAACAGTTTGCAAGGCTGCAGACCCAATAAAAGGGAGAAACATAGCTACTTTTAAAAATTATCAAAGACTTGGATATTAACAGGTTTTTGGATATGCGCACACATCGCTACGCCAACCTTTTCAAGAAGCTGGTTGAAGGAATGAAAGAGGCATGCTGTGTTCGCACGGTCCAACAAGTCCACCACCGGTGGAAAAATCGTATTCTGCACAGCTACATGTAAACGGGAATATTAGTGGAATGTTCACTTTCATTAGCCATGTAAACAGTTTAGTCAGAATATCGTCTTTTTCGGAATAAGGGCAAAACCCAGAATATTATGTGCATGTAAATATTAATCATTAATATCATTTCTATGGACTCCCTCTCTCTTCCACCTTAGTCTTTCTAGAGTTGTGGTCACCAATCTGGTGACTTTTTCTTGTGAAAAGTGTTTCTTGTGTACTCATAGTTTCCACTTCCATGGAAGTTTCATTTCTTCTTGGTTGTCTGAAAAGTTAAGACTCACGAGTGTTTCACAAGAAGAAGAAAAACATTTAAGAGAAGACAGAAAATACACAGAACAAAACAATGTATTTTCTTATTATCTTCTAACCTTTGAATCATCTCATAACCCTTTTATTGATTTCTCTTGTTAGCCCTCTAGAGGTACCAATCCCCAAATTGGAAACCACTGGTCTAGCAAGTCAGATGAGCAGTGTTGGTACACTTTCAAACCTGATAAACTCCAAACAACACTTGTATGGTATATGAGACCATACCTGCAGCAGGTATTCTAGTTTATAGAAGAACTTGTGCAGGTAGGAGCTGTCATCAGTTACGGGTTCACCACACTCGTTGTGTTCTTTACTCAGCTCTGACACAGCATCTAAACAAGACAGTAACAGCTTTGTTAACACATACACAAATATCAAGTTATGTTCTTGTGTTCACACAAAGGGCAAAACAGTTTAAGAATCTGCACACTGGCTTTTTGCTTACACAACAATTTTTGTGAAATGTCTATCAGTTATAGATCTTCAGGCACAAAACATTTCCTGACTGATCTAATCATGCAATTATTCTGGGAGCAATATACTGTGTATATATATATATATATATATATATATATATATATATATATATAAAATCTTATAATTTTTGCCTTGATATCTCTTGTTTGGAGACACAGACATATGCCCTACTTCAAATAGTACAAAAAACCTGCTGCATGGCACACATAGAACAATATATACTGTAAGGGATGGTGTTTATAGTGTGAACTGTACAATTACCATGCAGATCTCGGATTATCCTCTGCAGTTGATTATCTCCAACTGATGAGGAGGAGGCCATTGTGAGGAAAGGGCAGTGTAGTCAATAAATTCTGCATGTAGGATTCAAAATAAAATAAAATTTAAAAAAAACAAAGCATGAAAATATGCCAAAGCTATCCACTACGAAGTAAACATAAAAATACCACTGCCCTTAAGTAGTTTCCCCCATGCTGTGAAGTCTCTTTCATAAATACAGTGTTGAATTCTTCCCAACCCAAAAAGTCTTTAACAAATGAAACTATTTAAATATTCCAGGGGGGTCCATGCATTTGTTAAGATGAAGAAACCACAGTACTGTGACGTTAGCCTAGTTAGCAACAAATTTGCCTACAGTCAGAGGAGGCACAACATTTACATCACGACGACGAGTGAAAGCTTATCACTGTTTGGAGCGACAGTGTCCTTATCAGACCCCACTGACACAAGATTTATATACTGTTATCCACCGTCGACCATACAAACCAGCAAAGTTGACTTAAATCACTTTGAAACGGCTTTAAAATGCAACAAACCGTGACATAAACATACATTGCTCAAAGCTGGCGAGCGCTATCCTACTACATGCACCTGCACTTAGCTCTTCATTTCCTGGTTGTTATTTAATTGTAGATTTATGTTACAAATCATCGCAGTTTCGTTGTAAATAAAGCACTTCAATATCAAATAAACGGTAAAATAATGAACGTACTTGATGTGTAAATTGCCCAATGTCCAGTTTGTAGGCGATACAGCAGAAACATGCTACCCATTGGGGGCGGGAACTATGGATGATTGACAGGCCTGACAGATAGCCTCCTGCTTCTGTTGAAATCCGTCCTAGTTTGGTTGAGAGACAAATGGTAAATAAACAGAAAGCTGAGACGTGTGTCGTGCTTTATAAACCTAATATTTTATTAAATATAATACAAGAATACAAAAATTATGTTGTGACGAATTTGACATGCTTTTTTTAAATCCAAAACTAAGATGAGTAAGCCTACAGGACTTTTTGACAAGTAATGGCATCAAAATGCATTATAACCATATAGGCCTACAGTAAGGTGCGTTTAACTAAATATTTATTTAACGTTTCTCTTTAGTATAATCTAAACATATGTTTATTATATCTCCATTGTCACATTTTATTAGGGCCCGAGCGCCGACAGCGGCGAAGGCCCTATTGAAACTGAAGGAATTATTATTACGGCAAATGAATTGGCTTTTTGAGGGGTTTAACATATTCAAAAACTCACCAAAATTGGCGGTCGCATCAAGTCTGGTGAAAATGTACGTATTTTAAGGGTTTTGGGAAGAGGCACACAAAAATGGCTCGCTAGCGCCCCGTACAAAGTTAAATAAATTGAGCCCCTGCAGTGCGTTTAAGTAGGAAAGTTGGTAAACATGTAACATCAAGATGTACAAAAAACGTCATAGGAGCCATACCCTAAACCCAACAGAAAGTCCGCCATTTTGATTTCAAAGTTCGAAATTAGTGCGATTTTGGCCATTTCCACATGTCGTACTTTAACGAACTCCTCCTAGAGATTTCATCCGATCAACTTCAACTTCGGTCTGTGCCATCTTAAGACATTAAAGATGAAAAGTTGTTAAAAGAAAAACTTTTCGTCATAGGGCGTGGCCGTGGCGGGGCGGCCATTTTGTACGTTTCGCCATCAAACCAGGAAGTGGGTGTAACTTGAGTGTACATTGTCCAATTGGCTCGAAACTTTTCAGGATTCATAAGAGTCCAACCCTGAGGACAAATAAAGGCCGATATTTACTTAAAGTCATAGCGCCCCCTAGTGGCAACAGGAAGTAGGCCTAAAAGTCAAGGTGCTATACTTTAACGAACTCCTCCTAGAGATTTCATCCGGCGGACTTCAAATTTGGTCTGTACCATCTCAACACCTTAAAGATGAAAAGTTATTAAAAGAAAAACTTTTCGTCAAACGGTGTGGACGTGGCGTGGCGGCCATTTTGAGTGTTTAGCGATGAACAAAGAAATTGTTGTAACTTGAGTGTACGTTGTCGTATCTGCCCGAAATTTCTCACGATTGACAAGGGTCCAGGTCTGAGGACATCTACAGGCCAATATTTACTTTTGGTCATAGCGCCCCTCGCTGGCAACAGGAAATGCGCCTTATATGACAAACATCATCTGATTTACATGAAACTTATAATGTGTGGTTGACATGTGATACTGAGCCGCCCCTTATACTTTAACCACACCCACTTACTCAGGCCCACACCCCCTTTCATAACATTTGAACCGTTTAAGGTAGACCCTTGTGTGAGGTATCATTGAACTCAGCAGAGACTTCCTTCTTCATTGGTGATGGTTTGACCCGCCCCCTATAATTTAGCCACGCCCATTTTCACAGCTAATGAACTGTATGATGTAGAGTCTTGTGTGAGGTATCGTTGAACTCAGCAGGGAGTTCCCTTTTCATTGATGACGATTTGCAGTGTCTGAGTGACGCGCAAATGCACGGTCGCAAGGAGCGGCGACCGCCGATAAGCCCGACGCGCGCAGAGGAGCGAGGGCCCGTCCATCGCAGCTTTAATTGTTATATGTTTTTTATTAACAATATTTTATGATATTTCAATTAAATAATTGAATATTAAAATAAGACAAGACAAATAAATCGTTAAAAATTAGAAAAAGACAAACCAACCAACATCAACAAAAACAACAACAACCAAAAAAACACTTTCTAAATATTTAAGATTATCCAGGAAGCCTAAACCAGAGTTCTAGAAAAAACTGTCAATAGTGCTGTTAGTGCAGCAGTTGCATGCAATAATCTGAGATGTCAAATAAATCAAAACACGTATAACATGCTGCACTTCTGAAGTGTAATGGCGACCAAAAACAAGTATTAATGAGTAAAGGGAACATGTCTTGTCATGTGTGGTTGAAACCAAGTTGCCACACAGACGTGATGTGCTCTGAAAATGATGTTTGATTTCTGTTCACCTTTGTGGTTAATACTTAAGGAACAATTCCCAGTTCCAGTGATATTCACATCAAGGACTCTGGTGTGTGTGCATATCCTCTGTGTAGGTACAGTATATGTTTCCACATTTCTCATTTATTATTTGTTAGGCTAAGCAATACTGAAGTAAAAATGTTTACAATGTTTTGTGTGTTGTTCGGAGAAAAACAACCTTTTTTTACTGAAATATTTGTCTTTTTTCTATTTCATCCTGTAGATAGAAATTGAAGCAAGAATGCTGTATCTTCTTATTTTGCTTTAAAGCAGAGGGAAATAACATAATAATAAAAACCTTCTTTAGTGGTAGCCATGCAGACAGTTTTGGCTAACTTTAGAGGCACTTTACAACCTTATTACTCATTGCAAAGAAAATAGATCCTAACATGTGTTGCCAGCACTGACAATGCTTCCACACACACCAATCTTAACAAATCAGCGCTAATCTCTTAATGAAATATTAATGTTATTTTCTAAACTGTAACTTTGACTGTTGTTTATTCAGTCATGAATGTTAATATGCAGACATGCAAAACAAGTTTCCAGTGCCTGTAAATATATACAGTATTTATATAGTTTTGAAAAGTTGTACTTCTATTGCACTGTGTTGGAGGAAAAAACCTTTGAGATGGATATCTTGAAGTCTAAGCAAATAAAATCCAAACTATCTACATGGCTAAATACCAGGAAGTAAGTGAGAAAATATGCTTTTTGTAATTTGGGTAAAGTCACCCTCTAAGATATATGATATAAGATAACCACATGTTCCAGACAAAATATAGTTATCTATCAAGAAAATGATATAATAATATATTGATATATTACCTGATGAAGTTTTGACAGAAATCGTATGAAAAACATTTTTACCATGTAATAATCACATTCACTATGTATCATTAATTCTGTGTAATTTGATTTAGATAGATAGATAGATAGATAGATAGATAGATAGATAGATAGATAGATAGATAGATAGATACTTTATTCATCCCGAGGGAAATTTTAGGCATCCAGTAACACAGACAACCATAACACAACAAACACATATATCTCACATACATAAAAATCACTCACAGAAAATTAAAGAGGGTTTTACCCCTCTAACAAAGCTTTTTTTTTTTTATTCAGACTTTCTTTTCTTGCTGAAGGAATATGGCAACAACTGGCTCAACGTTCAACACAACCATAAACTATTACTATGAAGATTATGACGATGAAATATGCAACACAAATGGCGTCAACCAGTTTGTAGCGGTCTTCACTCCAGTTTTCTTCTCCATTGTGATCATCTTCAGTCTGTTGGGCAACATCCTGGTCATTGTGATTCTGGCCAAGTATGAGAATCTCAAATCCCTCACCAATGCTTTCATCCTGAACCTGGCTGTATCGGATCTCTTCTTCACCGCAGGTCTGCCCTTCTGGGCCTACTCTCACATGTATGGATGGACTTTAGGGGAACATGTATGCAAAATAGTCAACTTTGTCTTCTACACTGGCTTCTACAGCAGCGGTATCCTCCTTATCCTGATGACTGCTCACCGTTATGTAGCTGTCATGAATCCTCTATCTAACATTGTGTCCACCACAGGCTCCTACAGTGTTGTAGCATGTGTGATCATTTGGGCAGTGAGTATATTGGTCGCCAGTCCAGCCTTCATCTTCACCAAAGTTGAGCAGAATCACTGTGTAAATGCAAATTCTTACTGGAGCTTATGGGGAATCTACCAGCAAAATAGTCTCTTCATAGTGAGTTCAGTGGTGTTCATGTTTTGCTATTCTCAGATCATGTGCAGGTTGCTGCGTCCAACTGCCCAAAGAAGAAAGAACAAAACTTTAAAACTAATTTTTACTCTCATGGTTGTTTTCTTCGTAGGCTGGGCGCCTTACAATATAGTGCTATTTCAAAAGTCATTGTATTTCTGGCCCCAACCACCTGCTGACTCAAAGACTGTGGCTAAAACGTGTAAAACATCAGAACGACTGGATTACGCCTTTTACATTAGCCAACTTTTTGCCTTTTCACACTGCTGCCTCAACCCTGTATTTTATGTGTTTGTGGGGGTTAAATTCAAAAACCACTTGAAGAAAATGCTGAAGGGCTGGGGCCACAGCAATAGCAGCATCCGCAATAGGCAAAGCCGACTCACAATCACATCACTAACAAGTGGTGAAGAGTTCTCAATGTAGTTGATATACTGTAGAGAGCAGAAGTGAAACCAGAATCTCCAGGTTCTGTACCAGAATAAAGAAAACCTAATTCAAAATCCCATTGCCATTTTAGGCAAATAACAACAGGAACAGTAGACTATGCTGCATGTGTTCCATTCCATATCCCTAGATAAGGATGTTAATAACATTTTTATGTAATTGTATATTAAATATTTCTGCGTTTAGCTGTCTTTAATGAACACCATTCCCAACAAACCCTACCATCCAACCCAGTGAGAATGGGTTGTTACCATCAGGGCTTATGCTACATTCATGGAAGGAACAGAAAAAAATCTCCGACTTGGGAGTGTTCACACATTATTCTAATATGGTTACCCCTACTACCCTGGTAGCCTTGTATTAACACAATCTAAATATACATTAGCTACTTTTGCTGGGCTGTATTGTCACTTGCTAATTGGCACTAAACACAAGGTACATCTGAACATGCTAATCTAAGATGGTAAGCATTGCAAAACATTAGCATGTTAGCATTGTCATTGTGAGCATATTAGCATGCTGGCTTTACTCTGCTGAAAACTCTGCTGTGCCTTTAAGTACACAGAGATGCATGGCTGTTTGGATTATGTACTCAATACCCTGCATAATTGTCAAGCTACAATTAGTTCTTAATAGCTGACATAAACTCAGCGGCCACTTTATTACGTACACCTGTTCAAATAATGCAAAAAAAAATTGGTCATTGCAGAATTGGAGGACAATTTAGGCATCCATAATTTTGAAAAATTGACCCTTTATTTTATTTATTATTTTTTATTATGTATTTAATAAAAACAGATAATATACCATTAAATAATTTGATTCGTCCAGTTCAGGTAACAAAGGCAAAAATAATTTCGAAAGTGAGCTAAATAATCAAAATATATCAGCTATAAAATTGTATCTGAATTTTTACATCTGGCATCCCATAATAATACATTAATAACATGAAATTTATGCTAAATTATAATCAAAATTCTATTAATTATTTAGCTGAACTATTGATAATAGATTGTCCCTTACAAGTGGATTGAAGGAGATTCAACCCTGTTACTCTAATTATGGTAACAGGATTGCAAATTAATGCTAATGTTAGCTTTTTCTCATGAATAGAAGCTAGCTGTTTAGCTAGCTCTTACTGTCATATTTAGGACAAACCTTTAAATTAATTTGTCTTATTCTGATATTAAGTGTAACAGGATTGCATTGGTTAAAGTGACACATTCAATCAAGGCTAAAAGTTGTATAATAATTAGGGCTGTCAAACGATTACATTTTCTTAATCGCGATTAATTGTTGAATTTCTATAGTTAATTAAAATTCTATTATTTTGCATTTCGGAACTGTTTTTAAATACATATTAACAATGGAAAGCAATTATTACCAGTGTACCTTGATTGGGAATCAAATGAATGCAAAGAAAATGACTTTATGAACTTGATTTTAAGATTTGTATTTGTTTATTATATATTTTATCTAGTCACACATTTGAATCTAGAGATACCGGTGCTAAAGCAGTACTTTTAAAACTGTACCGGTGCCTTAACGGTGCCTGATCCGATACTTTTTAAGAAAGTAAAAAAAAAAGAAGGGTACTAAACAGTTGGCGACATTAAAGAATGCCTTGTTTATTGCTAAGGCCATATTGTCAAAATTAAATGTTTAATAATAATGTAATCACTATAACAATAACTTATTTCACTTGTAAATAGCTGTTGAATGACAAAAACAACCACCAAATGGAAAAAGGGCATTTAACAACAAGTTTGAATGCGCCACAACGCTGTAAATTACCAGTTTCAGTGAATGCACCGTCTGTGTTTTTCCGACAACAGTAGCTGCAGATTGTTACATCCCGGTGTCGGAATCCTCTACAGTGAAATACAGACAAACTTTACACCGTTTAGCGTTAGCTGTCAGCATTGTAACCGTGTTTAATCCAGCTACTAGCTAGCGGTAGGCTAACGTTAGCTGCTGTCGAGTATAGTGTTAATTAGCGTCACGTGCAGCGATGTTTCTGTTGCCTGTAACGTCTGTTTCAGAGCATCAGAGAGAAGGGCAGGCATATCATGGCAGTGGAATGAGGCACCGTAATCTGCGTTGCTATTCCTGCAGCAGCAGGATGTGTTACGAGGAAGTACGGCAAAATAGTAGCCTGTTAGGCACGACGCAAAGCAGAGTGAAGTGAAAATAAATTAATAAATGTCGCCATGCGATTAATACGATAAAAAAAAATGAACGCATTATGCTCGGCCCTTAACAAGCATCGCAATTAACGCGTTAATGCTGACAGCCCTAATAATAATATGAAAAATCAAAAAGAGAACATACCTTTGTTCTACCCATTCTGGTGGCAAACTGCTTAGTGATGTCATTTCCTGCAAATAATGTCACTCACTGTTTTTTTCTTCTGCCAGGCTAAATGTTTCGGTAACAGGGTTGTGTATGTTGTGGGACTTTATTGCAAAATTTCTATAATTTGAAATATTTCTATCATTTAAAAAAAAAATTAACAATTAAAAGAGGCATATATACAATGTATTTTAACGGTTGTATTTAACATTCAATTTGGTCATCTAGAAGGTGGGACAAGAGAAAAATGGCACTTAAGTGGGTGCTAGAGATTTATTTTTTATTTTCAATATTATTTTTGGAAAAAAAAGTGTTTTTTACACAATGTCTGCATTTTTTGTATATTGGACATAGATTATTTGAAATTTCGTAGGTGGGACATGAAATGTCCTCCAATGACAAAGAATCCGTCAATCCTGTGGTAGTCTCACATTGCCAGACCTACCTCCACAGCGCTGGCATTTGTTATATTTGTTTGTTGTTTGTTGTATATTTTGATGTTATATTATCATCACTATTAATATTTTCTTGATATACAATAAAATGAAGTTAAAATATTACCTATATTAATTCTGGAGTGTCTTTGTTTTGGATAACCCACACTGCCATATCTATGCCACACATTCCCCCATTTCATGTAAATGTAATGCTCAAACTGAAAATGGGGTAGGCTACTATTGCAGTATCTTGTCTTGACTAATGTGAAAGAGGAACCATGAGTTACAACAACTTAACGTCCACAGTGCAATTCACCACAAGACGTGACAGCTGTTGTTCAAGGTAAGTTGCTTTATATTTACTGTAATTGCTCTCCATATTTAAGGGTACCCTACTTAGTATTTTTATCGTCCTCTATATTGAAATATTTTAAAAATATCAGCAATAGCTAAAAGATTGTACACATCTGCTCAGTCTTAGTTACATTTTGCCAATTTTAGTTTTACACTCATGTTTTCTAGAAAACCTACAATGGCAAACAACTTCACAGGAAACGATGGAGGTGTGAACAACAGCAGTGATGTGGGGTATCGTAATGATGAGACGTTTACCATTAACACCATCACTGGTGCCTTCTTCATTTTGATCTTCATCTTCAGTGTCATGGGAAACTGTCTCCTGTTATGTGTTCTCGTCTTCTACGAGAACCTGAAAAATGTCACAAACCTATTTACCCTGAACCTGGCCTGCTCCGATTTGATCTTCACTGTCACACTTCCCTTCTGGGCCGTCGACCAACTGCAACACTGGATTTTTGGTGACTTTGCCTGCAAATTTATGACTCTGTTATACTTTCTAGGTTTTTACAGTAGCGTCATTCTACTGACTGCCATAACTGTGGATCGTTTCATAATAGTGGTGCTGCACAACTGGCCAAGCAAGCCTCTAAGGAGGCAGCGGTGTGCAATGGTTGCCTGTGCAGCTGCCTGGGCCATCAGCATTGCTGCATCCGTGAGTGATGCTATCAAAGTAAAGGTGAAAATCCACTTCTATAGTTCAACATGTGAGGAGCACTCTGATGTCTCTGATGAAAAGCTGGGATATTATCTCCAAGTGTCACTGCTCTTTTTCCTCCCATTTGCCATTGTTATTTTCTGCTATTCTGCCATCCTCAAGACAGTTTTGCAGGCAAAAAACAGAAAAAGACACAGGACTGTAGTGGTGGTGTTATGTATTGTTGCAGCCTTCTTCATCTGCTGGGGACCTTACAATATTGTGCTTGTCTTGTCTTTGTATGAACCCGAAAGCCATTATGAGGTTGCGTATAATATTTGTCTTATACTTGCTTATTCTCACTGCTGTATGAACCCTCTGCTCTATATGCTCTCACAAAAGTTGCGAAGGCATCTTTTGGATCTTTTACGCTGCGAGAAGGCAAGGAGGAGGAAGAGGGAGAGAGGAACTGGCCAGAGCACTTCTGTTTTTCAGAATGTAGCTTTTACAGCACACAACTCTGCTGTTATGTTGGAATTACACTCCAAGTAGACTTTTGAAATAAAACATGTGTAAATGCTTTTATGTAATGCAATTATATTTATTGAATTCTACCAATGTTTTGACTATTTCCTTAAAAATGTGAGGGTATATAAAGATATTCTAATGCCTGTGTCAGTTTGTAAAATAATAATAATAATGTGTGGGAATGGTTTCACTGCTGCACTTTCTCAGCCTTTATGAATGAACTTTGCTGTGCTGTTACTGTAATACATTTGAATAAAATTCAGCTGGAATCTAGTTTGGCTGTGAAAGTACTTTTCTCCAAGTCCCACAGAGAGTGAAACTGTCTGGCCGTATTGCATTAACAAAATTTACCTTAAATGTGTATGCTTTTATGGTCAAAAAATAAAGAGTAAGTCTTAAAAATGGAAATAAATATATTCAGTAGCTATATTGTTTTTGCTTAAAAAGAGTCAAACAGTGTTACTGCATATCATTTGTTATATTTCTGTTGACACCTGTTTAGTCTCTGTCTTCATATGTGAAAGCACCAATTAACCAGCTAATGTACCTTGTGCACCTACTGTAACTGCAAATACAACCATTCAGAATCTTGTTAATTTATTCCCCCTTTTTTTAACACATCAGCCTGGCCAATATGTTAGGGAAGTATTTCCCTCTGGAGTGACCTTGTCTGTGTGACACAGAATAAGCAAATTAGCTCTCAGCAGCAGGATCAATAAAATATAACAGACTGCTGCATATTTGTGATAAACCGTAGTCAGTCAAGTGTGTCTAACCCAACAGTCCATGTGCTTTTGGTTGCTGTATTATTATTATTTCGGTAATTAAAATATTTCACAAACCCTTTTTTTTCCTCTTCTGTTGTCCATATCTTTTAACTCTATTATATGTAATGTGTTACATGGTTGAGTAGCGTGGCCCTGATGGCTCCACCAGGGGGTCCAGAGAAGAGTGTATAGGGACAGCTCAGTGGGCCACTGTAACAGCACTCATATCTGTCTCCGGGGGTAGATTAAGCTTAATTAACTAAACCATCCAGCACGCTTGGATGAATGGATACAAGTCAAGGGCAGAGCAGTCATGGGTGTGCTCACACATTCTCTGGCAGAAACTGGGAGAGGGTTTTGTGCCGAATATTGTGTGTGTGTGTGTGTGTGTGTGTTTAGCATCGATAAATTGGACACTATAGCAGTAACCACTGAATAGAGAAGATTCAAACCTATGCACCTTGATGTAGTATAGGGAACAGCTATTGCACAATCTGGTGCCTCATTTTACAACAATTTATGAGTGTTCGCAAACACCTTTTGTAGTTATCAGCATTTCTGAGAAGGAAGTGATCAAACCGCATTGGGATCCCATCTTACCTTTTTGTGGAGTGTGTTGTTGGAGAAGGACTCATAAATTAGTTTTTAAGATTTTTGTTTTTTAATGTGCAAATAAAACAATATGTAGGAAGTTTATTAAGAATTAACAACATCAAAACCACAGAGAAAAAAACTAGAACAATACAGAAGAAAACACACCCCACGGAGCTTAAATAGAAAAGACAATCAAAAGCATCCGATTTCATTTCTTCGAGTCAGTACAATCTCTTTTCCCGGATCATTTTCTTAGCAAATGATGTTGTTGTGCTATCCTGTTTTTAGCCACAAGCTTAACAGCTGTTGTTGTTTTCTTATGTAGTCTCTGCTACTAGCCCTCCCTGGCCCTAACATTCACTCCCTGCTCTTCTTTTCTCCAGGGCAATTCACCCTCCTTTTTCACATTGATATCTTCCCTTTTTAATTCCAGTTATCTATAACGATAATTACTCCAACCATATGTGAATTTAATTGATGCCTTGCAAATGTCTAAATGTGTGTGTATTTTGCGCATATTGCTAATAAAGTCTTAGTGCCTGTTAATCTGGACTGTCAGGGAAATGTGTACAAATCGATTAAGTGTGTCAGCATTATCATCACAAGCAACTGTTTTAGTGAACAAATATAGATGACTTAATCCTCGTACTACATACACTGGCATGTATGACATTAACGCTAATGCACCTCGTCCTGATTAAATTTGTCATGGGAACAACGTGTTTTAAAAAAGAATTAAATTCACTGTTTAATACAAACCCGGACAAACACAACTTTGCTTTGCTCAATCATGAACTCAGGAGGGTCATATGTTTTGGAATACATTCTTAAAAAATGTGCATTTGAAAGATGACAGATTAAAAAAACAACCTCTCATGCTGCATCTTGACCTTCATTTTGTCACTGCAGTGCTACATTTCTCCACTAGAGGGGACATGGGTATTGGCATAATGCTGTTTGTTTTCTTTTTACTGGGCCACATTATTGATTACAATATACTGCCTCAAAGACTTAAGACAGAGATGTACTCTCTTATAGATTGACAAAAACTTTATTAGTCGCCACAAAAGAGCTGAAGAGCTGCGCTGCTTTGAATACATTTCCATGTGCGTTTGGATTTTTCTATTTTTGAGTCAGCAACTTTTTTGGCTGTGTGTTTCAAACACAAATGTTCACCACAAAGAGCAATTTAATGCAGCCTGTGCCTGCATGTCCCACACCATCGTATCTCTATATTTTAGGGTCATCCTCCTCTACTTACCTGCTGTTGTCTGATAGAAAAACACAGTGATTAACTACCATGGAGACTTAATTAACAAATCAAACATCTGGATATTCAGACTAGGCCTACTGCAAAGGCTTAGCTGCCTCTTGTAAGACTGGCCATTTGATGTATCAAACAGTGCGTCCTGATGTTTCTTGCTAAATGTTTTCCATCTGGCTTGTTTCGTATCTTCACTTTTACTTTTGTTTATTTTTTTACAGCATCTTTCACTTTGAAACTTTCACTTTTAATGTTGCTCATTTACAAGTATTTCATTTACCTGTTTTTGCTACTTTGTGGACAATGATTGGAAAAGGTTTGTCGATGAGGACCATGCCTTTGAGACAATATAACACAACTTTACATTACATTACTCAAGAAACATGACATAGGAATATGTCTGAAATTTATGTGGCCAGAAATTATGCAGGGCATCCAATAAGAGGAAATAGCTGTATTGTTTTATTATTTATTATTTTATTTTACCCTTACACCAGATGTTATGTTTCTGTCCACATTTGTCAAGGAATAAGATGTTTCAATGCAAACGTAAAGGCTACTGAGAAAACATTATGAAGGGTCAAATTATATAAATTGCTTGATTACGACCATTTCATTTTCAAAATAAAGAGTTACCTACCTGTACATGATAAAATATACAAAAAAATAAAATAGGTACACTTACAAAAAGAAACAACCCTGATTTAGTTTGAGATATTATGTTGAAAAAGACTCAAACTGAACTTTCTGATGGATATGGATAAAAAAAAAAAACTATTCATAAGCAATATAATTCAGTTTGACTACAAAACACAACATCACTCATGGTTTAACCACAGTAACTTGTAAGAACTTTAACAGCAAGTGTGGAAAGAGTGGAAATGTTGTGGAAAATAACACCAGTAACAATCCTGAAACACTGATAATAAAAAGAGACCTACGTCCATGAATGTGTTTCCCCAAGGCATTCTTGCAGGCTTTATGCCCAGCACATATACTGTAACTGCTATCATATGATCACCACTGTTTTGCCTCTTGATGCCTTTATTTCAAATTAGAGATTAAGATTAACATATTAATCATCTAAATGCAGTTTAAGAACCAAATTAGGTGGAAGGAAATTACTGTAAGAGGTTAACCTGATAACATTGTATCTTGATTTAGTTAAACCACGTAACAAGAACGTAACATATATAACATGACTTTGTGATATATATCTTAAATTTATGTGGTCCACAATTACAGATTAAGCCATTAATATAGTGAAACAGCTGTATTCCCAGGACACTTATTCCTTCATTCATTTAGCTCATAAACTGTATGGCAAAGAGCGTAACCTTCACATCAGATGTTATATTTCTGTCCACAACCTAACTTCACATCATATATCATCACATAACAGAACGTTTTAGTCCAAAGTACTATGAATGAAAACATTTTTAAGCTTGGATGGTCCCGATGAGAACTGGACTTCCAGACCTGGCACTGACTCTTCAATGCTCTACCCACTGAGCTAATATCCTAACAGACCATGCGTTTTGGCTTACCCATCCTTATCCTCAGGCTGCACCAGCTGCTGTCTACCTTCGCACACACTCCACGCCCCTGATATGTTGTCCTCTACCTGCTTCGTCCCTCCTCCTCCTCATTTGTAGGTGTTCTATCCCCCTTTTTGGCCGCAACTTTCCAAAAGGTGAACAGAAGTGATTTTCAATAGCACCGTGCATGACTAATGGTGGAAACATGTTAAAATCATCGCAGAAATGTCCTTGGGAAGACAAATGAATTTTCAGCAGAATAATTAACTTAATTAACAAATTTGCATGCATATTCATCAGGGCCATTGAAGTCTTTCCAGCTCAGCTTGATGAACGTTGCTGTGTAATAACCAGCTCATTTACATTCTGCCATCCACTGCCATTTGTGTGGATTACTGAGAAAAGGCAAAGAGTGTGTGTCTCTGTGTGTGTATGTGTGTGTGTGTGTGTGTGTGTGTGTGTGTGTGTGTGTGTGTGTGTGATGATAGGGCTACATTGTATCTTCACACACTTTTCTCTGTCCCCTAACATGTCACAGAGAAAGCTTGATTAATTGATTTGAGATACTGTTTTGTTGAATATACACCCCATTATTGGACCCAGCTGCCTCTTCTTACACGCACACACTGATATAGAGGAAGCATTCATATATGCACATATTCATGGACACATACCTTGCGTGTGTGTGCTTTACACCCATGTCTCCTTGCATCCTCCTCCCCCCCTCTCTCCCCTCATCCCCCTTCTCTCTGGTGGGCAGTTCTTGGCACAGATCCTGAGTCGTAAACCCTCCTGGGTTGCCAGACTGTGCGTTGTTAAAAACGTGAGGCCCTCTGTACCCCCTCCCCGTCTCTGCAGGGCAATCTTTAAAGGCAGCAAGGTGTGACGGCACAGACTGGCAGCTTGGCAACTATGCCCGAGGACACCAACACTCTGTCAGCCGTGAACGGGCACCATCACATGGGCTCGCCTAACTAATACGCTCGCCATACATGTGCCTTTCTCATGCCTTATCTGTGCCAGTGAGAGACAAAGGAATTCATTAAGAAATTTCACGTGGCGTTGTTTTGTGATTTTTCCGCGATATAGTTAATTGGGAATTTCACACAAGGTAAGGTAACTGAGGGAGAGATTATCCAAATGAGTTCGGAAAAAGTTAATTACACTCACTTGACTGTATGTGCCCTTGATCTGGTTGGGCAGGGAACAACAGGAAAACTAGAAAAAGATTTTGTTTCTCATTTTCATCATAGAGTTTTTTCTCCAATTTAGGTGACACTCAACAGCATTAGAAAGAAACACTTCCCAGAAGGTTACTTACCAGCCTGTCATAAAACTGCTGCACCAGTAACATTATCGTACAAGCATATAAAAAAGAAGGCATAGCAAATGCTTTTGCACCTTTAACATAACCAATATGGTGCACTGCCCTGAGATTTTGCAGGAGTAATTATCACATCTTTTCAAGAAGAAAAATACAGGCATTTAAAAATAAAAAAACAGCATAACCTGACACATAAAAACTTGTCATATTCAGCATACTTTCTTCCCTTTGCCTCTGTGATACTTTCTCCTACGCTTTTTCTGCAGACATATGTTTGACACTTGAAGCTGTTATCATAGCTGGAAGTGTGAAAGAGAATTGTTGCAGTAATATGCTGCTCTTCTTGAGTGTTGTGACAGAAAAATGCTTTTCTGATAGAGAATTGGCATTTTCAAGTCTTGTCTGATGCAACAGTGTTTGTCTTCCATACTGATAACAGTGAAGCCAAGTTTGCAAATACATTTTTCCAGCAATGCTTTGATAGATTATTTGGATAATAAGTTCTGCGATAAAATAGTTTCCACACTTATTGGAAGAGTTATTACATTTTTTAATGACATGTTTTACTCATAAAAAAAGATCTCATTTATTGCATCGTCTGACCCTGTTTGTTTTGAAGCTTCCACTGAAGCAAGACGAATACAAAACACAAATGGACCATTAAACTGACCTTCAAACTGGGCCCTATGAAAATCAAATGGCTGTCACCACACTGATGGGGAAATTTACAGAACTACAGCCTGTTTCCCTCCAGTGACAAATATGAAAAATACACATCAGATGCTCGTTTTCATGAACCTTTTTGAAGTAACAACAACGCTCACAGCTCGAGTGACTAAATATGAAAGCTTCGATGACAGAACATGAAAGGAGGGTTTACATGGATGGAAACAGCAGACTCTCCCCTGCAGACTTGCTTTGTTGGCCTGCTGATGTGATTGTTGCTTTTCTATAATAGCTGTAGTACATTTTAACTGATCCCCTACTGAGCCACACACACACACAAACACAGACAGCCCTGTTTTACTAGAAGCATGTATGAAGATAAAACGACACCTGCATTTGCCACGACAGGTTGAGGATCGTACCTTCGAGGTGGATGTTCTGTCTGTCATTTCCACAAACATGAACAGAAAAGTGTATTTTCGACGTTAGCTGCAGAATTTGGCCAAGTCTATCAAAAAATAAAATCTTGTAACTTCTTTGTATCCCTTCTTTTGATGTGTGTGTGTGTGTGTGTGGGGGGGGGGGTTGTATTTGACGATGGTACTGTTTGATGGTGCAATTGATGAGAAAGTTCTGAAGAAAGTCCCAAAGCCTCAGAGGAATTTGATTACCTCCATCCATTATCTGCACAGTGAGCAATCGCGAGGCTTACCATCTGTCATCCGTTTCATTTGCATCGTCAACACCTGCCCTGCCTGTTTATGCCTTCACATTTTTTATAAGCTGTCTTTCATAGCAGGAAACAATTTTGACTTTTCCTTCTAAATACATTAATTCCACAAGTTCAAAGAACATATTGAACGCAAACAACTTGGTTTATATCTGATAGAATATGGGAACTGTCCTTTTTTATTGCTGCAGATTAAAAAAAAAAAAAAAACATTCAAGCTGCTTTCATAGCTTGGTGAACAATAAAGTGTTTCATTTCATTGATACATTGATAATGATAGATAGATAGATAGATAGATAGATCAATTTCCATATCATACATACACACACAACATCCTCCTGTTTGTTACGAACACATTGTGCTGCATACACTCCATTTTCTCTCCCCCTCTCCCTCCCTCCGTCCTCAATCCTCCCCCATCCATCCATCCCGTCTCCCATATCCCCAGGTGGTGCCGACGGCTGCGGGGCCCATTAGCGACAGAATTCCTGCCTCCAGCAGGCCATGCGTGTCCCGAGTGACACATTTTTGGACCGGCACCAAGAATCCAACCCTCCGCAGACAGCTCACTTCCCTATGCAGTCACCACAGTATGTGCATGTGTGTGTGTGTGTGTGTGTGTGTGTGTGTGTGTGTGTGTGTGTGTGTGTGTGTGTGTGTGAGGGGGACAGAGAGAGAGAGAGAGAGAGAGAGAGAGAGAGGGGCCTTGCAAACACAGCATGAGTCCCACAGGAAATGCTTGAAAGGCAGTATGGGACAGATTGGTGATGGCGCAGAATGGACTAGAATACTAAAAAGAAACGCAAAGATATTCAGAGAGATCATACATTGATAAGATGACTCTTCTGCCAAGTTGGGGCATTTGTTACAGTCGTAACCTCCACAATAATGTGCATCTGCATGTCTTACAATGTAAACTGCATAGAAGTACATTCTTCTGTAAAAAAAGAAAAAGAAAAAAAAAAACCTTTAATTGGATTTTGCTGATGCACATTGTTGTTTGTTAATGTTCTTTGCCAGCTGATGCTTGCGTACCAAATTTTATTTGACAAACAACTCCTGCTCAGGGAAGAGAACTACTTCAAATGAGATTTTTTTATTAAACTTTGCATTCATTGCATATAGTGAAAGGTAACACTGCAGTGGTTGGCTCATCTGATTCAAGCGATATTTGATGGTCGATCAAGATTCTTATTAATCATAAGGAGGAGTGATTATGAAACAATACGTTATGAGTTAAGAAAGAGCAGTAAGTCCTATTAGTATAGATATTATGAATGGATTCTTTCTCCATACTAATAGATAGTTAATTATGTACCTAATGACTCCTCACAAAGCACTATATAATTAGTCTAGATGAGCCAAGAAAGTTCCTACTTGTTCTTACATGTTTAATGTTGGTGATTTCTCATTTCCAAATGGGAATGTGGGTGATGGTGGTGTAATATTAGTGTCAGTGGAGCTTCAGAAATGTCTGTCTGTCTGTCTGCCTGTCCGTCTGTAACACCCAATATGTAGAAAAGTATTGAAGTTGTAATCCTCCTCTTTGCCATAGACTTGGACTTGTAGATTTGATGAATATGAACATAAAAATACTTATAAAGCAATTTAAAGACAAAAAACGTAGGCTATGGTATCCTATAAAGTGACGTTACTTATGTTTGGGCACAGTTAGACCCCAGAGAGGTACAACTTGTTTAACCTCTTATGAACAAGCTTTGTATGTATCCATGTTTTACAAGCTGGGGTGACCTTGTTGTTGTTTATAAGCAATTTTTATAAAATTAGTCATGGTCATGAAGTATCAATCTGATAAATCTGCATTCTATCTAATTTCCAGCAAGGGGCGAAAGAATAGAAGTCTACGTTTCAATAGGAGTCTATTGGATAACGACCCTACTTCTCACTTGATTTATTGCCTCAGTAAACATTTTCTTAACGAGTTTATGGCCTCAATCGCTACTTTCAAGTCTTCTTCAATACAGCATGATGTTCATTTTGTAAATTATGGTCCCATTTATTTAAAAAAGTATATAAAGCTGATGTTTAAGGGAGTGGTTACCTGCCGACCTGTCAATCAGGACAGAGGCTAAGCAATGCATAGCTACCGCTAGTTAAATAGTAACTTAAGGGAAAGTTTGCAAATTTTCTGTGTCCGCGTTTACCTGCTGGTAAATCTCCACTGGATGACTCGCTTCAAGGCGAGAAAATCTCTAATTTTCCCTCTTTAGAGTTTCGCTTAGCACAGCGTCATTGTAACCATTAGCAACACTGGCTTGGCCGTGTCCTCCTCCCCAGCTCCACCCTCTCACCAAAAATCGCTTTCAAAAAACCAAGATGGCGACAGCCAAATTGCCAAACTTGAGGCTTCAAAACGGCAGTCCACAAACCAATGGGTGACGCCACTTCTGCTACATTCACTATTTTACAGTTTATGACTATAAACCAAGTTATGTTCTTACAGCTTGTGAATTTACAGTAAAGTCAACAACCCTGACATGAAAATTACACTGTTTTTCTCTGTACATTAGCTCCATCTATCTTGCATCAACTTATCTATAAAATGTATCTTTTATTGCTCAATACTCTAATGTATGTAAGGAAATATAAGGAAATATAAGGAAAAGTCTATCTATCTATCTATCTATCTATCTATGGGTTGTACTTTCTGGCACAGTATTAAACTGGTTTGAATCCTACTTAAAGAACAGGGACTAATTTGTGACTATAGGTAATTACATATCTGAGCGGACAAATATGACATGCGGAGTTCCCCAAGGCTCCATTCTGGGGCCTCTTCTTTTTAACATCTACATGCTTCCACTGGCTCAGATTATACAACAACATTCGTTACCATAATTATGCAGAGGACACAAATTTACATAACCTTATCACCAGGGGACTATCGTCCAATACAAACAGTGAGTAAGTGCATTGCACAAATCAACGATTAGATGTGCCAGAACCTTCTTCAGTTAAACAAAGACAAAACTGAGATTTTTGGTGCTTATAAAGCACTGAAAGGTTTAGGGCCAAAATATATTTCTGATCTGCTGCTACATGATGTACCATCCAGAGCTCTCAGGGCATCTGGGACAAGTCTGCTTTCTGTCCGCAGAGTCACAACTAAACATGGAGAAGCATGTGTTCAGTTTTTATGCACCACATATCTGGAACAAACTCCCAGAAAACTGCAGGTCCGCTGCAGCTCTCATTTCTTTTAAATCACGGATGAACATCTTTCTTTTTGATGCTGCCTTTTTGAAATCAAATAATAGTTTATTTCTTCACACTGCACTGTAACTTTTATTATTGTATTCCGTATGAATGTTTTTAATGTTTAATGTTAAGCACTTTGAACTGCCTTGTTATTGAAATATGCTATATAAATAAAGCTGCCTTGCCTTTGTCTATCTATCTATCTATCTATCTATCTATCTATCTATCTATCTATCTATCTATCTATCTATCTACCTACCTATCTATCTATATAGCCATCTATCTATCTATCTATCTATCTATTATATAGTCATGATTACAACACGCTCATGTTCACAGTCGAGGGAATCGATAACACTTCACCCAGCAGCACCCTCAGTGTGCCCTGAAATAGGGTGTTGTTAGGGTGTCAAAGGATCACACTCCTGTATGCTTCCCACCTGCTCCAAAACCCACCCTATAGCCTACTCTCTCATATTGTAGACACACACGCTTTCTCAGACACATGCATGCATACACCCAGTCAGAGTACCCGTAGACAAAGACCAGAAAGCACAAAGGTGATGCAGTGACAGATGCTCCTGTCACATACTTAGCATATCTCCACCTCCAAAATAGTGCAACTGCAGGAGCTGGTCTGACTCTCTCACTCCACGGAAATCAGCGCTTCTATAACTCATTAATTTCACTGAAAAGCAGCTCTTAAACCACAATCCTTCACCCAATATTTATCTAATCTGACCAAATATTATAATTAATGTCATGTCTGTTCTCTCTCCTTTAGGCCAATATATTCCCCTCATCTTCCTCCCTCCCACCCTCTCTAACCTCTCAGTGCCAAGTTCACAGATAGAGAGAAAGTACTTCCTGTGAGAGGCTGGGCCGGCTGCCAGAGAGACTGATCCACCAATCTGACACGTTAATGAGATCCTGGCCCATAGAACAGGGGTGTCAGGCTTCCTCTGCTGCAGCATCAGCCCTGCCATGACCTGCAACACACACACACACACACACACACACACACACACACACACACACACACACACACACACACAATCTTTACTCATATGTGTAATTTTTTCACACATGCACCCACACACACAGAAATATAAGAATACATGTATCTGAGTACTACTTTCCACACACACACACACACACACACACACACACACACACACACACACACACACACACACACACACACACACACACACACACACACACACTTTGAGAGGGGGGGTTCAGCTCCTTAAATCTGTCTAATTAAAACACCAAATCCCTCAACTCCCCTCACCCACCAACCCAATCCTCACTTCCCAGCCACACACACTCACACCCCACCCTCCTCCATCCCCACTGCCACCACCCCCGATTCCACAGGAGAAATGATTATTAGGAATTTAATGGGGGAACGTTTCCCATCCCACACCATCTGGGGCTTGGGAATGGCACAAAATTTGAGGATGCTTGCCGACGTTGCGGGGAACATTATTTTCATTTTGTTTTTGACTGGTGCTTAGATTTTCAGACATTGCAGGAAAAAAGGATCCTGATTACAATAAATTACCATAATATATTACAAAAGAAATACATATAAAGAAGCATTTGTGTTTATTTTTCTGTTAAAGGTGATTGCACAAAACTTTTCTCAACTTCTGAGGTTATTGTTGTCTTTCTGCAATGCATTCCTATGAAAACATACTGTTTCTTTTGCACTAATTATGACAACACATCTCAGATTGCAAATTCACCTCTATCCAATATATCCCCCAGTCCTGTCCTTAACCTCCCACACAGAGCCGGGCCATATGCTCCCTCTCTCTCTCTCCCTATACTTCCTTCTCCCGCTCTCTCCCTCACTCTCTCTTTGCAGCTTAATGAGCTGCACGAGTGTAGGGGTACGTGTACACGTTTGACCCTGTGCTAAACTGCTGTACGGCGCCTTGTGGACCCTGTGGGCGTGAAACACCCCCCCACACACACACCTCCACCCACCCCCCTCCCTCAACTCCTCCTCACCTTCTTCAGCCTCTCTGAGGCCCCAAGAGGGATTTGAATCCCCTCTGACAAACACACACCTGCATACATATATTCACAGGCACACTGACACACACACACACACACACACACACACACACTACTGACACAGGGAAGGCTAAAGAGGTGATTTTAGGGCCCTATAGGGACCTTCAGTAGCCCGGTCTTCCAGTTTTATGGTGATACAGAGGGAGAGAAGGATGAGTGAGGGAATGAAGACGGTTATTTCTAAATCAACAGGATACATGCTAACACAATTTGAAATTCTTTGCAGTTGCATCCACAGAAGAGGAAAATGAGATGTGGTGCAATTTACGTGGTATTCTAGTTTGTGATCTCTAAAACTGATTAATTCATTCATTAGGGTTACTTTGTGTTTCCTGATTTTCCTTTTGTTGTTGCTCTTTTAACTCTCCACAATTAAATTTGTTCAAATGTTTGCAAAGCTTTTATATTAATGTTGTGTTAACCTATAAAAGCAAATATGATTATGTGATTTAACATTTGATACCAGTAGGCTATGGCCCTTACATTTTACCAGAATTTCATAATTTGCAATGATGTGCTGTCTCATTAGTTCAACTTCGACAGAATAGAATACATGCTGAAATAGGTTCACTGCTCTTAATTCATGCATGCTTAGTACACAAGTTTATTCTTCTTCATAAGTGGCTTGACAGCAACTGAAAAAAAAAACAATATGTGTGTCAATGTCAAATAGTGTCATAGGCTTCATTTGTTTGTATCTCTCCTCTCTCTAAAGTAAATACAGTCAAATATGCAGGCCTCTTCTCAAACTCAGTTATCTGGTTTCGCTATAGATCACTTATCATCTCCTTGAAAGTCACAGTTATCCACATACATCATTTAAAAAAGACAGGGTTAATTAATGACAGTTTCTATACGATTTTTTTAGAGGATTTTTGCTGCTGTTAACTTTAATTTCATTTTCATACAGAATCAGAATTTCAGTCACAGCTTAAGCCTGTATATGTTTTTCTTTAAGTAATGCTTCCCATAAACATGAGCTTTGCTGCTGTGTTGTTTTAGAATTAATGTATTAATTAGGGATAAATTAGACTTGGATACAAGTTTGGTACATAAGTCAAATGTTTAACAGCGTTAGTCCCGTGTGTCGCCGCAGTGAACAAGGTGAACTTTCCGCACTTAGGCCTCAACGTTTTCAATGATCGGAGTCTGGATAAAAGATAATATAGTGGTTTTCACCAGGTTTTAATGATGATACATGTAGAAGAAATCCATGTTTTTAAAAGTGAAAGTGAAACACAATCAAATCAGTGAAAGTATAAACCAGTTCATCCAGCCGGTGAAACACCGATATAAACACAAACTAATTACTTTATCCACATCATTTCATTGATTGATGATTATATGAAATTATAGTCCTGAATAATAACGGTTTGTAAAACCGCGATTAAAATTAATAAAATATAGGTGCGTACAACTGGCTGACATCCAACACCTTGTGGGCATATTTGTCACAAATCAGCCATCTGATCGACTGGAATTTAAACAAGCCTCTCATATGAAGAATTTCAAAACTCTTTTTGCGTTATATTTGCGTAACTTCACAGATTTATATTCTAACTTTAACTGTTAAATTAAAATAAAAAATAAAAACCAATTTAAGGGAAGTTAAAACATTTGTATCGTTATAGAAAATTATTGATTCAAATGCATTCTTACGGTTTGAAACTTAACATATTGTAAAAATAAAACTTATATACGCACCTATGTTGCTATTATACAAAAGGCCTTACTGTGTCACCCAAAACTCAGAGGGTATGCAAGATGACACTCAATTTCTCAAAAAAAAAAAATATATAGGCTAAAGAAAATTATGCTTGGAGCGTTTTTATCTCAATTTATTAATCAGTTTTTTTTTTATTCGCCGTTCCTGCCTTGCTGTCGATCATTTTCACAGAAAGCTGAAAAGCTTCAAGGTAAAGCCTCTCACTGCCTCTTCATTTTATTGGGACGAACACATCACAAAACATTAACACATTACTTCACGAATATTTCGATCCATAACGAGTTTCCAATGTGTGTGTGTGTGTGTGTGTGTGTGTGTGTGTGTGTGTGTGTGTGTGTGTGTGTGTGTGTGTGTGTGTGTGTGTGTGTGTGTGTGTGTGTGTGTGTGTGTGTGATAAAAATGAAGAACACCATCCAATAATCATTCGGTTAAAGTTACAAAAGCAACAGAATTTATGAGAGTACAGTCACCAACATTGTGCAGAAATACATGAAGTGCATTACAGCTGCTCTTCAGCAGGAACAAGGAAGTGTAAAAAGTTCACATCAAACTATCCAAAACGGTCATTTCGTTGCATATTGATGGTCATCATCTCTTTTTTAAGGCATGTTGTTCGCATTTATATAATTTTGAAACATTGTGTTCACCTCACACAAAATGATTTTCCTTTCAGCTGCAGTGAAATATACAACAATGCAACATAAACGAACTGTAAATGTATGGGAATTCACATAAAAAGGTAACACCATTGATTTTTACAATATTTTTAATGATATATTATCCACATTAAAATTGACGGAATTATAATAAATAAGCTTAAATAAATAAATACAATAATCATTTATATTCACCTCGTTACCACACTATTTACTCCAACTACAAATGCATTTAGTTTTTAAACTTACTTTCCCCAAAACTTCCTGTATGACATCATCATCATCATCAGGCTCCTAAACACGTGCATAATTCCAAACTGGCTTTTTTCTATAACCAATTTTATGTAATTGTCATCATTTTAATTAGATATTAGATTAGGAGAAACGCCTTGTGGGAGGAAATAGACACATATGTTTTTTTTTTTATAAGCAAAGATTGCATTTGGCTGCCTTGCATAGCTCAATTGACCTTTATTGCTAACAGACTGAATCTCTGAACTCCAATCATGGCTCAGCAAACTTCCCTGATGAGGTGAAATGCTTTAGATTCTTCTTCCCCGGTTGTTTCATTTAGCTGATTTTATTTCGCCAGGTAAATAATTTTACTGACTGCTGTGATCTAATTAAATAAGCAGAAAATTCAATCATATTCATATCAGCTTTAAATAACCCATATCACGACCGACATCTGCAGTACAGCCATTAACAAACAAATATCATATCATATATGTCATTTACTCGAAACCTGCATCTTTAACGAATTAGGCCTATTCTACATTTGTGGTTTTCCAATGGAAAAAAATATGGCAGTGAACCATTAAATCTTAGTTTTCTTTAAATTAATCAGATAATCTGTCTTCAGATTGAAATCATTTCATTTGTTTTCAAAGCAAAAGCGTTCTTGTGTCCTTTTCTGCCTTATATCGACACAAGATTTGAGATCAAGTGAAATCCCCATATCTCATTTGTAGACTTTTACCATGTTTCAAAGAAAAACAAGACTGAACATTCAACAGATAATGTTAAAATTGGCATTTTTGCAGTGCATCAGCGTGTCTGGAATACATTTCGTTCCACTGCGGAGGGAAATTGCATTGCTTCTGAAACTTGAACTTTGTCCAGCTGATTGATTAATTGTGGAAAGAGCCATTAACTTCCCCTTGTGCTTGGAAGGACTGGCTGCGGACGTGCAGATCGTAGGGGAAACGGCCCTCTGGGGAGACCCGGTACATGGAATTGTGCGCAAGAGCCGTGCGCCCTGGCGCACTGCAGTAGCGCATGCCATAGTGGCTGCTTTTGCCGTAGTCTGGCGGATCGTCGTGTTTTAGAGAGAAAATCCCGTTGAAGTTCATCGGGGGGCTCAGCTGGCCGTCGAAATGCGGACTCCCGCCCTCTGGGGACGGGTTCTCGTAGTAGGGCTCGTACGCGCCGCTGTAGCTGTAGTGTCTGAACGGCTTGGCGCTGCTGTCCAGGTTGCTCCCGCTGTGACCGGGGGGCGTGTTCATGTCTGAGCCGGGGTACGAGTACATGGCATCGTAGGGCGATCTGCCAGAGAACATGACCTCCCCGTTGTGGTCTGTGAGGAAATTTCTCGCGTTCAGCTGCAAACAACCGGCCACCAAGTTGGTTGTTGGCTGAGATAATCCTTTGCACAAAGTCTGTACGAAAGCGAGGAGGTCCGGTCTCTTCCCAGCGCTCAGAGTCTCTGACAGGGCCCAGATGTAATTTTTAGCCAGTCTAAGGGTCTCAATCTTGGACAGTTTTTGAGTTTTTGAGTAGCACGGCACAACTTTGCGCAGGCTCTCCAACGCGTCGTTCAAGCTGTGCATCCGGGTGCGCTCTCGGGCGTTGGCTTCATGGCGCCGTACTTTGGACCTGTCCATCTCCTTACCTGGCCTCTTTTTTCGCGGGCCGCGCTTTTTAGGAAGCCCGTTGTCATCGTGATCGCCCTCCCTTTCGTCCTCATCTCTGTCGGAGATGTCGTCCTCGGCCTCCCTCATGTCTGAATTGGATCTGTCTGGGTCGTGTTGTCGCTCCTTCTCCAGGCTCTCAGGTAAGTTTTCACGAGGATAATTGGCACCAAACCGCGGCTCACACATCATATGAGGTTCCTCAAATGGCAGCGTCAACATATTTCCTGGAAAATAAAAGCCAAACTATGAGGACACAGTACAACACAGAAGTCTTTTGAAGGTTGTCAGTTAATTACCTTGTGATTGGGCCCCCAAAGAGGAAGAGGAACAAATTGGCAACCAAGGCCAATGTCACAGCTGGCTACCTTTTCAAAGACACTCAACTTCATTGTCTTTGGACTTGTGGAAACATAACCTTAATTGTTTCAAGCCTCTTATAACATATTTGTTGATAATAGGCTATACGTGATAAAAGCCTATTGTGTTTTTTTTTAGCCAAAGCTCAGCACAAAACACACATTTAAAATCAATAAAAATCAAACCAAGTCAAAGTCAAGTCAAACCATTAATAAGTCATATAATAATACTAATAATACTAACCTCTTATCAGCGTGCACCTTGCATGTTCCCAAATAGCTCTTCTGAATCTGCGCTGCAGCTTCTTCTCTTGCAAACCACAAATTAAAGGAAAAAGCTTAAACCGTGCACACTCTTTTCTCTGCTTTGCTGTGTTGTGCTGTTCCTCCTTTCTCTTCCCCTCTCTCTCTCTCTCTCTCTCTCTCTCTCTCTCTCTCTCTCTCTCTCTCTCTCTCTTCCCCTTCCCTCTCTCTTTGAGGAATGACACTCATGCCAACAGCGGGTACCCATGCCATCTGCCGCTGACGTCTTGTGGCAGCCGGGACCACGTGTTCAGTGTCCCATGGGACCTCCATTCCTACCGATCATCTGGCAGCTCCGGTAATGGGCACCGGGAGGCCCGCGTTTACCGTCAAAAACACAGACCGGAGAGGGATAACAATATAATATCTGCATCTCCCCTTGTAAGAAAGATGAATTAATGTCTTTTTATGTGGAAAATAACGAGGGACGTGCGAGTTTGCAGGCATCCTCAACAGGTGAGATAGATAGATAGATAGATAGATAGATAGATAGATAGATAGATAGATAGATAGATAGATAGATAGATAGATAGATAGATAGAAAACTGATTAAATAGAAGAATAGAAATGTCAGTTTTAAATAATGCCAGATTTATTCAATTTAGTGAAAAGCAATGGGAAACAGGGAAGTTAAAACCCTTAATTAAAAAAAACATGAGAGATGGAGCAAACCTCAAGTTTTTTTGTGGCTATAAAAACGGAATGCTGCTTTGTTCAGTTTTGACTCGGTTTGTATTTTGGTCCTAAACCGTGGTCCTGAATTGTATTTATTCAAGAATTTGCACATACATACACATGTAGAAGTGTAAGACATACGCAGTTAAACACACACATACAGTATAAACCCTGTGAAGGTCTTGTACAAAGACCTGTCCTAAAGCTCAAAGCATGATCATTTAATTAAATTTAATGAAACCAATTATAAATGCATTTCTGACCGGAAGCTGCAAATAAGAAAAAAACGGACATGTGACCAACACGATTTAAATTATATAGCTGTACTATATATAGATACATATATATGTCTGTCTGTTAACTCTAATGTTCTGTTTCGGGTCCTCTTAAACAGCTCAAAAAACACACCCAACACTGTTTAATCATCTGGACACCTTTATGAGAATTGCTCATGAACATGATTTTTTTAATTGACACATTTCTTCGGTTTGAGGTCTCCAATCACAAAAGATTTGGACTTCTAGTACTTGTTATGCTGCACCTAGTCTATATCCTTAACGTTCCACTTCCGGGATTGCTCTGTTGCCGCCAGGGGTGTAGCACAAAATTCTGGGCCCTGTAGAAAGGCATTTTCTATGGGCCTCTCCCCGCATCCACAGCTATTCATTCTAGCATCTTTTTGGGCCGTCCTCACATGAGGGCCCTGGGTACTTAGTCCCCTTTCCCCCCCCAGTCCGAAGCCCCTGGTTGCTGCCGGAAAATCCGCCGGATTTCACTCATTTAGGCCGGATATCCGTTGCCTTGGGCTTCCTTCGTGTTGGCATTTTAAACTCTGGTCAATTTATGAGGACTATGGTTAACCTTTTCTCAGATCGCTGCAGGGTAAATCCAGACAGCTAGCTAGACTATCTGTCGAATCTGAGTTTTCTGTTGCACGACTAAAACAACTTTTAAACGTACACATGTTCCACCAAAATAAGTTCCTTCAGAGCTTATTTTGTAGCGGCACTGCGGCTTTTCTCCAGTGCTTAGCACCACCCAAGATGATTGTGATTGGTTTAAAGAAATGCCAATAAACCAGAGCACGTTTTCCTCCCATCCCCGAATGCTATGTGGAGTAGCCAGGCCCTCCTACAGCGCGCTTTGGAGGAGGGTCTGGCAAAGCGAGACTATGCTGCACCAACCTCTTACCAAATTCCAAATTAGTAAATTAGTTTGTTCATAAGAGGTCAAACAGGGAGTTAGACCTCTTTGGGCTGCGGCTGTCTAATAATGTTTTTCTAACCTTAACTAAGTACTTGTTTTAACCCAAACCATGATCTTTCCCAAACCCTAACTAAGTCATAGTTGTGCTTAACCTTAACCAAACTTTAAACATAGGGTTGTCACATCATAAAGCAGGGTTCATTTTCAACAGTGATTTGTTACACAAAAAAATGATGTCGTGTTGATAGAGGTGTCAGATCAGAAAACATTTCTATGTGCCGTTCTGGAGGCGGTTACAAACAACATATTTGGTTGTTTAATTTGAAGGACTGTGGTTTATTGAGGTCAGAAGAAAAGATTTTTTTTTTTGAAATGGTTGATTTTACGATAATTATTATACAGCTGTTGGGTTTGTGGGACCTCAAACAATAAGGAAGTAAAGCTCTCTCAACAAAACGCAAGGGTTGATAGACTATGTAGTATATTATATAAATTGAGGCCTGCGACTAATGATTATATTTATTATTGATTAATCTGCAGACAAATTTCTCGATCAATCGTTTCGTCTATAAAATGTCAGAAAATAGTGAAAAATGCCCGTCACATTTTCCCAAACTTCTTGTTGACGTCAATAAATGTCAAAACATTCCGTTTAAAAGAGAGGAAATCCGCATATCTTCACATTGGAAAAGCTGCAACCAGAGAACTTTCGGAATTTATGCGCAAAAAGCTGACACAAACGATTAATCGATTATCGAAAAAGTTGCATACAATTTTTCTAACCGATCGTCTAATCGACTTATTGTTGCAGCTCTATATTAAAAATTCCAGCAGGCACCTCACATGCAGAGGATGGTGTGATACCAGGGGGGCGTGCACAGTGTTGGTACCTCAGGACTGTAGACATTAAGTACACCCCGTGGAAAAGGCCCAGTGGCACGCTGCCAAATCCACACTGGGGCACAGCTGGCACTCGATATGGGTACATGCACTCCTCAGTTATGTGAAACACACACACAAGCGCACACAAATGTATCCCTATGAATGACCTTGTTGCAAGGAGAATCAATTAAAGTGAAATATCAATCTCTCTGTATTGGACAGTATAAGACATTGATCAGCAGTAAGGGCCCGGCAGCAGAGTGCCACAGCGTGTTTACGACACCTGACGGTGTGAGCTCAGAGCATGAAAAATGAACGGCGAAGGTAAAGATTGCAGGTGACAACGATAGCAACCAAACGTGTTCACACAAATACAGGCAAGTGTGTGGGAGCGTGCATGTGGACGAACACATACTGTACATGAGCACACCCACCCAAAAAAAGAGAATAAAAAAAAAAAAAAAAAACAGACCCCTCATCACTGCCTTCCCCCTAAAATGCCTCAGCTGGTCTGCTGATCGTTCTGGTCCAGCACACACACACACAAGCATCTGATGAGTCAAACTCCCCATCTCAGACTAATCAGTTGACTGCACTAATTGCAAATGCAAATATGCAAATTTATATTAATTAATTACTCCACTAATTAGTTCTCTTGTCTTTTCAGGTAATAAATCATGGTGTGGTTGAGAGGGAAAGAGAGAGACATGGCAGTGATCTTTTGTCTGCTAGAAATCCTCCTTTCCGGCCTGAATATAATCTTGTTCTGATGTTTTTAGGGCGGTTTTCATTTAAAACTGTACTCAGCTAAGACTGACATTTTTTCTCCCTTTCTTACAGCAGTCCTAACCTAGTTAATTATTTCAATTGATATTTTAAGTGTCATACTTCAAGGGTGGAAGCATTGTAATTTGAGAGGTATAACAAATAGCAGAGGTTGGTAGATCAGGGTGTCTCGCTGACAGTTCTTGCCTGTCAGCTCTTTTAATTATCACATTATCAGCTTTTATAGGCACGGTGCGTGGTGTTGAGCTGCAAATGAAGGCGCCACTGATCGCACGCTGAGTTGCAAGCGTTTCTCAATTGATGTCAGCAGTTAAAGCGAGTTTGTGTCTGGATGATGAGTGCGAGGTGAAGTGATTGAGCATACGGACTTCAGACATAACACGGGCAACTGTCAACTTCTAGTAGTTCTCTGATGATACAGCCATCATTAGATGTGCATCAGAAGGGAACAAACAGGAATACAGGGAGGTCATCAAGGACTTCAACCACCTTCACCTAAACGCCTAAGACAAAGGAGATGGTCATAGACTTTCGCAGGAAGACACCCCAGACTTTGCCGGTGAACATCCAGGTATCCAGGTATGTAGAGACAGGTATGTAGAGACAGTGGGAGCGCACAAATACCTGGGTGTTCACCTCAACAATAAACTGGACTGGTCAGACAACACTGATGTCCTGTATAAAAAGGGCTGAGGTCCCAGGGAGGTCATTTGGAGGTTGCAGGACACTGTTAAGAACATTTTATGACACTGAGAGGTGTCATGTGGCATCTGCATTTGTCTACGCAGTGGTCTACTGGGGAGGTGGAAGCACAGAGAGGGACGGAAAAAGACTCAATAAAGTGGTTAAGAGGGCTAGCTCTGTCTTGGACTCCCCTCTTGATTCCTGAGGTGGGTGAGAGGAGGATGTGAGCCAAGCTGACGTCAGTCATGGACAACACCACTCGCATGAGACTGTGGGGGCCTTAAGCAGCTCCTTCAGTAACAGACTGCGACACGTACAGTGTAAGAAGGAGCGCTACTGCAGGTCCTTCGTTCCGACGGCAGTTAGACTTTTTAGCACGAGCATAACATAATGTAACACTGCTATTGTCTGTCACCATCACCCACCACTTACAACATGACAGACTATCCTGTGCAATTTCCTGCTTGTATCCTGTACAATTATATTTATACTGTAGATATTGTTTTATTTTCTACACACCATGTGTGTATTACAATGGGCAATTATCTTGTGCAATTATCCATTATGTACATATCTGTTATAGTTAAAGGTGTATATAGCTTTTATATTATTTGATTTCATTTGTATTTTTGTCTTGTTTTTTTCTCGTTTCATTTTTATTTATCACTCAATCACTTTGCTTTTAGACTCCTGAGCTGCAGTAACAAATACATTTCGTAGGATCAGAAAAGTTCTCTTTATCTTTAGTGAAGGTGTGGTAATACAATGTGATACTGTCCAAAATCAAATTCCCTGCATTTTTCTTTATAGTTAATTTCTTTAGTACAACCCTGTGAGGCAGAAGAACGCTCCGAAATGAACTCTAAATGCAAAGCATGTATTTTTTAAATCCTGACACTGACTCTGTAATGAGCCTGCTGTTAATTTTCAGTTCCTCAACAATCTAACAACTCTCACTATTTATTTTGCATTGCTTTACGCTGAGGTGCATGTACAAATAACTAAAGCTAAATAAGGAAGTACTTAAGCAGTCCCAAATACAAGTGCAAGTCATTTATTTTGACTACCTAATACACAGATGAATACCTTGGTTGTTGCTATTAAATAGTACATACATAAAAACTGAAGGACTTTTACACTGGAGGCCTCACCTCCTGAGTTACACATTCTGGCAACAAAAGACTTTGGTTTAAGTGGAGCGAGTGGGGTTTTGGTTAAATGTTGAAGTGAACATGTGCCTTAAGTCACTCTTAACTACCTAAACTCTCTAACCTTAGTCATTTGAGTGTCTAAACGTTAAAAGTAAAAAGTAGTATCACCTAACCTTTAGTTGCTACAAGTAGATATTGTATTGCTGTGAGCAAATATAGTAATCATGTATTTAGTAATAATAGTGACATAGTGACACTCTTTACAAAATGTGTTCAGAATCAGTCAGTATAATTAAGACAAATTGGAAATTAAGTCGACATTACATTTCAGTCATTCTGCAAATGATTTTGTCCAAAGCAACTTGCAATAAGTGCATTCAAACCCAAAAGGAATAAGCGCTAAATGTCATCAAGAATTGGAAGTTCAGGCTGTCAAGTCACAATTTAAAAACAACCATGATTCAAAAGGGAAAGAAATGTGTTAAACACTCTTAGTGGACAAGTTTCATCATGGTTTCAGCAGTGGAACACATTCAATAACCCCCACCCACCCACCCAAGGCGCACATGCAGCACAGTGGATGTGCAGAGGATGGCTGAGGATTGTGGGACTGATTACCAGAGGCCAGGTCCTGGACTGGTGTCCTCCAGCTGTGCTGTTCTACCCAATTAGAAACTCCATATGCTGCCCCACTCAGCTGCTGAGTAGCCACACCTCCCACCCACACAGGTGTGTGATTGTGTGTGTGTGTGTGTGTGTGTGTGTGTGTGTGTTCGTCAGTGTTGGGAGTAACGCGTTACAAAAGTAACGCAATTACAGTAATGTATTCCTTTTTGCTGTAACGCAGTAATATAACGCATTACTAATTAAATTTCGGTAATATTATACTCGTTACAATCTCAGTAACGCGAGTTACAACGCATTTTAACTCAACATTTAGTGGTGCATTGTTTTTTTTAAGAATTCACCAACACCGCGACACATTTCTTCACAGGAAAAAAAAAAAAAGCCGTATTATTTTCCTGTCGCTGTATTCGATGGTTGAGATGACTGCAGAGACAAATACATTTGCGAGATGGATATTATTTTCAGGAGTTATTACGCTGCGTTGAAGTGAGCTGTCCTGTTTCTGTTCCCGTGGTCAGAACCAGAGACGGTACGGACAGCATGTATGTCCCAACAGGTGACGGTACGTCAGCGGCTGACAGATATAAACATGTCGGGAATTAATGTTGAGGCTTGCTACACGTAAATATCATTGCATTTTATCAGCCGTGGAGAGTAACTATGCCTGTAGTGGAATGGCTTCGAATGACGACCAAAAACGCTTGTCTTTTACTGTGACCATTTACTGTTCAATATGTTGCAGTTTTACAAACAAGAAAGTGAACAACTTCAGCCTGACAGACATGTTGCTTCTCAGTAAGCTAGCAAGAGTAGGCTACACAACAGACAACTTCCGTGTAGCTTACTTCAAAATAAAAGCACTTCCTGTGACGCTTCGCAGTAAAACTAAATTACTGTTAAATAAGGTTGTGTAGGCTACATTTTCACAAATCAGCTGTAAATCAAGTACTGTAAATAATGTTAATAGTGAGTTTTAATCACACTATAATTGAACATTTCCTTTAGAGTGTTTTAACCTAAACATGAATTTCTTATTGAAGTGCTATAAACAAACATTTTACAACAATGCCATACTTTTGAGTATTTTCATTTTCTCCTACTTGCCTATTATATGTTTTACTTATCTATTTTGTATAGCTTTAGTTACTTTGCATATTTATATTAATTATACAAAATATGAATAATCTATGATGTATTAAAGTGGATAAAGACGAGACTTTATTGTTCCGGTGGTGAAATTCACAAGCTAGCTGCCAAATCAAACCTCCCCTGTTATTTTGGTGAAAGTAACTCAAAAGTAATGCAAAAGTAGTGTAACGCATTACAATTCAGAGACAGTAATATTGTAATATAACTAATTACTCTCAAATGACAGTAACTAGTAATCTATAATGTATTACATTTTGGAATAACTTGCCCAACACTGGTGTTCATCTATACAATCAACACAAACACTTTGGTGAGAAGTAAAAACATAGTTTCTCCTGTGCCCAGTTGTGTTTGTATCCAATATTTTATAGCATACAAAAATAGAATCAACTCACAAATCTGATTTAATTTTGTGTGATGGTCCACAATACTTTCTTAATCCCAACCCATTTCTTTACACCCAAACAAAGTAACTCTGACTGTCACTGCTCCTTTGATAAGAAACACACAGGTATTTAGGTGGGTGGCATAGAAGTGCTAATAGTATTAAAATATGGGGATATGAATAATGGATATGTTTTTGAAGATGTATAATGTAAAGATGTTAGTCCCGTTTTCAGACAGAGATGGGATGCAGACGTGAAATGTTGCCGGAGGCGCTCGTTTCTTTTTCAAAGCACAATCTGTTCGCGTACGTTCAAAGTGGCTGTGACAATCTGTTGTGGTAGAATGCAACACTTCCATACCCAGAAAGTGATAAGATAAAAAAAGTGTCAGATATCAAAAGTCACGTCTTTAGTTTAATATAAGTATTGTATGAAATGTATGATAAACTCACAGCAGAGATGTTGTCTGACAACAGTGACCTACAGGAACTATATATGTCAAGAAAAACATTCATATTCTCTGACATGAGGAACATTGTTGCAGGAATTTCTCACTAGTATGTAATAAAAGTTTTAAAAAGTGTTTTTGCCATGCACTAATGACTACTGCCAATTTCTACGCATTTTTCTTAATAGCACCTCTGCTTTTTTCCAAGCATGAAGCCAAGATGATTGACAGGGTTGTAATGTTGTTTTCTCACCTAATCGACACTCTAAGTGTTGATATGATGTCTTTCTCAACTGTCCTCAACTCCCCATCGTTTCGCTGCGTTTGAAACTACTTCTCATTCTTAACAAAGTGTGGCACAGACAGAGCTTTAGTGTGCAGTGCAAATACATTTGAAAGTTGGTTTAGACTACTTCATTCATGTTATTGGAAAAAGTCTTGTTTTTGCTGACCGTAATGCTGCTGTGTGACATACTGTGTGTTATCAGCCACATAGAAGATATTAGTTTGGCTGGTACCACAAGGACTACAAATATGAGTATTGTTTGAAATGCTTATTTCCCGCTCATACGCTGTAAGTATAGAAGAGCTTTTGATTGGCTTGCCTTACTTTTCTTGTAGGAGAAGTTTAACATTTTGGGAAATACACTTATTTGCTTTTTTGACGAGAGGAAGATGAGAAGATCGATACCACTCTCGTATTCTTACGGAATATTGAAGTTCTATTTAACGTTGTTTCGCCGGTTAAGTTTAGGCAGCAAAACTACCGTTAAGTGAACAGTTTAGTTTAATATGACCATTCTATTTAATGCTGTGAAACGACGACCGGTATGTGACCGTGATGATCCAAAACGACTTGGTTAAGATTAGAAAAAAGTTTGTGGTTTGGGTTAAAATAAGTACTTTTGGGACACGAGCACTGGTCCCCTGGGTGAAAGTCCTGTGTTTGGTAAGAATGTTACTCTTTAAATCGCGTTTCTGAGAAGAAATGTCTGCAAAGTCATATTGTAAGCACATTGTAATATTGTGTCCAAGAGTCATAAAGAGAAACGAAGGAAGAACAAGGACCTCACAGTGACTTTACTAAACATGCTGCTAGCTAGCAGCAAGTGGCTTCTTCAGTCTTTTTGTGTCTGACCTACGTATATTTAATATTTTGCTCAGACAGCTTATTCTGTGAAAGGAACAAATTCCTAGAACTCGCTACCTGATCACTTACTGATCAAATTTGCTGCACCACTTTTAAGAGAGCTACCCAATCCTGGTTAATTCAGCAACAAACCTGTACTCATGTCAAGTTTTAAATGTGATGTGTCAATGTGTGCTTTATTGTATCTTGCTGTATCCAGTTGACCTTCTTTTTAGCTCACTGTTCTAATCTCTTAGTTTCTTAAAAGCCTTTCTATTAGGGTGTTGCAAACTAGCATCCGCTATAAACACTATATACTTGCATTGGATAGCTGTCAGTTCAGTTTTTCTGTGTATACTGTATCTGTCCCTTGCTAATAAACTATCAATAATAATAAATAGATGTGTAACAAACAATTAAAAAAAAACAATTAAAAATAATTTTAGGCCCATCATTGCAAACTCTATACAGGTGTGGAAGAAAGCAGAACGTTGGATGGGCGGCCTTTCTAAATTCTGTCAGAACACACCACTATGGCATAACCGGAGGTTATTATTAGGCAACGAACCATTTAATCAACCATCTTGGTCATCTCTTGGCGTGAATACATTAGACGATTTATATGACACTCAAGATCTTCGTTCCATACAAGACGTAAGAACACACTTTTCTATTCCTGCGTCCTCTTATTTTGTTTATTTTCAGCTAAGATCAGCCTTAAAAGCTTATGGAGTTCCCTGGAATTCTCCTCTGCCCTCACATCCCATGTTACAATGGATTGCACCATTACTGGGCAGATCTTCTGTCTCCTTAATATATAGTACGCTGATTCAGCATAGTGCCAAGGCTTTACCAACTGAATCCATATGGAACAGGGAGTTGGGGAGTTTGAATATAAACCTGGATTGGGAGAGAATATGGTGCAATCTATGTATGACTTCTAAGAACCTAGCTCACCAACTAATTCACTTCAAAACCATACATAGAGCCTACATCACACTCTATAAAAGATTCCAGATGAAATTACAAGCTACTAACAACTATCATATATGTAACACTGCTTCACCTGGAACATTTTTACACATGTTTTGGGATTGTCCAGTTATCTCTAAGTTCTGGCTTCATGTAAACTCAGTTTTGGCGGACATACTTGACATTTATTATGTTCCTAATCCTGGTTTTTGTCTCCTTAATGATAATTCTGATATCAATCTAAAGCAAATTCAGTTCAAAATGGTATTTGCAGGGTTTACCTCTGCAAAGAAAACAATTTTGAAAAACTGGTTTATTCCAGATATGTGTATGAAATCATTCTGGATTCATAGCCTTGTCAACATTGTCAACCTTGAACATACAACTGCGTGACTCAATAAGGCGCGACCAGCGACTGTACCAGCTTGGAACTCTTTCTCATCTAGGATAATCTCTTGGACCAGGGACAACAGCTAGCAATCATTGTTGTGAAGTCTACCTGCCGTACATGTTTTTGTTGCTTTATGTATTGTCTTACCAATGTGATGTTTTCTGTTATCTCTTACCCCCGCCCTTTCTCCATTTGAAAAGCAATAAAAATGTTGATCAAAAAAAAAAAAATCTTCTTCATAGCCTGTTAGGTCATGAGTCAGTTTATCAAATTCATAGGCCCAATCCCAATGTCCAAACTCACAGACAGACTTTGAGGCACGTGAAATGGGCTGTCTTTTGCAGACATTTTAAGCCCTTTATGCACATTTCCCATAAGTTTGCATTTCTTCAGAATTTACCTGAGGGATTTACCCACAATGCATGGTATGAGAGGCTATTGTGCGTACTATGAAACAGAATCCTGCCAGCGCCACCGCGGCATTATGCTGCCCTTTGCTTGTTTTTTAGTAAATAAACAAAGCCGGCAAAACAGCTGACCTTCACTGTGGCATTATTAAGGAATCTCTTTGTGAAAGGAGCCCAAAGGTGTTTAGCTTAGCTTAGCTTAGCATTAATACTGGCAACAAACTGGCACATCTAAAGCTCACAAAGTTGGCATAGAGACGGAAAATAACCCTGCGCTGAAAATGAAAGATGAAGAACTCATAATTCACCTCTGGCTGTTCAGAATATCTCCACCTACTTCTCCACTCTATTACACTCCATTGTAAGGTTGCTGGAAATATCTCAACATGACATCACGCCATCTGTGTTTAACCAGTTTTAGCAAGAACGAGCAACATGGTGTTGCAGTGTTAAATTGGCTTGAGTTTGATTTAAAGGGAAAGTGCTGCTGATGAACAGCAGCTCAAAATAGAGTCAACATAAGCATAATCAATGATACATTTGCAAGTGGTAGTAGTAATGTTGTTAGTACCTCCTCAGCAGCCAATTAGAGCATTATTTTCTGTTGATTTCTTGTCATTATAGTTAGTTAAGTTACCAAAAGGTGGAAGAAGTATTCAGATCCAGATAAGGGGCAAACAGTATTACAACAATGTAACAATACTCCACTACAAGTAAAAGCCCTGCATTAAAAATCTCACTTGCATTGGCACTTGTACAGGGGAACTCCACTGATTTTACACATCAAACATTTACAGGTGTTGGAGAGTATTACTGCATATGTGGAAAAAACTTTGTAAAGCTTTTTGTGGCTCCAGAGGGTGCTCAGTGAAATCTAATGAATTAACCCTTTAATGCATGAATTATGAAAACCTCAGTCAGGATTTCTTCCCCCAAGTGTTTTTATACTTCTTTAGGCATGAAAAAAATTGTTGAACTTCATTTTATTTTTAAACGTGCATTTTTCAAGGAGTTTTTCACGTCCA
Source organism: Sander lucioperca (assembly GCF_008315115.2). Taxonomy (NCBI): domain Eukaryota; kingdom Metazoa; phylum Chordata; class Actinopteri; order Perciformes; family Percidae; genus Sander; species Sander lucioperca. The sequence continues at coordinate 7,888,278 of NC_050181.1, read as the reverse complement.
CTCAGGTGGACTGCAAGCATTGAAATTCAGACTTTTACTTAACAAATCAATATAACTGAATGTAATGATATATTATGTGAAAAATATAAAATGTTTTTTATGGTGTTATACTGTTTTCACATATAACATATTCTAATACTGTTCAATGCAATGCAAAACCTCGGGTTGACCCCCCCTCCCCCTTAACTGTATATTTTTTGTTTTTGTTTCCTCCCAGCAGACAATCAATACTTTCCCAACTGTATTACTCCTTAGGTGTTATTTGATGTTAAAACTTCATTTTTACTTGCAAGGGTCTCCTACTATAGAAGGATTGGCAGGATTTTCCTGAACTGTTCAGCATGTGTGTCTGTCTGTCGGCAATCTTGGATTTGTGAAATTTGTGTGGCACTTACAGCACCTGGCCAGTGGGTGACAGTGAATGGAATGACAGACCAGTGTCCACAGTGGTGGCTGATGTGCAATTAAACCATCAAAACACATGCATATGCACGGAAATGGTGTTTGAATAGCTGTCCACTGTAGTGACCACTATACGTGAAAGGGTTAATAGCGTTGGTTGGGCTGAAGACTACAAGTTCGAAAATTAAACAAATCTGTTGTTGTGGAGTTAGAAATTAGTGAACCTACTAGACCTCTGTAGCCCGCTCCTCATCTCTGCTTTAGGTAGCGGCTCAAGGCTACATTTTAGTAGAAGTACAAAGTAATGGAAATACTCATGTAAAGTAACTCAAAACTACAGTACAGTACTTGAGTAAATGTAGGCTACTTTCCACCACTGGGAGTTAATGATTAAAGTGAAACACATTCAGTCACAAATTTCCATTATTCTAAATTAACTCCTCACAATTTCATAGTTAAAATATTTCTGTTTTTTCCATAATGCATCACTGCTGTGGAGTCTACTGGAGCAATTACCACTTTCACAGCAGATCTTTGTCTCGAGACAGGGAGCTCAATGCCCTCTGCAACTTGCATAATCATCTGCTGTGTGTCACAATTCTGAAGCCGTGATGGGGGTCTGCCCTGCCCCTTGTGCCCACCTGAGGGGGGGTTACAGTTGGCAGCCTTGCTCCTCACCTGTCAAGCTTCCAGAAAGGAACCTCTTGGCTGCCAGCAGAAATAGCTTCTTCCTATTTGGGGGTCTGCCCCCAGTCAAGATGAGGGAAGCTTGGCTCTTTAAGAGTTGGGCCAATTCCCAGACACATAGCAGCTCGTGCCACAGGACCCTTTGATTCTGGGCTTTCGATCATTCACTCTAAATAGAGCTCTGTGCTCTTTCTAGTGGATAGACAGGGTTTAATTTTTATTAAAGAGCTTGATAAGCAAAGTCTACTTTACATGCTGTGTGAATCAGCCATGTGCAGTTAAGTGGCAAGAACATGTTGTAATTCTGTTAAGGTTAGAGGATGGATTCCCAAAAGGCCAGTCATACTGGAGCCTTGCTGTGACAGCAGCAGATTGTATTTACAGTGATATATTTGCTATATATTTGGCAGCTATTTTTAATTCATTAATTTTCATTTAGTATCATTTATTTTATAAGCAAAAATGCCTAATTAAATTAGTTTTACCATGTTAAATGTGAGGATTTGTTGCTTTTCTTTGTCCTAAATGGCAAAATACTAAAAATACATTGCAATGAAGATGTTTACTTTTTACTTAGTTTTCAACATTTTAGAGAACAAAGAAACTGATTAATCGAGTAATTAAAGTAATCTTTAGTTTCATCCCTACTTTTCTTAATGTTATCTCTGCCACCTCGTGTGTGTGTGTGTGTGTGTGTGTGTGTGTGTGAGAGAGAGAGAGAGATAAGAGGACAATAAATAAGAGTTATTTGTGTTTGGGTGCCTCCACATTTTCATGTGTGCATATATTTTACATACATAATGTGCAGTTGGGCTCATCGTTTTCTTTTACATGAAGGAAAAGCAAACTTATTAGTGGGTCCAGGTAACATCAGAGCAGCAGTTCCCGCCAGTGGCCATGTGATTAAATCACACAGAGTGAGTCTCAGGGAGCTGGGTATTGAAGGGACAGGCTGTCGGATGCCTTCACACCCCTCCCTCCTCCTCCTCTCCTACTCTTCCTCCACCATGTCATACTGGAGCTCAGCCCGAGCCAGGGACAGGAGGCAGGGTGGAGCACAAATACCAACGCTCACATAAATGCATGGACAAACTTCATTTCCATGTATGAGAGCAATTGAAGACCAAAACATGCAAGTTGTCTTTTTTGTTAATACACAAAGTCAGGAGCATGAATTCACAAGAAGACACACAAATACAAACTGTAAATTAGCTTTCACGTAATAAAACGATGAAACAACCACCACAGGACACACACACACACACACACACACTCGTGTTTATCCAATCACCCTTGACTGGAGTTAATACCAGAAAAGGAAACTCATTTGCACATTTTACTTCCAAGCAAATTGACTATTTAAAAGAATAATGACCAAAAACAAAAGATCCGTAAATCAACAGTGAGCCAAAAACAAACAAAATAAACAACATAAATCTTACTTTGCAGCCTCACCAAATTCCTCAATCGTGCCAAAAATAAGCATTATAAAAGCTCTTTAAAATACGGTTGATGGCTTTTGGTTACAGGCAGTCCCCATTTTCATGCCTGGCAATGGTCTTTTATGGCGAGGGACCTAATACAAGATTTCTGTTCTAGTGCAAACACAGTGGCCATGGGCACCAAGGAACAGCTGCCGTATAATTGAATTAACATTCGCCTTCTGCTTCGGCACTCAACGCTGTGCTGAGAACTCATACACATCTCTCCACGAGCTCCATCAACTGGCCCATGAATATGCATGCTGCTTGTGATAAATATGCGTTCTGTGTGTAATGTTTGTGGAGCTGCCTATATGGGGGATAAAGAGCTATATACTGACTATCTTGGGAGTGTGACACAGTGTAAATCAAGTCCGTTGATCATTTTTAGTGATGCAGCCCCTCTGAGGCTGAGAGGTGGTGTTGGTGTGATTTGAAGTCTAATAGAGACATCTAGTGGATTACTGACTGTGAGACATGTACATGTTATAGCTAATGCGCAATACAGCTCATAGGCTTTGTTCACTAAATGTAATCCTATGTTCTTATTTCAATCTAATGAGGTTTAAATATCCTATTATAGTGAGCTATTACTACAGTAAAATCAGTGTTATCTTTCATATCATTTGTCACTAGTCCGTGACAAAAAAAGCATTATTAGACTACATCAATTATACTATATCAATTAAATAACCTGACACGTCTTCTCTTTTAGAATCAACAGGAAAATAAAACATCACCAAAGCAGACAACACGGAGATTATAACAATATAAACTCCACAGCAACTGCAGCCCATATCTAAGCTAAAAAAAACAGCTGCACAGTTTTTACACATGTAACGTTAATGAACACACATGCACAATGCTAGGCGTTGTCTAGCAATGTTGACCTTCTCCTGTGGAGAAAGTTAAAACCATTTCTTGAGCACTGCAAAGTCCTCCTCTTTCTGCTCCATGTTCCACTTCTCAGAATGTTCACTCTCAGAGCATAATATAACCAGTCCACTCAGTCTCTCTGTCACACTGAGCTCCTCAGACTTTTCAAACATGTCATGCTGAATGACACTCTGCAGTCACAACTATGACAGAAGTTAACAGTCACAAACAGCATAAAGGCCTCACACACCTCACTGAAGGTAAAAGATCCTCAGCAAACACAGAAGTCACCGCTGGAGGATCCACCATGAGCATTTTAGCATTAGGCATGTTAGCCATTCCCAGCATGCACCTGTATATTGTGGGTGTGTTTCATTTGGGTCACTGAGCGTGCTGGCCGGGTGGTGCATTAAACCAGTGATTAATTTAGGTAGATGCAACTATTTTTTTATTTCACCTATGCCAAGATAAAATATTGCTAACTTTAACCCATAATTGTTGTACTGTACTGTACTGAAACCGTCCTTAGCAATCCCCATCAATCGGTCCCAAAACGTCCCAGTTAGATAATGAATGCCGTAAACATATTCTGTATAAATCTTTACAATCATTCCCCGAAAGAACCAAGCTGGCCTGCCTTATTGCACAATCCAAGTTTTCTTCAAACAATGCCATTTTTAGCATGTAGCTTTCTAGCTCAAAGTTTGTTGTTGTTTCCCAAAGGGAACGGTTTGAGGCCAACACACAGAGCGAAAGCGGGCAATTATCCTGAAAATGTACTTTCATTGATTCAGACTACTATCCTGCAGCTGAAACACTGTCTGTGCAAACACATAAGAAATTGTATGCTACTTTTATACTACTAATTAATTTTTGCACAAAACAAGGAGATTGTTGTAGATAGCTGAGATATGGAGGAATGATAACAGCAATAGAAAAAACAGTTTCAATGCTGATATGGGCACACAATTACTGTTTTAAGAGAGGCTTGAAAAATTGTGAACCTATCCTTTAACTGTTTTTGGAAATGTTGTTGACAATTAATTGATGAATCGAAAAAATAGTTGCACTCCTAGATCTTACACTTCTCAAACTCCACTGATCTTCCATGTGTAAAATCAGCGGAGTGTCCTTTAAATATGTAATATAATACTGTGGTGGTGTTGTAGAAAATGAAGACAGGCAGACATGATCTGAGCCCTTTGAGTCCAAATTTATTGATACAGCTGTGCAGTCACAGAGCATGGTGGCACACACGGCCGCCTGGCCGGCATGGGACAGTGACACACACATGCATGCACATACATGCACACCACCCATACACACTCTCTTAGTCCCTCTGTCTATTCATAGATGTAGTGGAGGTTAAACCTAAGGCGGTGTTCTTTTGTTAGCTAGTCCGACTTCTCACATTCGTTTTTTAATAGTTTATCCACCATTTAGCCCAACATCATTTTATCATTTCATCTTTATAATATGTCTACTTCTGTTTTATATATGTAAACATATCCAGTGGAATCACCCTAATATGGTAGTACATATACAAAATATGAGCACTGGATCTTTAATGTGGAAAACATTGCTGACATCTATTTGTTGATTATGCTTTTAGGGGTGAGAATTGTATACCAGCTTCAGCAGTCCACTGCATCACTTTTTGTTCCTCTCTCTCTCTCTCTCTCTCTCTCTCTCTCTCTCTCTCTCTCTCTCTCTCTCTCTCTCTCTCTCTCTCTCACACACACACACACACACACACACACACACACACACACACACACACACACACACACACACATATGCACAGACAACTTTAGTCACTTTTGGGGACATATAAAGACGTACATTCATTTCCTGGAGACTTACCCTTACCCTAACCACTGACCCAAAAACCGGCTTTTTTACCAATTGGAGAGGCCATCCCCAATTAACTAGCCTTAAGCCTAAATGTGTCCCCGAAAGTAGCCTAAGTCAGAAACACGCTTACACACACACTCACACACTCTCATCAATAGAGCAGGTCACAGTGAGGAGATCAAAAATGCACATTAAGTATTTTTCGGCAGTTTCACACACGCACGTACACATCACACACACACACACACACACACACACACACACACACACACACACACACACACACACACACACACACACACACACACACACACATACACGCACAAACACACACTTTACATCCATTTAACCTCAGTCACTAGAACAGTTTAAGATCTGTCATTATAGAGTGATTCAGACTAAACAAGGAAACAAAGCATTAAACAAACGACAAATAATCTTTTCATAGTGAAACACCATGTTATGAAGTCTTTACCTGTCATAAATACAGCTATGTTTCTGATTATGGTTGGTATAAATTCTTGTTAAATATTCATACAGTAGGCTATCACAGTAGCAAGTGAAAGATGGAGCAAACTACAAGACTGTACATGTGTTGGTCCCTGGATACAGAAAGCATATTCCACTTTACCAAGTGTCAGGCAGGCTATTTTGAGAACACAATGAGCTTTGTACTTGTTCTATTTATGAATTACATTCTTATATGATTGTTACACTTAAGATTTACAGTTTTGAGCCACTTGAATTTTTTTGACTTCAGAGCTGGTGGAATACAACATATCTAACAGACACACACAGGGACAAATAAAACCAGAGGAGAGACAAAATGACAAAAATTGTTGACAAAAAAAAATGTCATTACATGTTGACGACGTACTTTTTGACAACCAAGCGAACATTACAGTAAAAACAAACAAAAAGCTATACAGCTATAAAATAGATTTTTCTAAATGAAAAAGAGCAAAATATATCACTATAAATATTACACATCTGCAACATCAAACTTCTGACTTTACAGACAGACTTCCCAACAGTGTCTTAAATAAAAGTCTTTACTCAAGACTCTTTAGAGCGAGTAATTGTAGTAGGATATGATCCGTTTTGTTCGACTGTACCTGGATCAGCACAGATTCAAATGACATCACAAAATCAGTTTTCCTACAGGTGAAAGGTGTCAAAAGGAAAGTACATATACATATATAGGCACACATTCAGGCAGCTGGCTTGCTAACCACTGACTGTATTTTTTAGGTAGAAAGTAGTATGTGGTTACATTACATGATAAACTGCTTTATATCGCAACATGATACTAAAGTTCTGTTTATAATATAAAAATGAGGAGTGTGTATTAAAACAAAGAGGCTAAAAAATAATTCCAACAGTTTTATATAAATGTATAGGTGTTAAATTATGTAACCCTTGTGAACCCCTGTTAAAGTATACATAACAGTATACACATGTACAGTATACTTTAAAATAACATGCCAAGAACTTGGTCTTGGCATAATCAATTTTAGGATGTCCATACCAAAATAATTTAAAACATAAGGAAAAACAAAATAAAAGTGCACAATTTTCAGGAAAGAAACTCATCAATATGCAAATACTGCCAAAATGCTTCTTTTCTTCCAATTACACATATTAAGTACGTATATAGTAAAAGCTGCATTGCAGAGGTTCCATATTTTACATATGCACAGTAAGCAATATTTGCATCTCCTATACACAACATTACAAGCCTTAAAAACCTGGCAAACAACCAAGAAGCAGATACAGTTTGGACTAATAGCCTCGGATGCATCACAGAAGCATGATGGATTCAACTGGCTATGTGTACGAGCACACTGTAAACACATCGATAAAAACATTACACCAACAACCTCGTAAGGCGAAGCTGCTCTAACATAACTGTACTGCCAAAAAAAAAATACATATAAGATTTTTTTCTAATTTAGCGACAATGTTGACTTTTTGCTACAGCTTAAATACATATAAGAAGGCATTGAGAAGAAGTCTTTTGATGAAGAAATGACATACAGTGTGAGGATATTAGACACATCTAGTGCATGATTCATATAGGACACAACAAGTGCAAAACAAATATGAATGTTACAAAACAAGTAAAGAAAAAGATTGTATATATTACAAAAACTTGAACGTGTGATATGTTTGAAATGCAAAAGTTGCATTCTATTTTTGGACATTTCCCACTACAATATCTTATATAATATCACAAAAAAATATGTTGCGGTGTATTGTATTGTGTATTTTATACTCTTCCTCAGATCCATACATATACAAACTTTCAATATATACAGTAAAGAGGTCAGAAATACCAAAAATAATATATAAACCTGGCTACAAGGAACACAAAGACATGTAATTGCACAACGTCTGAGGAAACGTGAAAGGGAAAAAATGAGCCACAACTGGTGGAAAAAAAACTTGTTTTGTAATAGCCTCAGCAAACATAGGAGACTCCCAACATGAGCTCCTAAAGCACAGGGAAAAGTTCAGTTTTTTATATAGAGTGGAAGAAGTATTTTCTAGTAAAATAGTAGTGCTATAAACCTGTGAATTCAACCCCAGTGTACTGTACACATACTCATATGCTGTACATACTGTGTAGCAGCTATAGAAGTCCTTATATTCTGCATTTTCCACAAATCCGCACTTGTGTATTATTCAGTAAGTACCAAAATAAATCACTGTGACGCAAAACCAAATGTCTCTAAATAATCTTATTTTACCAGGCGATACTTGTGATGTCAAAATCTAATAAAGAGAGTCAGAGATGCATAACACAACAGTGAGATGTGGGACTTGTACAATGGCTACATGTCTGTGGCTGAGTTGAACACACAACTTAAAGCAAAGTAAAAGATTGGATAACTAAAAAAAGAACATTTTCAGTGTCAGTCTTTCAAAGGCTCCTCTTTCATCGCTGCCGTCGCCTTAAGGTCATTCCCTATCAGGTAAGTAAGCAGGTAGGTAGGAATAATGCATGAGGGTAGAGTTGCAAGCTCTGTATGTAAGAGCCTAGGGGTATAAACATGGTAAAAGTAAAAACAGTTGATCACAGAGACAAAAAAGGAAGTGAAAGTATCAGTTTCTTGGTGTCCTGTAGAGGGCGACACAGTCCAACTAATGGCCTTCCCTCTGGTGTGAGTTTGAGTCCCCTCTTACAGGTAAAAGCAGGTTCAGGTCGGCAGCAACGCACCAAAGATGCAACAGTATAGGCCGTGATTCTCCACAGCTCACTTATTCCATCGCCACCTCTGCTTTGGGAAAACAAACAAGGAATATTAATAATTTAGGTGAGATTACATATCAACAAACTGATCATCTATTATGGGGAAATCTCCCTGGAGGACAACTAATTCCCATGGATTATAATTTCTGTTTAATCTTCTGATCAAATCACAAAAAATCTGGTCAAATGTTCCACATGATTAATGAGCTGTCTTCAACTGATTCAAAATATTGCTTAAATTGCAGGTAAAAACTGTCTTTGAATCAACATTTACACACCGCGACCGCTATAAATCTTCATGTAGGTACACATACAGTGTTTTCCTCCTAATGCAGAGTTGTATTTCAGTGCAGATGTTATCTCTCCACAGCCTAACGAAGATTTAGGGCGAGTGAATTGAAATACTGGTTGAAACTTTCTTTCATAATGTCATGAAGTATATGCCAGTTTATTAGGTACATACAAGTGTTTCTATTATTCTGTCCACCCCATTTATATCAAGGAGGTTAGGCTGAATGACAGAAACACCTCTGTATAATATAGCAATAGCCTAGAGTTTCAAAGTAAATTACAAATTACCTTAATGAAGGTAAGATTTATTGCAGGGCTATTCTGATCTTTAGCTGGGTGTACCTAATAAACTGGCAACTCAGTGTAGACACTTTAGTTTATTTTTTGTCAATAGTCGTGGGCTGCAGGAATAAACTCACCATGGTCTCTTTTGTTCTTCTTTTCTTCATCTTCTGGAGATTCAGTCCCTTCAGACAACTCTCCTAAAAAGTCAGAATAGTTGTCTTATTCGTCACACATTTATTAGTGGCAAACATGTACTCAATCCAAACAAGAAAATGAAATCCTCAAAGCATCCTCTCTCCTTTATAAACTTTGTAAGAACATGTTCAACCTTACTGACCTGCCAGTCAGTCATTACAAACTCATGGCGTGCAGCAAACCATTGTTCAAACCCACAGAACTTTACTCAAATTCTAGTGGACTTATTCTTGCATTGATTCAAAACATTAAAAAGGTACTGTCTAATAAATGTTGTACAATGTTAATACACATATCTCCTACAAGCATTGCAATAATATACGAAGCCCCATAAATACAAGGGTCACAGTGGGAATTTCTTTCTGAAGTTCTTTTACATTCTCTTGCAACACACTAACTGTTCCTATGGATCATATAGCACATTTAGAGAAATTGCCATATGTCACCTCATGCTGTGGGATTTCACAGTTAAAGGAACGTACCGTTCTGCAGTGGAGGATTCTTGTGTGTGGTGCTCCCAGGCTGCGTTCCTGGCTCTGTTTCCCCCATGTTACCATCTTGTTCGCTGACCTCTGCTGACTCGGGCTCCTCTCCCTCCAATTCGTCCTCCTTTGGTTCAGGCTGTTCTGGTTCTGTGTGGACCTCCTGGGGCTCCCTAGCCTCTTCCTGCTGGGCTTGCTCCTCTGCTTCCCTTTTAGCTCTTTCCTCCGCCTCTGAGGTCACATGGAGGGTGGAGGCAGGTAAGCACATGTGTGAATGTGTGTGTCATTCATTCAGTCATCGGTGTCCATGTGCATTAATTCATCGCTACCTGATTCCTACTTCAAGCCAGTAAAGGATGAGAGAGCTCATTGGACCGTTTGTTTTGTTTCCGACCCGATATGAGGCAGATATCTAAAACCTTTTTATGAATATTAACTTAAAGAGAAACTATTAATCTGGACCCTATTTTCCCATGTTTTTGTGCCTAAGTTACCAGTGTTGGGCAAGTTACTTCCAAAATGTAATACATTATAGATTACTAGTTACTGTCATTTGAGAGTAATTAGTTATATTACAATATTACTGTCTCTGAATTGTAATGCGTTACACTACTTTTGCATTACTTTTGAGTTACTTTCACCAAAATAACAGGGGAAGTTTGATTTGGCAGCTAGCTTGTGAATTTCACCACCGGAACAATAAAGTCTCGTCTTTATCCACTTTAATACATCATAGATTATTCATATTTTGTATAATTAATATAAATATGCAAAGTAACTAAAGCTATACAAAATAGATAAGTAAAACGTATAATAGGCAAGTAGGAGAAAATGAAAATACTCAATTAAAAGTACGGCATTGTTGTAAATGTTTGTTTATAGCACTTCAATAAGAAATTCATGTTTAGGTTAAAACACTCTAAAGGAAATGTTCAATTATAGTGTGATTAAAACTCACTATTAACATTATTTACAGTACTTGATTTACAGCTGATTTGTGAAAAGGTAGCCTACACAACCTTATTTAACAGTAATTTAGTTTCACTGCGAACCGTCACAGGAAGTGCTTTTATTTTGAAGTAGGCTACACGGAAGTTGTCTGTTGTGTAGCCTACTCTTGCTAGCTTACTGAGATGCAACATGTCCGTCAGGTTCAAGTTGTTCACTTTCTTGTTTGTAAAACTGCAACATATTGAACAGTAAATGGTCACAGTAAAAGACAAGCGTTTTTGGTCGTCATTCGAAGCGATTCCACTACAGGCAGAGTTACTCTCTACGGCTGATAAAATGCAATGATATTTACGTGTAGCAAGCCTCAACATTAATTCCCGACATGTTTATATCTGTCAGCCGCTGACGTACCGTCACCTGTTGGGACATACATGCTGTCCGTACCGTCTCTGGTTCTGGCTCTGACCACGGGAACAGAAACAGGACAGCTCACTACAACGCAGCGTAATAACTCCTGAAAATAATATCCATCACGCAAATGTATCTGTCTCTGCAGTCATCTCAACCATCGAATACAGCGACAGGAAAATAATACGACTTTTCTTTTTCCTGTGAAGAAATGTGTCGCGGTGTTGGTGAATTCTTAAAAAAAACAATGCACCACTAAATGTTGCGTTAAAATGCGTTGTAACTCGCGTTACTGAGATTGTAACGAGTATAATATTACCGAAATTTAATTAGTAATGCGTTATATTACTGCGTTACAGCAAATAGGAATACATTACTGTAATTGCGTTACTTTTGTAACGCGTTACTCCCAACACTGTAAGTTACTAATGGGGACAAAAATATTTGCAATTGGTCCAGTATTGAGCGAGAGCCCTGCAGCCGGCAGCCGCGTAACAGGCCGCAATGTAATCGCTTGGGGCATTTACGTACTGTCAATTTACGTCCACTAATATAGCTTGTTTTTACCTCTAATAGGCTCAGCTTGTTATCATAAATGTCTGACAGCATTATAGAAAAGGACCCTAGAGAAATAAAACATTTTTATTTACCTTTCGCTTGATCCGGTCGGTTTGTTACGTGTCTAATTAAGTCTCACTCAAGTCTTGTCCTGAAATCTCGCTAGAGGTGACTTGTTACAGTAAGGCAGCGATGGAAACATTGAGTGAGAGTTGGAGAGAGGAGGGTGGCAGGTTGTGAGAAAAAAATCTCTTTGGTTGGTGTTGATAATAAATATTAGTAATCAACTAATAAATGCACATTAATATCTCATTTATAAGCCAACACGACTGCAGTCAGAAATGTAAATTATTCATGAATAAATTCTTCTTACAATAACCGATTAATTGTAAATGATAATAAACTGTTAATAAATTGATTTAAGAGCTATTAGAAAGGATAAAACAAGTATCATGCAGGAGGAGGATAAATACGAACACATTACATAACCTGGCAACCTAAATGCTGTTCTTATTAATGGCCTTTTAGTCTGGATCAACGGAAGTCATTTCCAGGATAAGTTCCTTTCCAAGATTATTTTGCAGAGTCACCGTTGCTGCGTCTGGAATATAGCAACCGCAGATGATTGTGATTGGTTTAAAGCAGGGGTCACCAACCTTTTTGAAACTGAGAGCTACTTCATGGTTACTGAGTCATACGAAGGGCTACCAGTTTTATACGCTCTTCTGAAATAACAAATTTGCTCAGTTTGCCTTTAGATTATTAATGATAGTCATCTATGTGAAGACACCGATCACGTTAATGATTTCTCATTATCAATAATTATCAACAATGACTTAACAAGGTGGGCACCGTGAAGGTGACCCCTGGTTTAAAGAAATGCAACAACCTTGATTTTTCACTCATATCCCAGAATGTATCTGTGGTGTAGCCAGACCGTACTCCACAGCGCTGTGAAGATAGGTCTGGCAATGCGAGACTAATGGCTTATAATTGAGGAATAAAGCACAAGTTAATGATTTATTCTTAATTAATAAAGCTATTAGTTACAACTTAGAAAACCGTTATAATGGGTGGTTAACAAGAAAGTAGTCTCACTTTGCCAGACCTACCTCTACAGCGCTGTGGAGGAGGGTCTGGCTAGTCCACACAGCATTCCGGGATGGGAGAAAAACGTGCTCTGGTTTATTGGCATTTCTTTAAACCAATCACATTCGTCATGGGCAGTGCTAAGCCCTGCACGGAGCCACTGCAAAATCGCCTCAGGAAGGAACGTGTGCATTCAAAGGTTGTTTTAGTCATGCGAGAGAAAACTCTGACTCTGACAGTCTAGCTAGCTGTTTCAATTTACCATGCAGAGATCAGAGGAGCAGTTAATCATAGTCCTCATAAATCTACCGGAGTTTAAAATCCCAACACAAAGAAAGCGGAAGGAAACGGACATTGGCGAAAAGACATGCATCCGGCGGAATTTTCTGCGGCACCAGAGCAATCCCTGAAGTGGAACGTTGTGGATTTAGAATAACTAGAAAGTGGTACCAACTTACATAATTAAATATTTAAATAAAAAAAATGCATGTGGACGTACTGATCGCTGTGTATCCCACAATAATGCAGGTCAGTCAAAATCCCCCTCTAAGTGAGCTAAGAGCTTTGCAGACGTTAACAGCATTTGCAGCTTTATGAAACAACCCCATTCAAACAGATCAGTTTTACCAGGACATTCATGTTCCCTGAGTCCCCAAATCACCTTCATTTTTGTGTATATTATTATTGGTTGTTACCTTTAGCAGCCTGAGCTTTCCACCTCTCTCTGTTCTGATAAACCTCTTCGTTCCACAAGGCCTTGAAGTTCTTCTGGTCCACCGTCAGCAGAGAGCTTTGTCCAGACGCGCTGCTGTCGGAGCTCTTCAAACTGTGCCTCTTGGTCTCTTCTGCGCTAATACTGTTCAGACTGGACAAAAAAAAATTTGAAGGAAGAAGGGAGTTAAAAGTTCAACAAGACGAAGAGTCTACAGCCATGACAGCAGCTCTCTGCGGCTCTACTGACACAGTAGTGCTTTGAGCTAAATGCTAATGTCAGCATGCTAACATGCTTACAAAGACAATGCTGTCATGCTGAGATGTTTAGTAAGTATAATTTTTACCTTGTTCACCATCTTAGTTTAGCATGTTAGCATGCTAACATTTGCTAAACACAAAGTACTGAGAATGATGGGAATTTCATTAAGTTAGCAGGTATTTGGTAAACCAATGTATTGGACAAATTGAAACTTTCTTTGACCTGATGATGGAGCTAGATGAAAAGTTAAAGGGGCACTCCACAATTTAAAATATAGTTCAGTTTATTCGTCATTAAGAGCCAGAGTGAAAACGTCTTTTGTTGTTCAGGAGGGAGCTTTAAAAAGTTTCTTAGCTTTACAAACTGAACTTAATACGTGGGCATTTAAGAGGCAGGGGTCTGATAAAAGATGCTGTCAAGCTGCATTATGGGAAATGTAGAATCCTTGGTTTATTGAGCTTGACTCATACTAGGGACTAAAAGTCAGAATATCTCACCTTCTGCTGCTTTAATCTGACCATTCTTTTTCAAATATATGTGTGCTACAACAGGGTCTTCTCTGCTATCAGGTCCGGTGTACCACCCCCAAGCGTAGGGTTTGGGGATCGTGGCAGAACGCCCTACCCCCCGGGTGAGGTGCTAGATCCAGAGCCAGGAATCCGTAGTCAATTACTCTGTGGAGCATATGGGCTCTCGGCTGCCTGGACATGTCGGCCTGAGTGTCCGGCCGACATGTCCGGGCAGCCGAGAGCCCATATGCATACAGAACAAACTTGGCGGACCCAAAGCCGCGCAACCACTGTACTATCTGCTAGACCAACAAGGGAACATTCCTACCCCACCCGGGGCCGGCATAAACGGGGACGACTACAAACCAGAAACCGGCACCGGAACAGCAGGTAACGTGTCCAGGGGAACTATCGGACCGAGGCCTGCCTACCGACTACCGGTTGCTAACCAACGTGTCCGTGAAATTCCCACCAGAAACCCGTCAAGAACTGTAAAGGAACAATGCTCAACCGAGCTATGACGAGCCAACAATGAGGTCACCCGGGCCACGATGGCCAACCAACCGCCGCCGCATCAGAGACCCCGCTCAAGAGCTAACCCACCCAACCGGATGAGTATGGAACAAGCCCCCTCGCGAGGCCCCTTTACGACAACGGCCCTCCATGAATGCATCCATCCCCGCCGACCGACCCTGGCCGACGTGGGCTTCAGAACCAACTGGCCCCCAGCTTAAACGGAAGTTACTGTGGGTTGTATGATGAACGTAACAGCGTCAACGAGTGTCATACCCTCTACGTAGTTTGGATGAGAGGGACAGCGACTCCACGTCCCCCATCATCTTCCTCTTGGACCCACTGCCTCCAGTGAGCCCGAGCTTACGTCAACGGGAAAGGGACAAGCGATTACAAGTGGCACCGCGGCCTCAGGACTGAAGCTGACTTGGAAAACATCAGACGCGCCCTCCCCACGAAGGTTGCAGCTCCCTTCTCTGTTTGCCATGGGATATAGCACCGGAGTGCAATAATCTAAAAAGATTAAAAAAGTAACGTTAGAGCGATCAGGCCCTAAGAAAATAATACCATTCGCAGTCACACTGTACCAACCATAGGACATAAGTCCCGAGGTAGAGGAATCCGGGGAATCCTGAATGCATCAACTTATCGGCCTAGGGGTGGACCTGCAGGCAGAAGGAACCCTTCACCCGAACACCGGCACTAGGCCAGCCGGCAGGGGCCCTCCTATGGTGGGTTAAGCACAGATCGGTCAGTGAAAGGGAGCTTTGTGTAGTAGATGTTCAGAAGAACAATACCAAGGAGACTCCCGGGCACCTGGCAGAACCCACTGGCCGAAAGAACCGTCCAACCGAACACCGGCACTAGGCCGGCCGGCGGGGGCCCTCTGATGGTGGGTCACAGAACAACTCGGTCAGTGTAGGGGATATTATTTATTATTTATATTTTATTATAATTATGGGCTGGCTTAGCCATCACGGAGGACGTTACCGCGGACCACCACGTGGAGGTGCAGCCCCACCGACAGTCTAACAATTTTCTCTCTCCTTCACAGCCGACCGGCCTTCTTCCAACGCTTCCGGCTGTGATACCTAAGAGAGTCATAGTCACTCCCGCCGTTTACCCACGTTTAGTGCTTAGTTTTTCCTATTCATCATGTGGGGCACATGAACGCCTGTTTCAGACATTTCAGTCTGGACCAAAGTGGTGGACCAACAAACTGACATTGCCATCCCTAGCTTGGTAAAAAAACAGGAGCTTTCAGATTCAGAGGTACAATGAGAAAGAGAAATATGGGTGGATAATCAGAGAGCAGACATAGTTACAGAAGATTGAAAGCAGCTATAAATGCTGGGAAAAAAGTCCATGGAACCTCATTATCACCCAGGTGTGTACAAAGACAAGGAGACTGCACAAGTGGAAACATTATCTAAGATTTCCACTCGGTTAACTTTGACTGGAGGCCCACTGAGTGATGCTAATGCCTGCTGTTGAGGAGAACGGGGAAGCTGATATTGATGTGCAGGTGCAACGGAAGATGCAGAGCCAGACTCCCCCAAGTACTGCTTAAAAAGACAAAAATAACAGACTCAATTGTTTAAAATGATCTTTCTCTGGATAGTTTGATTATTAGTAACGCAAGAGCAAGTGGAATTTACTTTCTTATCTGGATGGTTTCAAAGTACTGCACCGATTAATTAAGCCAGTGGAAATAAAATCTCTTTGTTTTGTATCTCGAGAGGCTATTTTGTATGCCAATCCAGCACTGAAGCCCACTCTTGATCAGTGATGACGAGTTTAGCATCTCTAAAATATCAATTTCAAGGTGTGTGGCTCTGCCCGATGAAAGGTGGAGACATTTCCACGCACAAAAATGGATTACTCATGGGAGACTCATTTGCTGTTCTCAATACATCCATTTGATATGCTGTTACTGCAGGGGAGCTGCTGAGGTTTAATCACGTCATTGAGCGAGCAGTTACTGGAATAGCAGGTGAAGGGAAGAAAACAGTAGATTTTCCATTCTTGATTAAGCAGGCAGGTTGATTAAAATTTGTATTATACAGTCACACACTTCCATCTGCTCAGTCCTGCTACTGAACAGCATAAAATAATCAAAAGTTTTCATTTCCAAATGAAAGTGCTGCAGCTCACCTTGAGCGTCTAAAGCCGGCAAAACCTGAATGGGATGCCTCGTCGATAAGCGGTTTGACGATACGTTCCATCATGTCCGTCAGCACAGTGAAGGTGGGCACCACAATGAAGTCGATGAACCCTGGTGACAAAGATATCAGCAATAACAAAATAATATCAGTGCATATTTTCACATTCATTATTTAAGTGATTGAATTGTTTAATGCAGACCGGGGTGAAAAAATTCCCCAAAAAGCACTAAATAAAGCTGGAATTTATGAAATTAAGATGGGAAAATAAGGCCACACATATTTCCACAATGTTTTAAAGTAATTATCAAATCGGAGATACAAATAAAAATAAGTCTATAGGTGTCATTAGACTGTCCACCTGCCAAAATTAAGAAGGGAGAAGCTCTGAGCTAATAAAAACATAAACATGCTCATCTAGCCTTCAAATGGTCTAGGTTCAAATGGTTAAAGTCTATCTTAAACAATACTCACATGTCTATCTGTACATTGAAACTGTTACTAGTCATGCTTCCATCTAATTGTCAAGCGAATTTTAAGCAAACTTTTAAAATGTCGCAAAAAAGAAAAAAAAAGAAAATGTGAATTAGAAGCGTTTCCATCAACTGCTTTAGAGCGAATGAACTAGACAAGTTGACGTTACGCATGGTTGTAGATTGCAAACCGGCTTGCTAAATCAAAGAGTTTAGA
Organism: Sander lucioperca; assembly: GCF_008315115.2. Taxonomy (NCBI): domain Eukaryota; kingdom Metazoa; phylum Chordata; class Actinopteri; order Perciformes; family Percidae; genus Sander; species Sander lucioperca. The sequence continues at coordinate 7,870,619 of NC_050181.1, read as the reverse complement.
AGCTAAGTTCTTTGGCTAAAAGGAGAGAGCTAGCATTGTACAAGTTGGCCACCTGTGCAGAATACAGGGTTGTGGGCCATACAATTCAAGCTGTTGAGCCAATTCGTCAACATACCCGACGTGGCCACTACACACCTTGTGCCACAAGTGTACGGCGCACTGGATGGGACCCATATCCCGATCCTTCCCCCATCCGATACATACCGGGACTATAGTCATGTGAGTTACATATTCGCTACGTCACAACTTATTGAGCAAAGCTGTTTCCATTTCCCATTTTGCGCATTAACTCTTTTTCAAAAAAGGCAAAAACCACCTCAAGCGAGCGTAAAAACGTTTTTGCGATTTGAGGAAGTGTTTTCGAATTTTGTTGTTTCCATCAACATTTTCTAATGCAATACTTCAAAATGCGCATAAAAATACGTTGATGGAAACCCACTATTGGTTGCTGTATTTGTTCCTCTTGTGGCTGCAAAGAGATCTCTTCCTAATGCTATTTTGATGTAAGAGATGAGGGACAAAATGCACAGTCCTCACTCTGTGCAAAGATGCAGTCTAAACTTGAGAATGTGAGTGTTTAAGAAGGATAAAACCTTCAAGATTTCCTTTTTTAAGATTTACAAGCGACGAGCGAGTGCTTTGCAGACTTGTTCCCTGGATTTGACCTTTCAGCCATAAAAAGGCTGCCTTATCTTCTTGGTGGAAGTTGTTTTCGTTTTGTTATTTATCATGTATCAGTTCTCTATCAAGAAAACTGTCATACTATCATTATCAAGGGAAGCACAATAACCAATTTTATCGTAATTTGTAACTTGAGAGACTAATATAAATGTACAGAAATAAAGAAACTACCTTGACAAAAGAAAAAAAAAAATTCTGAAATAAAAGCATGCTGGAGCAGAACTTGTATAGCCACACAGAACACAGCATTATGCAGGTGGTGTACATGGAGATAGAGAAACCACTCACCAATCTGGGACTGGGCCACCATTGTGGACTTTCGGTCGCAGAGCGGAGAGAACGGCAGGCCGAGCTCAGATTCTTTGTCCCCCTGGAAATACAGCAGCTTTCTCAGTCCAAATCGTTCTCAGTTTTTGGTTTCTATAAAAAATTTACCCCACCCTCCAGACATGCACACACAACTGACTGACACGCACAGTACATGAACACAACGCCATAATATGCTCACACTTCTATCAACAGGCTTGTCTGGCCCCCGCCCCCACGTTGTTTTTGGGCCACAAATGTGTTTCATTTTCTCTTCTGATTTGTCACAAACAGATGAGATGTGGAGTTGGGAGGCAATATTCTTTGGAGATGCTATTTATCAGCAAGATACTGTAAAGGCCTCATGAAAGCAGCCACAATAACAATAGCACTGATAATGAGAACAATGTGGATTAATAATGGAAGAGATGAAAGCAATGTGGCACCAGTTAAACGCCTGTCCTTCTTGTTGACGTTAACAAATACACAATTTATTATTTATAGACAGATGCATTGTCAAAGAGGTAATGTTGTGCATATTAATCTGCTATGGCGCTTTGTCATGACATCATTTTTTTTAAACGACAAGAAGCGAGTGTCTGCAATTAAATTTATGAATATGACTGCATATTTTACTAATGTAAAGTGCTTTGGGAGATAGAGTTGTGCCAAAGCACCATATTAAAACAATCATTCACTAATATTGTCATTATTTTATTCCTGGTGTGAAAGAAACTGAACACACTTGCGACTAAATTGGAAAAATAGATAGCTTTTGTTGCAACCAGTACAATCCTAAACACCAGTACCTAAGGAGCAGCTAAAAACTATTTTCAGAAAAGATGTATCAACTCTACTTCAAATCTAGTGTTTTTTCATCTTTTGGGAATCCTAAGAAATCCTAGAACAATAGTTCCTCCCAGTCTCTGCAGCTGGTCCAACATAGCATGAACTGTTGCATAGCAGGAAGAGCACAGGGCTATTTTAAGGTCAAGAATAAACTTTACATCTCAACTTTTGAGGCAACATGGTAGAAAAGTCCTTAAAGTGATCAGAATTCTTTCAACTGGGCAAACACGACCTGCTGAGGAATGCACCTGCACTTCATTTCGGTTTTCCAGTTCAAGGACCCTAGAAGTTTGCATGCTTGCTTAATGTCATTTTTTTACTGGGGCACTCAAATGGAGTGGCGCCATCATTTACCTTTTTGGTTCACCTGTACTCTTCCTTAACTCCTGTTTCTGTCTGAAACAGTTATTCAGAGGTTATGTTTCAACTATATGGTTATTTTAGAGGCCGTAGATTATATAGCAATATACTATAAAGGTGTTTCTAATATTTAGCTCTGTGTATGTGACCAGCTGGAAAGCATGCTATGTTCTCTCATCATGCATCTGAACCTCACATCTTCAAACCACTGAAGCATACACTGGACCCGCCACCCATGCATTACTCTGTGACCTGTCTGGGTACTGTACACCCACTCACCTGTCTGAAGAACTCCTCCAGTAGGGAGGTGGTCCAGCGATGGTGGAGGTCCCAACTTTTGGCTGGGTGGCTGATGTCTGCTGTGTGCAGCAGCAGTGACAGGGCTTTGGGCTTGTCAATGCTGCAAAAGAGAGCAGATACAAAACTGAAGTCGGCCAGAGAGTGTGGAATGTTGTTTTTAAGTGAGGTAACAAATCTCTACAAACTGATCAACTGACGTTTTATGTATTTTGCCCTTGAATAAGACACCTAAATCATTACAGGTGAAGCCAAATGCTTTTTTTCCTTTATGTAATGAAGGGATTTTAGGTTAAATACACTAGTATATGGTATGCCAAACCCCTGCTTAGTCAATGTCCTACAAAAACTACATTATGAAGGCAATCAGACATTACAGACAAAACTGCAACAAGGTTATTGGAAATCTACCAATCGGGGAAAGGATACAAAAGCATTTCAAAAGCACTGAGTGTCCCTGAAGACAGTATGGTCAATCATAAAAAGAAAAATGGAAAAAAATGTGGCACAGCTGCAAATGTTTCTATAGCAATATGTTGACCATCTGTGCAAGAACAGCAGAATAAAATATTAAAAGGTCCAAGAGGATAGGAACCTTTTTTTTATATAAACATTGGCCTGTATACAGTATACTCCTTATGGTGCCTAGTTCAGGGGGTTTCACCATGGTAAAGCCAAAAACTATGTCAATATGCTTTATGTGGCTAAGTGCAACATGTGCACAAACAATTTCAACTGCATCACATTTATGTAGTGCAAACAAGATGTAGTGCTTAGCAGCAGATGGAGTATAAACTCACCATTGGAGGTTGCATAATTGCAAAAGATGCATAGAATTCAAATGAGCAAGATGTAAGAACCCTTAAAACATATACTATTTCAATGGCTGACTGCAAAAGGGTTTGGGAGTCTGTAGGTCGAGGAGCATTTCTACTTTAAGGACAAAGCTGTTGATATTGTCAACAAATCCCATAAATAGTCCAAAACAACCAATGTATTAGTCCGTCTCTTGATTATTTTTCTCTATCCTGTCTGTGCCACTCAGCCCAAGGTGCATTCCTATTGAAGACTTAAATCTTTATTTTTTAAAAAGGCTTGGTGATTTCTTTGAAACTAACGTTACTTAAACAGGAATAACCAGTGCTTTGTTAGGGACTATTTTCAGTGGTGGATTAATACACATTTGGTAGTGCTTATTTCTAAAAGGATATGTGGATTGACCCAAAATAAACTACAGCTTGTGTTCATGGTAATAAGGAAACATGTCAACTGGTACAACAGTGTTGCTCATTTACATGTTTTATTAGCTTTTTGGCAGGAATGAAGCTGTAGGACAATGCTCATTATTATTATTATTATTATTATTATTATTATTATTATTATTATTATTATTATTATTATTATTATTAGGATCAATTCATTGTTGGGGTTATCATGGTATTTGTTGCCAATAAGACATCCTTTAAGTGCTGTGATGGCACTGATCTAATAGAGGCACTCACAAGCTGTCAAACTAGTGACAGACAAGAAAATGCTAACATGTTTCTCTGCTAATGCTTATTAAAAAGATGCTGAAATATACATAGATGTCTATTGGCATGGGCATAAAAACAGACACATACTCAGCCACCTTAACAGAGAAACAGAGAAACACCTCCATCCAAAAAGAGTAAAAAATAAATAAAATACTGCCTTGATTATGCAAATCGGTTTTCTACACTGGAACACAGTGTGAAAACCTCATCAGACATCAGCGGTGTCTGAGATATCATCTGATAACCATATAAAAATATCATGTTTAATGAACTGATGCATGAATGAACAGACACAGTTCAATATGGAAAATAGGCACACAAATGAAAACACACACACACACACACACACACACACACACACACACACACACACACACACACACACACACACACACACACACACACACACACAGCACAGCACAAGGTTAAACAGAGGTGAGAAAGACTGGCTCAAATTTCCCCTCATTCCATTTGTGGCAGATTGGGTCTTGAAGTACCCTCAAAGCAGCCCTGGAGCAGACTGGTTTGAATTACTTCCCATTAGAGTCTATTCAGCATTACAGCTTCCTGCAGACTGCAATCTCGTATCTGTGCATGTGTGTGTGTGTGTGTGTGTGTGTGTGTGTGTACCCTATACTGTGGCTTGATCATTGCTTTCCAGTCAGCACTCTTTGAATTTTGAGATATAGTCACAAATAGGCAGCAGAATATTGTTGATTCCTACATATGTTCTCAGGAAGCTGCTTATCTCCACATCACTGCTTTCTGAGCAGTTTTCTAATTGTGCCGAGTGCTGGGCATTATCACAGTGAAGAGAATACCCCGGAGGTCAACGAGTTTCTTACAGCCGTCTCTCGTCAGCGTTGCAGCTACATCAGTAGTGATGACTCATCACGTCATATGATAGTTTGCTTGATAGCTGTCTTTTATTTCTGTTTGCAAATGACAGCTCTTTGTCTGCATGTAGAGCAGTCCCAGCTATCAGTCACTATAGAGGGTGCTGTGCTCAAAATGTGTGAAAAGGAAGTTCTGGCTGCAGTCTGGTGACCTCGGGTGCAGCAAAAACAATCCATTCATTTGAAACATATTCACTTCCTGTTGCGAATACAACTGGCCTTTTCTTCACACAGACTTCAACCTAACTGAACTTTGGCTTGCTAAATTTTAGAAAATCTTTCTAGATCTTCATGTGAGAGACGGAGACAGTGAGGAAGACTTAAGTAGCATATTTTTTGGTAGTATTGCTAGCTTGTCTACTTGTACTGGAAGAAGTGGATAACACTGTTCCTGAGAAATGCTTAAAAACATACACAGCAAAGACAAAATTATACTACTGTGCAGAGGACTTCTGATTTTCTCAATTAAATAAAATAAATCTGCCATCACTGTAAGTGGTGAGGACGCATTTATAGCTGATATTTGTATTTGTATGCACGTATTGCAGAATACAAGCAGGAGAACATAAGTGCTGGTAAAGACAATATTACATAGTTTGTGGGAGGCGAATGTTTATTAGATGGTCATCTTAGCTGAAGCAGCCTACAGTGTTCCAGCAAACCTGCCAGCAATATTTCTGCCGCCAGCTATTTTTCACCGCAGTGTGCAAATAAATTTCACCATGCCAAATCTGGTGTGACTGCACCATAACTCTGCTGGAGACTTCCAGCTCAGAAGCACAAATTATACTGTTTGTCTTAGATGGCCTGTAGTAATACCCTACTCTTCCTGTATACCTGGACTGCATAATGCATAACATTTGGTACTATTTGGCTACAAAATACTCATTCCATTTCTATTTTTTATTCAGAGTAAACAGCAGGTAATATCTGTCTGTTTGCTTAGAGTCCATTGTATATCAACATGAATGTTTGTTGTGTTGTGAATGTTTGCGTGCACCCCAGGGCAGGGTTAATTGGGTTGTAAACAGCTGGAGGTTAGTACACAGTGGCTGATGGCAGGGTTAATGAGGATGTAGATTGCTGGGACGAGGGCAGGGAGTGTAAACAGCAGTGAAGGACAAGTCAACTGACCCCTCAGGTTGCTGTAGGAAGTTCTTCATGGTCTTAACTTGCTGGAAGTGGCAGGACATATCTGTGGCCAGCACCATCTCCACCACCAGAGCCCGCAGCTCTCTGTATGAAAACAAAACAGAGGGAAACATGAGCCATGTGCTGTATAATTAACTGTCAATCTCGCAGGTAATAAAAACAGACTTATTTCGGAAGTCACTAAGAGTAAATGTAGCCAGCCGGCATAGGTTTTTGAGAGCTATTTATAATATCTGCTTTGACAAGACCCAGCTTATTCCATGAGAAACTGGATTGCAGCTGTCTCTTTTAATGTATTATCACACATAACAGTTCCATTTAGTACAAAGTTGTTGGACCTTGAAGGTAATCCAACTTTTCAGATTTTTGCTCCACTGAGCACAGTTGTTAATGTTAAAAAAATAAGCGATACGGTTCACTTTGGGCTTTGAAGAGGTGATATGTTCATTGTGAAACTGTTCTGGTTGACCTGCTTGGTTTCCACCCGTCATGTCTGCCTCTCTATCTGTCTCGAGCTATAACATCTCTGAGTTTGATAACATTTTGCTGTCACTCAGCTCTCTCAGTCTCTTATTGTATGTCGAAGCATGGGTATCACTGACCTCCAGTCATCCTTGGAGAGGTTGTAGAGGATGTTCATCTCATCGTCGTCCTGCAGCAGACGGTAGGCTGCGCTGACATGGTGACTCTCCAACACTGCACGGTCATTGTACAGGATAGCTGTGTCTGACCTGTCAAAGAGAAAGCAAGGCAATAGTTTGGTTTATATTGGAAAGAACAGCTTATAGAGAAATAATGGACCCCTGGATGATGCTACGTCTTCAATTTATCTGTAAAATGTGTCATTTAGGGGAGACTCTTGAGGGACAAAATCAAACACAGAACAAAACAAACAACACAAAGCCCAAGAATGATTTATGCATTACCTCTACTGCACCAATAATATATATGAAACACAATTCACAATGTCAAAGATATACAGGTTGTACACAATGCAAAAATGATTAAACTGCTAGCGAATGGAATGAAATAATCTGAAAGGCTTCCCTCTCTGAAATGTATCATGTATAGAAAAATTCTTATTCGGAAAACATTATTTATATGAAGTTTCAGAAGTTCAACTTTGTAAAATTGTCCTTGTTGATTCCTTTAATTCACAAAGGACTGTAGCAAATTGACTTTTAGTGTGAAAATAAGGATACATTTGAGAATAATAAAAGGGTATGAAGACAGTGTTTATCCACAAAATTAGTAACTTTAATTGTAATTATAAGAAAAGATTTTGTTACAATGTGTTCTCTCCAACTCCAGTTCTCAAGGGCAAAGAGTGTGGAGTTCATTTGGACTCCCGTATGCCCCAGTGTTATTACTGCACTGCAGGCGATCTCAGTGTGATTGTAAAGCCCCCTCGCTGCAAATGAAAACATTGATCGGGTGAGTCAGTGCCATGCATTTTTGATTTTATGATCCATTACCTTGTCTGAATGTGGAAGTTGTTTGTGGTCCCTGTGTGCTCGTAGTCGTGCACCGCCGCCGCAAAGATCATGGCAAAGATCTCAAGCTCAGTCAACCAATGCTGCAGGCAAAAGAGGAGGAGGGAAGAGGAGGGAGAGGTGGGGTGTGAGGTGAAGATAATGAAGAGGAGGGGGATATTAAGAGAAGTATATAGAAGAGGGGGTTTGTTGAGGACGGGAAGCAACAAGATGGAAAAGACAGCGACATCGACAGGAAGGAAGGAGGAGAAAGTAATGAACAGAAGAGGAAAGAATGGACAGAAATGAGAGAAGAGAAATGAGAAGCCAATGAATGAAAAAAAAAAAAAAGGCAATGCAGCAAATGGTACATCATGACAGAAAGATTTAGAGGAGAAAGGTGATATTAAGGATGCCAAGAGAAGCATTTGGCATGAGGAATATATTACCGTCAGGGATAAAAGGAAACAAATGGGGAGGAGAAGATAGGGGAAAGGTCAGAAAAGGAGAGGAAGCTTTAGATAAGACAAGCTCTATTGAAAATCACTACTTTAAACTGTCACTTCAACACTCCTTCCTCTTTTCCTCTCACACAGAGTCTCAGTCTATAAATGAAAAAGCCATGCTGTCTTTAATTATATTATGAGTTAATGCCGTCATAGGTGAGGATACACATAATGCTTTTCTATTTGTGTTTTTAAACCTTTGCGTTTATACGTTTAAACCTTTTAAGTCACGATTCATGAAAGAAGAGGATGATGTGAAAATAGCAGAAACTCTCAAGGAATAGCTCGACATTTTGGGAAATGGGCACTTTGATAGTTAGATCAGAAGATCGATACCACTCTCATGCCTGTACGGTGAATATGTAGCCACAGCCAGTTAGCTTAGCACAAAGACTGGAAGCAGGGAAAAAATCTAACCTGGCTAGCTGCGCCCAGCAAATAACCCACCGTAACACCATAACATCATTATGCACTTCAGTTTTTGTACGGAATAAACAAGCGAGATATGATGTGGTAATTAGTGAGCTTAAAGGAGAATTCCGGTCGATTTCAACACGTAGCTCTGTTGTTTCTAAATTTGGAGTGCTGTCAGTAGCGAGAAAAACGAAAACAATCGGTGTTGCCTACACCATGTTATCCTCCTGCTACAGTTTGCACCCAGGAGACTGAAACAGGGCAAGTTTTAAACGTGCTTTTAGCCTCTTAACATGTTCGAAATGTCATTACAAGTGCCTACCCATGTGAAGTGATTCCTTCCGAGTGAACACAGTGAATCTGACTGCAATAGATGTGAAAGAAATGCATAAAAGTTGTTCTAATTCAGCTCTGTTTAGTTCCGGTGTTGAGACGGCAGTAAGACGAGTGCTTCAGGGCGGTCTACAAACTACAACACAGAAAAGAGATACAAAAATATTTTCAAAAATAGGCACGTTTTTTTTTTAAAAGGTAAGTGCTGTAGTACAACTTGCAGGAGACAAGTTATATTTGAGGTAAGTTTGGAGACACTACCTTATTTAATTATTAAATTAATAAATATTTTTGTTGTATCTCTTTTCAGTGTTGTAATTTGTAGACGGCCCCTAAGTCTTGCCGTCTCAACACTGGAACTAAACAGCCCTGTTTCAGTCTCCTGGGTGCAAACTGTAGCAGGAGGATAACACGGTGTAGGCAACAGCGATTGTTTTCGTTTTTCTCACTACTGACAGCACTCCAAATTTACAAACAACAGAGCTACGTGTTGAAATTGACCGGAATTCTCCATTAAGAGGTGCCGGTAGGTGGATTTTGTTACCTTTAGAGCTAAGCCCCCTGTTCCCAGTTTTTATGCTAAGCTAAGCTAACCGGTGGCTGGTGATAACTTCAATTCAATTCAATTGTTAGATTTTAGTTTTAGTCCTGAGCTCAAAAATAGCCGACTAAAACTCTGGAAATTTTCGAGAGGTGTTGATTTGATTCTGCAATTTGGTTAGGCCTTAGTTATACTGTCGTACTAGACTGGGTTAAAATCATTAGTGTTATTAGTAATAGTTTGTACTCTATTTGCATAAATTTAAGATAGGATAAATTGAACCTTTTTTAATCCCCAGAGGGAAAATTCAGTTATAAAGGGAGCTTTTCCTGACCAGGAATCAAACCTGAGCCGCAGCGGTGACAGCGCCAAATCCCACTAGACCACCAGGGAAAGAAAATCGAAAGATATTTGAATAGGTGATTGTTTGGGGGGGGAAGTATGTAATTTCTTTTTAGCTAATTTTTCATTTGAGTTAGCAAAATTAACACTGCAGTCATGAGAGTGGTATTGATCTCCTCATCTAATTCTCGCAAATTAAGTAAATAAGCATATTTCCCAAAATGTCAAACTTTTCCTTTAACTGCCAGAAAAACAGTAATTGTAAAAATTGAGTTCCATCATATGAGCAACACCCACACGACCACATTAATCTAAAGATAAAGACGTAAGTAGTCAAAAAAATGTGAATAATAAGGACTGTACCTTCATGTTTGTGCTTTTATTTATGGCCGTTCATTTTTAATCTGTGAGTGTTCGCAGCAACCACACACCTGTGAGTGGAATTTTTTCTTGGAGATGTGCATGCATCTGAGTGCACTCACAACACAGAGTGGGGATTTAGCTTAGGAAGCCCAGTTGATATCGGTGACTAATCAACAGTGGGGGATGGGGGAGTCATTAAGAACAGAGGGTGGGAGTTGGGAGGTGGGTGGGGGCAAGATGGCCGCTCCATCCCTCAGTATATTTCCTTATTGGGCTGGCTTTATGAATGAACTGTTGTTGATTTAATGGAGTCTGGAGTGCCTGTGAAATGATAGATGCTGTTATCCGGCTCTCCCAGGAGCCTGTGGTAGTAGCAGTAATGTGGTTTACTCCGCAAGGCAATGCCCAAAGAAACACACCATGTCGACAAGCTGTCGCAGCCACCTTATTAAGGTGATTAAATAAAAACACTGGAAGCGGGGGCGGCCGACTGGTTGGCTGGTTGGACTATAAACTTGGCTTTACTGAGGCTAGTGCTTTATTTTGGACTGAATGCAGCATCAGAAATGCCCTAAAGTCACTCCAGGGGAAAGGAGTGAATAGGTCACCAGATGGAAAAAACACAAAAGCAACATTAAATATGAAGAATAGAAATTAAGCAATGTTTGGGCAAGAAGTCAGAAAATATTTGACTTCAAATGTTGAGACAATGACCATTAATAAGTGTCACATTTTGACAGATATTCTTAGAAATGTGGGTTGTTGTACCTCAAACCTGCCCTGAGGAAGACTGGGGTGTCTTGTTTTTTAATGAAAGATTGGCTTATGGATTAGCCAATGAAAAAATACGCCATATTTAGAAGATGACATGTCAGACAAAGCTGCAATTAGGCTGGCAGCTGACAGAGTTCTGAATACTATGTGGATAAAATGATTACTAAGCTTTCCTACTGGGAACCAAACCAACTCTTTATATGTTCAACTGGTTTCTGTAGGTTTCTTAACAGTGTACAAAGTGTCAAATCCTTCTCACCACCATGCCAGTCTTGAGTAGCAAGTAGTGTACAGTCTGCGTGACATCAGCAGCATGCATCAGGTTGTGGTAGGGGTTTTTATGTTTACTGTATCCCACTTCTAGGGCCTCCACGAATGACACAACCGCAGAGATCGGGATCTGACGGCAGACAAAACAACAGCAAATGACTGCAAGCTAAAAACAAACAAACAGTAAAACAACAGACAGTAAAAACAACTTCTTCAGGCTATTTGGTGATTTAAATAATGAGCACATAAAATTTTAATGCATGCATAGTCTCCTCAGTATCTGAAATTGATATAAAATCATGGATCATGAATCATTTCGGCTACTGCAGACCACGATTACATATTCATGTTGGCTTCATTGCCCGTGTCATTTGCTCCAAGATGCCGTCACTTTAAGTGGAGTGTCCTCAATTATAAGACGCTGTGGAAAATGAGCTTCACCACTTCCAGATGTCCAACCCCCTTCATAATATGGTAATTGTTGAAATACAACAACACGATCTAACACTTAGGAGACAGAGAAGTGAGTGTGCTGACTTCCATCAAATCAGGCATGGTGGGGTGCCTGGATAGCTCAGTTGGTAGAGCGGGCGCCCACATATAGAGGTTTACTCCTCGATGCAGCAGTTCCGGGTTTGACTCCGACCTGTGGCCCTTTGCTGCATGTCATTCCCCCTCTCTCTCTCCCTTTCATTTTTTTCAGCTGTCCTGTCAATAAAGGCCTAAAAATGCCCAAAAAATTATCTTTAAAAAAAAAAAAATAAATAAATCAGGCATGGTGAAGGGCAATTGTGAAGGCTCTTGTGATCTGTGTTGAATATTTTAAGCTTCTCCTTGTTTTAATGACACAAAGGTATAGCAATGAACAGTGGTACAGTATATAGGTAAGGTACTGTATATCCTTGTATCCTTTACCTTGAAACGGCTAATGAGGTCGTATCTTGTGAGCAACTCGTAGAATATGAATTTAAGTGCATGATCCCCGCTGGCCTCATTCAGAGCGAACACGTCAAACGACCACTTGTCAACATGCTGTAAAAAAAAAAAAAAAAAAAAAGAAGTCAAATAATTAAATGCTTCTCCTCAAACAATATATTCATCTTCTCATCTTCTCAACAAATTGTTAGGATGCATTGTACTGCAAGTCAAATTTGTGTTAGGCTATGTAGTCTTGATTTTGGCCCGTGTGTACAAAGTTACTTCACATCTGTGTGCTTCTGGTTGGATGTGTGTGCAAGTGTTAATACCTTAAGCACAGATATGACAGAAGAGGGGTAGCTGAGTCCCACCATATTAGAGGTACGCCGGTACATCCTGTTTGGATGAGATAAAAACATCAAATGAAGCGCACCGCTGAGTTTAAACAGCAGAGGTTACCATACTGGCCCTAAACCACAGCCTGGAAGCTTCCCCACCAAGACTCACGATAAACCCTAAAATCAACACAACTCAGTATGAAACTGTGTTGAAAAGGTTAAGTTGGGAAAAGGCAACAGCACCTGCAAGTCTGCAGTCTTTTTTCACATGCAAAAGGTTTAAGGCTTTGTCAAATATGATGGATAGATTAATTTAATCATAAAATGCAAAACAAGCTGTATAATTCTCCATGAGATTAGTGGAGACAGTTGGAAGGCAGCAAAGTTGGTGTACATTGCTAGGCATTTGAAAAACATGTAACAGTGGTATACAAGAAAATGTAATTATTTTAATAGTAGGTGTCTTACAATAGCTTCCATAAATGCAACTCAGTTAAAATGGCCATTTTGTCAAAACAGGTCATTTTTTCAAAATGTATACCACCTTTTTATTTTCATCCTCTCTTTTCCCAATCTTTCTTCATTGTAAATGTCTGAAAAACAGACGGCCCTCTGTAAAAACAGATTAAGAAAGATTACAGCTTACATGTTTGAGGCTTACTGATTTGAACAAATGCATGTTGCATGTTAGTGTGTGACGAAGCAAAGCCTTAGAGCTGTTTGAAACTCTGAATGACTGTGCTTAGCTGAGCTTGCAAAGGCTGTGGTGATGTGTGGTCGACTCAGGTGAGTGAGTCACTGTGCAGATGATACATGCATATTCCAACAGATTGAAATGTTAAAGGACCATACCAGTTTTCAAACCCAGTTGTAGCGCTTTAGAGGTTTGAATTGTCTTCTCCACCTTCTCAGCTGACACTAGTACTAAGTACACATACAAGTTCAGAGAGATTTGAGAATTATGCACTAAATTACCAATTATCTAACCGAGACAACAAAAACATTTTGCAATTTCCTGTATCCAAAATCAATCCCCGTTCACTTACAGCATTCACTACTCCCTAGATCACTCAATAATTGACTCTGAAGTGAGCAATACATTGAGATTTCATATACTTATAATTCATTGTTGTTTTGCGCCATCATTGAGTGTTTTGTTGTACAATTTTGGCATCTATGAAATGCAACATATTGCATTGTGTGATTGCTAGCAGAAAGTAATGTAAATGCCATGGGCACTATTGTTTATAGTGGACATTAAGTAGTGCATTGTGCGACATTTCACACAATTCGAACACTCAAAAAAATAGCGGAGAGTAAATATAGTGCACTATGTTAGGTCTGCAACTAACAATTAATTTCATTATCGATTCATCTGCCGATTATTTTCTCTATTAATTGATTAATTGTTTTGTTTATAAAACATCAGAAAACAGTGAACCCTCATGTCCAGAGTGCATAGTGTCCTTAAATGTCTTTTGTTCCATCAACAGTCCAAAACTTCAAAAAATTATTCACTTTAGTATGAGAACAAGAAAAGCAGCAAATCCCCTCATTTGAGAACTGAGAAACAACCTGGCAAATATCAAAGTAACAGCTGAATAATTTTATTTTAAGCAACAGTTGCAGCTCTACACTATATAGTAAATATAATATGATTTGGGACATTGTGTTCACTTTACTGTATCACCTACGAAAAGTAAGTTTTTATGTATACATCTTTATATCCAACTGAAAAAGGTTAGAAAATCAAATTCCAAAACTCTGAAACACAAGGCTTTGCAAAATGTCAGTATTGTAAATGTATGTGCAGAAAATACACTGAAACGTGTAAAAACGCCATTGTTCTCCATTGACAAATCAAGGCCAAACTAAAGATGTTGATAGAACTGCTTTAAGTTGGTCTGGGCCATGATAGATTTGCGACTTCAGTAGGAGAAAGATAAAGGTAACAATCCATATTACATATTTAACATCGATGACTGCTTGCCAATATGTGAATGTGGCTGTGTGCTTGTGCATCACAAACACGTTTACCTCTCGACAAATATGCCAGCCTGGACAGCGTGGACGATACTGCGGAAGCGGGGTTTCTCTTCATTGCGCCGCAGCATCAGGCCCATCTGGCGAGTGAAGGTGGAGGCCAGCCAATCCCGCACCTCTGAGGGCACCGACTCTGACTGGATGTCACTGAGCTCATCCTCTGTGTCCACCAAACGCCTGAAAGAAGGGACAAGGAAGTAAGGTAAAAGACAGAAGAAACCAAAGAAGGGGAAAACAGACAGATGCAGAGAGACTAAAAACGTACTAAAATATTTTTGCATTTATCGCAGCTCTACCTTTACAGGGGATCAAACTCAAACTCCCAGTGCTGTCCATCAAATAATATCACCTCTTATGTAACATCCAACATCCCAGGCCTCTTGAAACACCATGATGGGGAGTATTCAAATCCAATTGAATTGGCATTGACATAATTCTCCACAGCTACCCTGTTGTGTTGACATGTACAGGGGATCAAGAGCAAAGCCTGTTGGTCTCCACCCTCTGAACTGAATACATGTTCTTATGGCGAAGAGAAAGCATTGACATCACACTGATAATCATGGTGCTACATGGATTCTGCACTGGAGAGTTCATCATCCTTCATCCTGGAGTGGTTGTGCCCTCGCTGGCCCTAATCTGGTGAGATCTAAATGACGAAAGGCTTACATAATTCCATAAGCCTGGTCATACTGGTCACACAGATTCTGGACCTGCTATTGACATACATTGACCTTGTGTATTCCCTAATCTTAACCATACCTTAGCAATTTTTTGCCATAACAATGATCTTTTCGTGACCTCAGCCAAGTAGTTTTTGTTGTCTAAGCCTAACCAAAGGGGGCGGCAGATCAGGAAATGCTCAATCTGTTTTGTTATTTTGTCTATCTGCCAACATTTGCAACATAAACATCAAATTCAGCGGGGATAGAAGTATTTAGGTAATTTATGGTAGCAATAACAATGTCAAAAATAAGCAAAAAGTCTTGCATTCAAGCACAGAAGTTAGTCATATTATTATATAATTAAATCATTATTATTGATGCACTGACATGTAAGCAGTATTTAGATTTTATTTATTTGGTCAAGGTGGAGTTCATGTTTACTGCTTCATATGCTTTTGGCTAATCTGTAACAATGCATGCTTCATCTGAAAAGTAACTAGGTGTAGTGGAGTAAAAAGTATAATATTTCTTAGATAGAGTAGTACTTAAGAGTTAGGTTAGGATAGGGTTTGCAATTTGCCTGTTACACATTTACATGTAACCAAGCAGGGAGACAAAATGGTTAAAAGGAAACTTAGAATTACAGCGCAGGTAATCATCTTTATCCATTTTCTAAAGTCTGGCTGTTGTCAGTGCTGCTCTCAATAAATGAAGCATGTCAATAGTTGTTCGACTGTAAAAAGCTACTGTTTTCTTACCTCGTCTCCTCGATGTAAACGGATTCCAGCACCAACGCTGCATACTCAAGGTTTTTCTTGAGGTCAATGAGGGAAGCCTCTCCTCTCTCCAGTTGCTTCACCAGACATCGTAATCTAAAACAGAGATTCAACAGTCATTTAACAAATGGGATTACTCCCCCTGCCATCTTGACATGAGAAATTAATTGCAACTGATTGAATTAGATTAATCTGGTCTGGGTTGCTGGTGCAGTAGGCAACGTTTTTGTTTTCTTTTGTGAAAATAAACCTGTCCTCTTGGTTTAAATCACAAAGTGGGACAGCAACAGACAGAAAACACAATACTATTTGACCAATATGATTAATTTAATTGTGATATTGGTGTACACTTCTCCATCCACATAAAACCGGCCAGCAGGGAGCCAACAAAACCAGAGAAAACTGTTTTTTTTTTCTATTTTTAATATATTTAATTTACTCTCCCTTGAAAACCGCGGCCCATTGCTGCATTTCATTCTCTCTCTCTCTCTCTCTCTCTCTCTCTCTCTCTCTCTCTCTCTCTCTCTCTCTCTCTCTCTCTCTCTCTCTCTCTCTCTCTCTCTCTCTCTCTCTCTCTCTCTCTCTCTCCCCCCCCCTTTTTTCCTGTCATTCTCCAGCTATCATAAAGGCAATAAAACCCCTGAAAAACAAAAGCAACAACAACAAACTAAAATGATTCACTATATGGACTAAAAAGTTGGGTTAGGGTGGGACATACAGTATACACTTTGTTTTCATACTGTTCTCCTTCTCTCATGGGAGTCTTTTTCTTTAAAAAAAAAATAATTTTCCTTCTTAAATGTCTTGATTTGCACAAGTGTAACATTGTCTCATAAGAGACATTCTGACAAACACAGGTGTAATTAATACCATTAATAACAGCTGCATGTGTCAGGTAGCTCCAGAGCTCTGGTATTGTGCACGCTGGCTCACTACTGGGACACTTAATTGGAATGAAGCCATCGTTAATGTTATTAGTTCCACCTGTGCTGTTCCTGCTATGATGAAGTCAAAATGTCTGCAGGTTCTGCTTGGACGTGCATTAGCTA
Organism: Sander lucioperca; assembly: GCF_008315115.2. Lineage (NCBI taxonomy): Eukaryota > Metazoa > Chordata > Actinopteri > Perciformes > Percidae > Sander > Sander lucioperca. Next base: position 7,853,739 of record NC_050181.1, on the reverse strand, counting down.
TTTAAAATTAAAATAGCTTTAATATTGCAGTTCTATGTGCTCCTATGTGGCTTTTGACACCATCGACAACTCAATTTTATAAGATTGCCTGCAATACTAGGTCAGTGTCACTTGTTTTTCCCTTGACTGGTTCAGATTGTATTTTTGTAATGTTGAGCACTCCAACAGTAATTTATGAAGACAGAGAAGTCCTTTATAAAGTTATTTTCGCTTTCATGGTGGCAGAAATGTGTAAGCAATTGCGGGTTTTGTGGCTGACAGTTTAATAAATTAGTTCACTGCTAATTGTCACATATACCAGTTGAGTTTATAAAGTGTTATATGTACAGTTAGGTGATTTTACATTGAAGCATAATGAGGAACTTTTCCTATACATGAAGAATGTAGGTGTAGGTTTACCTGAACATAACTGAATAAATGTAATATTTGAGCAAAAAAAATAAAAAAGTGTGATATCACTGAAACGATCAAACGTGATCTTCTCTCTGTTATACTTTTCAAGATTAATTCACTTGTGTACAAATATTCTCGAGCCCCGGCAAAAACCCACTTTAAATAGACACTAAAGAACAAAGCAACTTAACATCAATTTCTGCACAGTGCAATCTCTTGCAGTATAACACCTGCTGCTGTGCTGGAGGTCACGCGCTCACTTTCACAGTGAATGCCTGCAGAGGCTACGCTTGTTGTTGAATTATTAAGCAGAAAGGTGGAGAAGGAAAAGAGGTTTTAGATGCATTCATTGATTGTATTCCCTGGCAGCGGTTGTAATTTTTACCAAGTAAAGGCTCTAAAATCTTTCTGTGAAGAAGCTTGAATTAAAATGCCTTAATCTAAATAGTCATAAATTTATTTTCCATTCATTAATATTTTTATGGCCAAAGTTGGGGTTGGGGCCTAAATGTATTGTGTGCACAGCAGTGAAACACCCTCTACACCAGATCATTTTCAACACTCAGCCGACTTTCTTTTGAATGTTAAAAGAAGCCCTCAAAAATAGAGGGATAGCATGCAATTTGTGTCTATCGATCTGTACGGCTTCAATGTGAACCACTGACATACTGTCTGCTGTGCAATACCAGGTAGGAAATGCTGAAAATAATCTGGGTATTTTACATAATTTCCATATTCATGCAGCGATGACCCTACAATTTCATGGCATAGTTGTCCAGACATTTCACTCTGAATCCAAACTATCAACCTGCAGGGGATCACCAAAGTCATAAGAACACATTGTCTGGGGAACCATTAATGTCTGTACACATTTCCATGGCAATCCATTTGTTGAGACATTTCAGCCTGGACCAATGTGTTGGACCGACCAACCAACAGACAAACTGACATTGCCATACATAGAGCCATGCCGCTAGTGTTTCCCAGAAGAAGAACGATTGCATGAACAAGATCTGTTCCTTGAAAGAGGCCCAGTGGAGTTTTCTTGTAAACAGACAAAAGGTATGTTCACTTGCAGGGCGAAAAAAGGGCCAGAGCAGCACACTGATAGGCTTGCAGTCTGACTGACGGTTCACTTTCAGTGTTACTCACCAAAATGCATTGTGTGTATCCTTGAGGTCTAACAAATGTGTTAAGTGCATTTCCTCCATCATCAAACTGTTTTTTAAAGAATTTTAAATACAGCATTCTTAACAGCCATGTTTACTAGCTTGCAGTCTTCATCTTCCCTGCCTTGGCTGGCACATTGCAGCAAATCTTGGCGTGTTACCGTTGGGTACTGGAATAGTGTGACCGGATTGGTAGGACTGCATTGCATTAGATAAACAAAACAAACCCACTCATAAAAAACAGGTCTGTGGAGCAACTAGAAATCATAAACCTATAGAGACCCTTCAACTATGACAACACCTCATTCACATGCTGAAATATCTCTCGTAACTTCCCATAGAACACTTAAGAGTAAGAAGTGGATAATGAAAGGAATAAGAAAATGAGTTCACTGCCGCACCATTACATTTTAAGCCATAGCAAATAACATGGTTGTTGCTTCTCCACCCTATCAGCTTTTTCTCTGGCCTAATCCTGAATTTCCCAAGTTGGCTCTGTGCCCAGGAGTTACTTTGCTGCCCGCCTGACCCGGACTATTAACCCAGCGTGTTGCGTCCCTTGGTAATGACAGCAGGTGAAATGAGCCAATTTTATTTTGGTTGGCAGACACATGGATTTATCGTACGTTTTGGCACTCGGCTCTTCATCACAAGTCTTTGTTTTTAGTTTTAAAAAGAAGCCTAAGTGGCTCAATGCCATACAGCCTCAATAAAGTTTATTTTTGAATGGTTGTATGAGATTTTCACTTCTGTCTTGCATCCTGCAATGCACAAAGGGATGTGAGGAAAAAAGTGTTTATTTCTCTTAATTGTTTCTTTCAACACATTCAACATTTTAAGCTAATTCTCACTAAAACCCTCCTGGTTGCTCTACATCTGGTTAATCTTTTGACTGAACAAGGAAAATTGATTGACCTTTTAGTTTAGTCTATTGTTAGCCAAACAAAAGCAACAACCCTGTGTCAAAGCCTTTTTTTACAGAAACACTCACCAGAAGAGACATTTCTGTCAGTACATGTGCTAATGTCATTCAACAAGGGCTTTCCAAGTAAGCACAGCGTGCCAGCACCAATGCAATTCAGGAAGGAACATCAAAGAAAAATACCAACCGAACACATTTCAACATTTATGCTGAATTATAGTCTGACAAGGAGCTTTGTTGAGGAGGTATGGTATTTTGCTATTCTTAGCAGGGAAGCTCACATAGCACACAGCCGTTCTTAATAACCATCTTTAGTGCCAACCAAATGACATATGCTGTGATTCTAGAGTTGAGCTTACCCTTCATGCATTCACTTCCTTATGATTCTTAAAATAGCTGTCAGCAGATTAAAGGGAATCTACTTTCTGTAAACTAATAGTTTTACAAAGCCATACAAGTTGAATTACATGGATTAAAATAGTTATAAACAATAAAAAAGTGTAAAAGGATAAGTAACCAACAAAAAACAGTTTGATGGGAATAAGACATACTGGACATAAACATTATAGAGTACAAATTCCTCCAGCCTAACGTGAGGAATTTGGTGTTGCCTTCGCATAATAGTTTCAGATCTAGATGCTAAATAAGATAAAGGTATGCAGCCATAACACTGTAGAGCAGCACAGTGCAGGTATTGTAAATAATAATAAATGTAAATACTGGCGCTGGTGTGTGTAAAAATATAAACAAAGGTTATTAAGTGTATATAGAGAATATTGCCTTGAAATACATTTTGCTCAAAATGAATATTTCTAATACATATACGTGAGATACAGTTGACAGTAGTGATAAATGTGGTGAAGGCACTGGACTGAGCTGCTTCTGTATGTGACTTCCAACATGTATACAGCACACACGTTATGAGCTGAGCTTAACACCAGAGTGCGGCACTTTTACATATAAATGAAGGTCTGTTACATTCAAGCCCGTGCTAAAAGTGTTTACTCAATGCTGATTAAATGAATCACCACCAGGGAAAGCTCTTTTTATTTCTCAGTGTACCAGAGTTGTGGTGGCTGTGGCGACATTCCCGCGCAGGCACACGGGAAGTATGTCGATACAGTTTATTTGTGCTCAGAACAAATAGTTTCCACAATAACGTTGTTACATGAGCAGTACACAAACTACCTTCAAACCAACCTTGCTCGCTCAATTATAGTTTTTCACAGCGTAGCTGCTTCTTCTGGCTCTCTGATTGGTTACACAGTATGTCAGTCTATCTGTATTACCCAATATCTTCAAAGGCAAGAAGTGTGGAGAGACCACAGCTACATGGCGTTATTATGAATCTCACTTCTTTCCTTAAGCACGTCAACGGTGTTTTTGTAATTACTTTCACTGCCAGAGGGGGAGACAAAAATGCTGCACTCCAGCTTTAGCATAAGCAAAATATCAATGTTTGAAACACACAGCATACAGAAGGAGAGCAGAAAAGTGGTTCGAAATGACATGAGATGTTGAGGTCTATGGAGGATATATTTATTCATAATTCAAATTGAAAGTCCAAAGAGAAAATGAAGCAAGATCAAATTAAAAATAGTATTATTTTACTACGCTACTAGGAAAAATCATGCCATAATTAAATGTGAAATGTAAAAGCTTAAATGGAAATACTTAAATTAAAATCTCAAATAGAAAAAAAAAATATATATATATATATATATATTTTAGCCTTTCCCGTTTATAATTTTCAATTTGACATTTTATCTTTTGAATTTTACGTTTTACATTTGACATTGACATTTTAAGATTCACCTTTTACGTTTCGATTTAACATTAAGCTTTTCATTTAGAAGTGACAGGGGTCAATTTAAATGAGGAGGCGTGGCCCAACGGCTGGTGGGAGGGTCTGAAACGACTTCCAGCTGACAGCTATTACTGGCCGCCGGTAAGCAAGCGATCCCGGCCACCGCCGGCTGGCTGTCACCTAAGACTGGAGCTTCCAAGTCCGACAACATATCTGAGCAAATGTGCAATTGGCCATCAATTTTTGTAAAAGTGCCCATATTCAAACTGTACACAGTTTATTTCTCACATAAAACAGAAATGAATTTAGTGGTGAAATAGCAGACGGAAAAAACAATCAATTCTAGAATCTCGTGGCTCGGCTGCGGCTCATAGAAATTCGCCGTGTCCCCATTTTTTCGTCTAGCCATCACACATCCAGGTAGCGATGTGGCCTGGGCGGGGAAGGGAGGGACGAAGTCGGTTCAGCCTGCTGGAGAAGCCGCTACAGTGCGTAGCGATGTGCCCCGGCCCTGGGCAAGGGAAGGGAGGGAGGAAGCCAGTTCTGCCTGCTGGAGAAGCTGCTACAGCGCCTGTCTCTTTACCTTGCCCAGGGCTGGGGCACATCGCTACGCGCTGTAGCGGCGATGATGCCGAATCTCTAGATGAGCCGCAGCTGAGCCTCGCATGATTGAACCGCGCTTATAGTTAGATAAAGTTGTGGGGAAATGAGTGGTGAAATAGCAGACGAAAATTGTAAAAGGTTTCCTGTTGTTGCCTGCTGCTACTACGGCAAACTCCCGATCTAGATTCTAGAATTGATTGCTTTTTTCATCTGCTATTTCACCACTAAATTCATTTCTGAGACTGTTTTATGCGAGAAATTAACTGTGTACAGTTTGAATATGGGCAGTTTTACAAAAATGTATGGCCAATTGCACATTTGCTCCGATATGTTGTCGGACTTGGAAGCTCCAGTCTTAGGTGACAGCCAGCTGACAGTGGCCGGGATCGCTTGCTTACTGGTCGGCCAGTAATGCTCAGCCGTTGGGCCACGCCTCCTCATTTAAATTGACACCTGCACTTCTGAAAAGCTTAATGTTAAATCGAAATGTAAAAGGTGAATCTTAAAATGTCAATGTCAAATGTAAAACGTAAAATTTAAAAGATAAAATGTCAAATTGAAAATTGAAAATTATAAAAGGGAAAAGGCTAAAATTTCTTTTTTCTATTTGAGATTTTAATTTAAGTATTTCCATTTAGGCTTTTACATTTCACATTTAATTATGGCATGATTTTTCCTAGTAGCGTAGTAAAATAATACTATTTTTAATTTTAAAAATTTCTTCGTTTTCTCTTTGGACTTTCAATTTGAATCATGAATAAATATATTCTCCATAGAGGTCACTGTTCTCTCTGAAAGATTAAAATACAAAAGCTGCTGTTTTCAATAAAAGATTAAAATAAATGTTTGATATGCCAACGATTACGGCAAAGATTTTGGGTGGAAGTATCAATTAAAGGTGAAGCATGGAGGCTGTGGGTCTTCTACTGAAATATACAATCATCACTACACACTAATTCATACGAATATATAGTCTAAAGATAAAGACTGTTATATGTTCTGTATAGATTGTAAAGCCCTCTAAGACAAAGTTGTGATTTTTGGTTATATAAATAAACTTGTCATGGCTGTACCAGAATACACGCAGCTCAAACTGCTTTCTTGTTTCAGTCTGAACAACGCAGTGTCATCTGCAAACGTGTAGTTTTACAGAGAGCTTTTATTAGAGCTGCAGGAGGAAACAGCCCACAGCAGACCAGCTCCATTGCTGGAAGTCAGTCAGTCAGTGTCTTTAATGTGTGCTTCTCAAACTTATGTGATATCTCCTGTTTGACAGCTCAATATTTCACTGACAGGCAGGGTCAGTTGGTAAAGCTTGACCTGTAGGAGCTCTGATATCATGGTGTTGAAATCCACCTAAACAATTCTGGCATTTTTCATGATGGGAGAAATTAAGGTGCAGTGCCATGTTCAATATGTCATCACAGACCTTTGGCTTTATTTGTGTACTGTAAGTGGTCTAACAGTGAGTCTGTGCCAGCTGGGAAGTGGATAAGGACAATTTTCTCAAAGCTGTTTGAACTGCAGAGGTCAGAGCAACATTGCTTTTTAGGTAGGAATAAGGCATTTATGATTGGAAAATTAGTATTTTGCTTTCAGCAGAATACACACTCTTGTTTGCTTTTTTTCCAAGTCATATATAACTTCAGAACTTTTAAACAGAATTGCAAATAGACTTTCAATATCAATTTCAATTTTATTATAGTAAAGGACACATTAATCATCAGCTACAATCATGCAGCACCCCTTAACCATCCCCCAATCAACTTCCAGGGCTGTCAAAATTAACACAATAATAACAAGTTAACGCAAATTCCGTGTGATTTGGGCCTTGTGCCGCTCCGTTGTTTGGGAAATCAGGAAGCGATGCAGCACCGCTGCACTCACCACATACTAATGACACTTATCTCGGGGTCATAGAACATTATTTTGACCCACAGTGGGAACTTTGGTCTCATGCTTTGACTGTTATGAAGATAGGGGAAAGGTATTTTGCCGACGCGTGCGTGGAGCACTTTCAGCAAACAGCCAGACAGTGGGACATTGAACATAAAGTCAACACACTGACCACTGAGTGCACGCAACATGATTGCAGCGGCCAGGCAACTCCCATTCCAGCATATGCCTTGCGTCACACATAGCCTCCATCGAGCCATCACAGTTTCTCTCACACTTTATTTATTGTTTGTTTTAATTAATTTAATTAATTTGTTTTGATCCCACTATGAAGAAGGGGATGTTTTTTGTGAGCCTTCATTTTCCCACGAGGTTAAACACAATTACATTGATATATTCAGCTGACCAATGCACATTTGAACTTGTACAATGTGTCTGTTGCTGTAATGCATAAAGTCCATCGTTTTGTGTTGAGCTACTTAAAAAAAATGGGATATTTAGTTAACCATTACAAGTGTAAAGTGAGACACTACATTGTGTTAGTGTTACCAAGTAATGCTACATTCAGGTCAATATGCCCATCTGTTGTTGCTTGATGGGCTTGAGTTTGCCATATTATGCTTTGAGCACATTTTTTTAGCATACAGTACCTTTTTGGAGAATATTCAGTATTTGTCATTGTTTTAGCAATAATAAATATACATTTGCATCAAGCAAGCATATGTGTCTCCTATGTTGATAAGAGCATTAAAGTACATTTAGAAGAAATAAAAAATGTGAGATTAATTTGCAATTAATCGGGAGTTAACTATGGACAATAAAATCCATAATATTGTCTCATGGTTATTTTTTCCGCCAAAAAATTGTAAAATTCCAGTGGCCACTAGATGAAGCAGGCCAGTGACAGAGCGAGGCAAAGACATGAGCCTCCAGCTGTCTGCCTCTGTATCTGAAGATGAGAGATTTATTGGTTTTCCCTCAGAGCGGCTGAGCAGAGTGCAAAGAGAGCATCTTCTTCCTCTATTCTCATTGCCTCCAGTTCTTTGGCCTCAACTAACCTGCTCAGAGAGAAGAATGGAAATAAAAAAAGAAACACCCAACAGTATACAGTTGGGCTCCACATTGCTCAACCTCTTGACAGCTGTTGTGACAGCCAGAAGTGAACATGAAAAAAAAGATAAATTAAACAGTAGAGGGTAACGTAGCAACAGCTTTTTTCCTTCCTCTAACAATTGCTTTGTCAGTCAAGCAAAAAACATATTCTGCACAAACACAGGGACAAACCTTTAAAAAAATGAAATGTATCCCATTCTGACCTAACTCGTAATAAAAACAGATTATATGCTATGAGAAGCCACAACAATTGTTAGAACCTACACAGCAGAAAGCAGGGGAGAGTATAAATGGAGTTGGTTGAGTAGAGAGTGCTGCCAGGATGCAAAAATTGGTCACCGCCTGTGTTCCAATGACATTCCAGCTCTAGGCTGGTGTGTAATCAATGGCCTGGGGTCAATGTAATCACCCAGGGAGATTAGCGTGCTTTCAGGGAACACACACAGGTTTTCAGGCTGATAAGCGGAACAAGGCCTGTAATAACATGATAACTTAGTTAAGCCGTGGTTACACATATTCTGCAGCCTCCACCGTGATTTGTGACTGTAGAGGAGAAGAGGTTAGTCAATAAAATACTAGAGTACTAGAGATTTAAAAAAATTTAAATTTGAATTAGAGTTGAAAAGATAAAGTCAAACATTATCTGGTTCCAGCTTCTCAGGTGGGGTGAGTTGCTGCTTCATTTTGTCTCATGTGATCATAAACTAAGTCACTTTGGAGGTTTCAACTGTTGGTGAAAAGAAACAAGACATTTCTAAGATGTCAGCTTGGCCTCAGAGAAATTGTGATGGTTAATTTTGACTATTTTCTGACATTGTATAGAGCAAATGATTAATAATAATAATAATAATAATAATTGATAGTTTCAGCCCTAATTTAAATGGAACCTGTTTCTACCTAAGTAGATGGCATTATGGAAAGAATAGGGGTTTTCCAAAATGTCACTCTTTGAATTTAAATTTAAAATAAAAAAAAAATAAAATGCAGCTTGAAATGAATAAAAATAATTCAGCAGTAATGTGAAGAATAAGTGAAGAATACTATTTATGTGGGGGAAACTGTCTAGTTTTACAGAAAAGCAAGCTCAAAGAGATGTTCTTTATCAATATGTTAAGAAGAAAAAAGAAAAAAAATATAAAAAATGAAATACATTATTGTACAATGCCAATTATTGTCTTCAGATTCAGAAACATGTCTATTACAGAGCCAGTGTGTCCTTTTGTTAAAATATCCTCTCTCCTCTCTCTAGTGTTGCTGTGGAGCGTGAGCTAAATGCCTAAATGGTATGTAAATACAAATGTTAATGTGACACCCACACTGAGCATTGGTGGCCACTCAGTTTTGGGTGAGAACAGCAACAGCAGGCTCTGGCTGAATGTTTCTGCTGCTGTTGATGGCTCTTATTAAAATTACAAATACTGTTACAGTGCAAGCCGGCTGCACTCTCTGAACAATATTGGTAACTCCTTCAAAAAGTTCCCATATCTGTTCTAAACAAAGCCTTTCCCGTGGGAGGTTGTAAATGACAGATGTGACAAGAATGGCGGGGGACAGAAAAAACCTTAAAAGAGATCAGTGGTTGGCTGAATGCAGCCCACTTATGTCAGCATCTGCCAATCAAATCCACACGATTAAGTAAAAAAACAACAACTTAAATAACACTATGAGAACAAAAAAAGGATCAAAATCCAGTGTTCATATTGGAGAAGGTTAAAATAATTCAGTGGTTTAATACAACAAGGATACAAAGAGGAAGACTATACATTCAGTGATTAGACCCTGTAATATATTTACTGTCCATTCTTTGTTCAGTATCCACCTTTAATGCAAGACACCAAACAGAAACCTATTTGAAACCTATTAAATGAGCTAGTTTGAGTCTTTTTTCTGTTATCACTGAAAATGAACACAATTAGTAATAGTGTAATACACAAGTCACTCAAAACTTGACAAATACTGTATAGCACCGACACAATGGGTTAACTCTACCCACTGGGTTATTTTGACCCAATGTTTGAAACACTGCCCATATAAACTGTCACAAATCTGTTAGTTGTACAAAACAATGTGCATTCAAACCTGCAGAGAAGTTATAATTAACAATACTGTAAGTAGCATGACATGTGACATGTAAATTTAAAAAGAGTAGATTATAACAGGTAAATAATCCAACAGTAACATAATGACTAACACAAACAACCACCCACCATTGTTTGGGTGGTTTTCTACTCTTTGGTACAGAGTAAAGTTAACTTAGCATTGCATTAGTTCTATTTTGATGCAATTATGACCTAATATTTTTAGTGTGCAGATACAAATAATCAATGTACCAGTACATATTACTGTAATAATGTGCCGAGATATTGCATAAACACCAAATTGTGCAGCATGTAAATAAAACAGAGACAACATGCTAGTATTACACAAGTTACCACTTGACCTAAACCTTGCATACCACCACCTTCAGTCGTCAGGTCCATGTAATGCTATAATGTTTTTTTTTTTTTTTTACCTTGTTTTACCTTTAATGCAGCTGTGCAGCATTTGAACTTCGTTTCAAAGCTGCTTCAGCCAGAACGTTTGTGTATAAAAGGCAGTCTTATCTAAAGTGGATTGCGAAGGGCAAAGACGGTTGGTTCAGATGCTTTGAATTCTCCATTTTCAACTCCCTCCACTCAAATTAACTTCAGGTGTCTGGTTTGACCCACTGGATAGAAGTCTTTTGACTGACAAGTTGGTTAGTAAATATAAGCAGACTGTGTGGAGTTTGCTTACATCGTACTGCGATATTTCTGGCTATGGAGTTCAAACACCCTTCAACCATTTGCTTCTTGCTGCCATTTGGAGCCCAGAGTGTAAAAGATTGCTGTTGGCAACTTTACATTGGCCTATACTGTACATGTATGTAAGCACAGCATTTAGTGTGTGAAAGTGAAATGTGAATTTTCTGCACATTCACTATATTAGCAATATGACTTTGAAGAGCATTGGAAACAGGACAACAATCATGTTTTTATGTGTCTACGGTCACACCAATGTGGACATAAAGATATGAGCCGTAAAAAAAAACGATATTCAGCAATTCAGCCTGCACGTAGTGACTCAATGAGCAGTGATGGACCATTTGGCAAAAGCAAAGGGTGGGTGTTTGATTTACAAGCAGCCAAGTCATTATTGTAAAAGGTTGCGCATTCATCTGCCATATGGGCTTTTATCATCCAGCTTAACTCTGAAATAAAGCACCATGAATTCATATTGCAGTTCAAGAATCTTAATTTAAGCGCAATCTCTGATATCGAGAAAAGCTTTACTTCAAGCAGATCATAAAAGTGGAGACTGCCCTCAGCCAAAAGAAAAATGACATAAATGTTTTGATTAGAATTCAGTTCCTTGGGTTTTATTTTTGTCTTATGGCAATTAGTTGTGATAACATTGTATTCTCCAGAGTAATGATGAGATCTGGGAACACGACCACATTGCTACAATGAAGTCTGATGGAACAAAAACCACAAGCAATCAGACACTTACTAGCAAAATTATCTAAACCACTTTTCTTGGAGTTAAACCACAAGTGAGTGCACCCAAAATGTTGGTATCAGGGTTGCAACTGTATAAGATTTTCACGGTACGATAACCACCTCAGATATCACAGTATCAAGGTATTACACACTTATAATTATTCTTATTTTTCTGGACCAGGAAGTCTTTAAACTCTGATTTGTGTTTACAATGGACAGTCTCGATAACAATTGTATCACTTGTCTTTGTTTTTTCTTCCAAACAAGTTTGGTTAACCTGGGATTTTGTTTACAGCCCTTCTGATCATCTCACTGTTCTATTTTTTTTTTTTTAAATGTTGTTGTGTTGTGAGATCTCAGCTCTTAACTTGAGTTCAATGTTTGTATTACCAATAGTAGTGATGGCCAAAACTATGGAAATAAGATCCAAGTTGTAATAAACTAGAGTTTGAAACTTTCTGACTTTGGCAATCCCCAATAAAAAAGGAACACTTCTACACCTCTACTTCCACTTCTAAAAAGGTACAATCCTGCACTTCTGCCTTCCCTTTAAATCAAGCCATTTTTCCTATAACTTATCCCATTCGTTTACATTTTCAAGGAATCCTTTGCTGTGCTATATCCCAACCAATCATCCTGTTTCAACATCATTTGGCAAGTAATGACACCATTTAATGGATCCCTCATCCATTGAGTTGGCGGGTCAGAAATTATTGAGAATTTGTTGGAAGAAGACCAAAACCTGTTAGAATGACAAAAAATGATTATGATGTCCTAATTATCAAAATTCAAAGTTCCATACCATCTTAAAAATATGGCTTTTTAATGGAGAGTATGGCGCCATATCTGTCACACAGAATGTCAACAGAGGGAGAGCCCTAGGTTTTGAGAGGGTAATAAATATAAAATGAATGTGGTGGGTAAGAGTGCATGAGTGGTTGCACTGTTGTATGTGTGTTAATGAGCAAGTGTGTATGTATTTGTGTTGTGTCTGCAAGAATCAAATGCCTTTCTAAATCCAAACTACATTTTCTTTAATCCCAGTAAGCAATTTGTGATTTCTTGGAAGTCATTTGTTCTGCAGGTAAATATAACAAAGCCAACAGCTTAACGGAGCGCATTGAGTCTGCACACAAGCAGCATTACAGCACCACGACAGTCAGCAGTGCGTCACAGAAACTTCAAGCTGTGTGTACCTGTATGTGTGTGAGTGTGTACTGTATGTGTGTTCTACAGTATGTGTGGGTTACAGTAGGTAACACCCAGCGGCCATAGGAAGGTCTGAGAGCTGACTAATCATATGGAGTAACACAGTGCTGGCATAACTGAAGGAACATTTCCCACCTGCTTGGAAAATACTTAAAGGCAGGATATTTAACAATTACCTGGTGTATAAGGAATACACATTACATTCAGGTAATTTAAAACAGTGTCAGTGGAGTCTGCATAAGTAGGAAAATTGCTATTTTTAAAAAGAATACTAACACTTTGTTCATGGTGTTCAAACCCTATAATTTGAACACATGCAGGTGGTTCACTCAATGCACGTGGATATCTTGTGTCTGGATTTGGGTTAATCGAATGTTAAATTAGAATAATTATGAAATTAAAGTTGCAGTTAAAAAAAGTTACGTCTCTGACTCGAAGGAATTATGTTACATATTGCTAATTAATATGACCAGATGTGTATCGTTGGCAACAGGGGTTTTTTTTCGAGTGAAGAAACAATCATTGCACGCAAATCGTATGAAGGCGATTATGTTCAGGGCAACTGTGAATAACACAAACACCAAACATGCATGAAACCTGCAAAAGCAGACCTGGCAAATTAAGACTATGACTCGCACCATCAATTAGAAGTTGGTAAAATGGGTAGAGAGGAGAGGAGGTCAAATTGAAGCAAACAAACTTGCAGTAAAAAATGCGAGCACACCGGAACGTAGACACCACTGCAGGATCGCATAATTAAGGATTTAATGGACTCACTAATGACTGTACCATTAGCTGCCTTTCGTTTTAAGGGGGTTTGAGCAACACATTGGGAAAGTGTTTTTGTAATCTACTGTAACAAAAGTATTGTTTCACATAACAGTCACAGAGAGCTTGTGCTGCCAGAGACACAAATGTTTGACATGCTTACAGGTACACAATGATAGCTTTGACAAATATATTATTACATAATGATTATAATAATCATCTATCTCAAACAAGTTTTAAGTCTCTGCATTTGTGGTATACTTTAGAAATTAGTCAGCAGTGATTTAAAGTATACCAAATGTGTAATATCAGTCTAAGAAATAAAAAAAATAAAACATTGGTCTTTTGATATGCTAAACATAACATCAAACTGGACTTTATCTGTATAAAAAATAATCACAAAACGCTGAAACTTTTGTTCGTAGGAAGTTTAGGGAGTACACTATCTAAAATCAGCAACATGTAGTTCAAATTTGCAAAAATAGCTGGAAATGCTACTGCAGCACACAGATAATATGCCTGTTATTTTCTCTGCTACTTGATTAGCAAAGCCAGCAGAGTGAAGCAGCACAACATTCAACACGCGACCTCACAGCAACTCAGGTCTGTTAAAATGCAACAGACAGATATTTGCAATTACAGAAACCTTGGTGTGTAATCAAGGTTCAGTGGCCTGACACAAAACAACCCAACTGCACTAATTGACCTCACCGAGCTAAACCTCCTGTCACTCCAACATTTCACACAGGAAAATTATAAACACATACAGTTATGGAACATGTGCCTCTCTTCAGTGTATTCAATATATCTACAGTATGACACTTTTGTCCTTGTACCATATGTGTGTAGTACAATGTCCACTCTGAATACACTGCCGTGTTTCTGAGAGCTATGAAACGCAATAATTAAGAACCAAACACCATAAAACAAAAAAACACCATTGTGTCCGTAATCTCACATACAATCTGCTCCTAGATTTCTCTACAGTGACTATACCTCCAGTCAGAGATGGGGACTCAAGTCTGAGACTCGGACTCGAGTCGCACTTAAGTTGCACAAACAGCTGACTTCAGACTTGACTCGGACTCAACCCAAAAGACTTCAGACTCGAGCTTCAAGACTTGTCAACAACATGTTTTCATGCAATTATAGCTTTTTAAATCTAAATGTATTCATGTATTTCTATTTTCTTTTATTTCCGCATATACGTTGGGAAAACGTATGACAAGCTGCATGTCCCCTGCCCTTTGCCATAATGTGCAACGTAACGCATGCATTATGCCTTATGTGCGCAGACTCACACATAAAAATACATTGACGATGGCGATACCAAGTCCTCCCGGAGTTGTGCCTTTTGTCATTAATTTTGCTTTCAATAACTTGGTAAACAGTGTCAGTAAGCGAGCAGCTACATGCAAGGTGTCTGGCATCAAGATAAATGATGCCGGATCAACAACGTCGAACTTCATCAGGCATCTCAAAACGCACCCAAATAGGTCAGTCACTCACACGCTAAGAAATTGAAACGTTACATTTAGCATATATCATCACAGGTAACAAGCTAACCATCGCAAAGTTTTGTGCTAATGCTGGGAACAGGCAAATAGTATCTTTATAGTTAGTAGTTGCTGAGGCTCAGACATCCATGGCGCACAGGAGGCGGGACGCACGCCGGATCCATCTCCCCAGGAACAAACGCTGTGTCGGGTGGGCAAACTCATGTGATGCGTAATTGATCCCGTGTATGATTTGTAGGCTATTAAGTGAACAAGGTGTACCCGGTCCACCAAACACTGGGCCGTCTTGACTGTCTTAATTCTGCACATATTTCTGTTACTGTAGTCCTATTTACTATTTCATTATTTCATCCATGCATGGCGCAGCGGATCCGTGCGCACTGTCACCTGCTGTGGATACGCTGGCCTCACTAACCTCTCCTCCTCTGAGTCAGGTCTACCTCGTGCTGGACTCAGTTTCACTGAGCATACTAACACTTAGAAAATAAATAAATTGCATTACATCAGTGAGTTCAAACTGCTTATTGTGCATAATTTGGACTGACACTGAGATGCATGTTGTTCTGTAACTGGTGTGGCGCTGCCACTATTCTCTTGATTTCCACTTCGACATTAGATTTTTTTGAGTAAAAGAGACGTTACATTTAGCATATATCACCACAGGTAACAAGCTAACCATCGCAAGTTGTTTTGCTAATGCTGGGAACAGGCACATTGTATCTTTATAGTTGTATCCATATGATGTGACAGCTTTAGGTTAATATTTCACCAGGTCCGAGGGCTAGAGGGATGTGTTAAGTAGACCCCATAAAGTTATCCCACAACTGATTTTAATACTGTAATGTCTGGATGGAAGCTACAGGACATGCTTTCAATTCATAAGATTTAACAATACAGTGTTAGGGACAGATCAGATGGCCAGAGACTTGACTTGGACTCGTGGCAAAAGACTTGAGACTTGACTTGAACTTGCCTCTCAAAGACTTGACTTGGACTTCCAAATGACTTGTGAACATCTCTGCCTCCAGTACTAGCTGTCCTGTCAAACATGCTCTCTCTCCCATGACATGTGCCAGCGCTGGAAATATAATCCCTAACGCTCTGTGGTGCACAAGTTACATAACCCAAGAGATTAAAATATGCATCCCATGGCCAGCACAGGTCTATAGGAGACAGAGGCAGAGAGAAATTGCATGTGGACATGAGTGTCACTAAATAAACTTCGGGCTGTCAGATTGAGTGTTTGTTGCCTTAAAATGACACTGAGTGCCAAGTTTGAAACAGTAAATGTTTTATGACCCCTGCGTTTTAACGTAAATATTTATTTCCCCCTAAATGGTGCTTTCTACCTTATTGAATCACTGACAAAATCCGAGTTGTGGCTGATTGTTCAGAGTTGTGAACCATATTAGACTTTAAAGACAAAGTAAAATTGTGTGAAGTATTTTTGGGTGAAATAAAATATGAGCATAGTTTACGTTTGCAGGTAGTTAGCCAAGCTAATGTAACATTACATCTTCTGTTATAGCAGACAAAAACTCCAGAGTACTCAAGAGTACCTTTAATTATTGAAAATAGTTCTTTCAAATGTTTTCTGTTTTAACTGGGTCTCATACGTGACTGCCTTGGTCACTTATGTTTGGTCATGTTTTGTCGCTTCATTCAGTGTTGCCCGCAATGTCTCCAGTTCGTAACAAGGACATTAAATGCCAGAAATTCACTTACAACAATCTAATAAGGTAAAACCAGATTTGAATTCCCATGTCAGACAAGTCATGCAGGGCAGGCTAGAGATAAAAAAAAAAACTTTCTGTCTGCCTCTGACACACACACACACACACACACACACACACACACACACACACACACACACACACACACACACACACACACACACACACATCGTTAATGCTGTTCAGTGACCAACAGTAAAAAACAAACTGTGGAAATATCAGACAGCGACCCAAAGTCAAATGTGTGTAATGACATGAATGGTAAATAAGGTGTTGCTGAAAACAGAATATTCATACTTGGCAAACCCAGAACTAATTGTTTAAAAAGCATATTTTATCACTAATAAAACAAATTCTACATTTAGATGTAATTGCTGCTAAGAATAGCGCTCAACCCAGGAACACTCTGGTTTCACCATCAGATGTTTAGGAAGCTTTCCAGCACTGATTAGCTAGCACCACACTTGATGCCAGCAGCAGGTGTGGTCATTGCCAAATGCTACTGCTAAGCTAATGATTATAATATGGATTTTCTCCAACCTGACAGCCCCATGTGAGCACAGCAAACTCAAACCTCTGAACAACAATCACAACAACAACAACCAATCTACTGCAACTGAATGGTGGGAAAAAACTTGTGCTGTGGAAAGTGAAGATGACTTTGAGAGCAATTAAAAACACAATTACACTTGAAGATTTGGCAGTAAATAATACAAAGCACAATATAAACAAAACTATCACATGCAGACAGAGGATGGTGGGTCACAGTTGTAGCAGACAACACAGAAGAGAGGCCGTTCTCTGATACGTATTTGTGCAGGTCAAGTCATTACCTCAGTTGATCATAGATTAGATTAAATTAAATCAGACTTTCAGAATTTTAGATTTGTTTTCTTATTCCTTATGAAGCTTTCCTCGCTGCATTGCTCTGTGAGGTCATCTTGTTCTGTGATGATACCTCCTTGCTGAGCTCTTCCTTGAGCAGATCATCAAAGCCTTTGAGCAGTTGAACTTTCTCTAGCTCATGGCACAGCTTCTCCTTTATCTCAGAGACCTGGATATACAAATCCTTATTCAGGTACCTTTCTGCTTCAAGCATTTCTTAACTTAACTTCTTGTTGTACTTCTTCCTTTGGCACTCTTGATTTTCCTACCCCTTTGTTTTTGGTGACCACATCAGGCTCTATTTCTCCTGATGCAAGGTCTCCTTCTCCTTTACCTGCCAAAACTTGAGAGACTTAAGGAAACCCTTTCTCCTTTGCTGCTCTCCAATGTTGTATATCATTTCAAATGGGCCAGCAAGCACCACCTAAACCTATACTATATATATTTATAATATACTATACTTGTTGGCAAAATCACTGCAACTCACGACCTGCTCTTTTCTCAGGCTGTCCATGACCTGGAGCTGTGTCTTGTCATCCTCCCAGGCCTTTAGCTTCATGCTAAATTCCTGGACTACAATATTTTTCTCCTCCAGGAGGGCTTTGTCCACCATTTCAACAGACATTTGATTATATCTATATCCCACTTCATCTAAGAAATATTCTTCAGTATTCCCCTCACTTTTCCTCTCTTCTTCCTCAGTCAGTCCTCTCATCCTTTGCACCACCCTAATAGTAGCCTTCACTTCCCTCGTTCGCAGGATTGAAATACCTTGTATAAATTGTATATTACAAACAAGCTTAAATGGTATTACACATACTGTATAATAAACAATAAAAGATACATTACTAGGTCAATTTTAAATATTATGCTAAATGAAATGCTCTTCAGGGAAACTAAAATTATCATGTCAAGTGTCTTATGTATCGTAAAATCCAGATGAGATTTAAGACATGTTCACGTCACATATATGTGTCTCCGTTGGCCAGATTAATTTGATTGCAATCCGCCTTGGTTCCCCATGCTACATGTGTTACGGACTCAGACTCAGGACAAAGAATAACATCCAAAATGTCTTTAAGTAAAAAACAGTAGCAAAAAACAAGGTAGAGTCCAAGAGGTAAAAAACACAGGAGATCGCAAAGGCGAGTGGTGCCAAAGGCAGTGTCAAAAATACAGAAAAAACTCAGGAGACTTCTAGTTAAACCGTTCCAACAAACTTAGAAGTACAAGAGCCCAGAGAATAAACTTAACTTCACAGGAGACAAACACAGGAAGATCTGGCACAGCACTGAAGCAGCAATACTGAGGGAGTCCGTATGCCATGTAGAGACAAGACCAGATAACAACTGAGGACTGGAGAGGATTCTTGTAGATGGGTTAATGAGCTGAAACAGGTAACAGGTGAGGAGTGCTAATAGGCTGGGGATAGTGAACGATGATACTGATTGGGTGGAGAATGGGTAGTGAGCGTGGCTGAGGGAGAGCCCAGTGCTGGTGTGACAACATGCCAACTCCAAGCCAGACGAAAAATACCTTCTGTACTTTTTAGTTACAGCAATAACAGATTAGATACCGTTAGCTACATAACAACAATCTGTAAACACATGAATGAATCATATGAATCGTAGTTTTTACCTTAAATACCCCATGTGTTATGATTTCTATTCATGTTTTAATGTGCAGAAACTCAGAATTTGCAGCTTGAAACTTACTTAGTACAAACATTTTGATCACTTTGAAATATGAATAAAGCTACACCTGGTAACTTTAAATGTATTGGCTCCAAAAAGCAACTGCTTGACAAATTTGGTGCGTTTAATAAACTCCACACAATATAATTATGTCTAGCAATTTAGTCAATCTGCGATACTATCGAAGGGGAGGGTCAATGACTCTCATTTCTCAGAGCACTTTCTGAAATAGGCTGACTTGAAATAGTATGTGTATAATTATAAGAAAGCTTTTTATTTGGACATGTATGATTTGAAATGAACACAATGAATGCATTCCAGCTTTAACAGGATGTACACACTAGCAACAATAATAAGCACAGCAGAGGAATATATGAGCCATAAGACAATGTAAGAAGGTTCAACGTTTAGTGGGACTACAGGGAGGGTCCAGCTGGGGAACTTTTGTAAAAATGTAGCATCACAATCGACTTTGATTGTCCTTTCATGGGTGATTTATGTGTATTATCTCATGCAGGAGACAAAGAAAGACCCAGAAGCCTTGAGAAGTGTAGATGAAGAACAGTGAAGGTTATTGATAGATACAGAGGCGGGTTGGCCTGATATAACCTTATACTGTACTTACTGTAAAGGTAATCACATCCCTGAAGCAAAAAAACAATGGCATAAGTGACTTGTAGATGGACACACACACACACACACACACACACACACACACACACACACACACACACACACACAAACACACACAAAGGTCAGTCAGCTACTCAATGAAATAGAAGAGGTAAAAAGCACTTTTAATACAATTCTCTGTTTGACTCTCAGCCAGAACATAATAACAGTCTTTCAGAGGTTAAAATCCAGACATAGTGATAGCCAACTATGGCTACATCTGCGTTACTCTAATGATGATATCAACACAGAAACAGTGTGGCATATCCTCTTAAGCTGAATTACCTTGATGGTGTCATTAGGGGAACAGACATGCTCATGTGGAGATAATGCTGGTTAATTCTAAAACACAAAGAGGAAGAGATCATGAGATATTAAGAGAGGAGGGGACATGATAACGCAGCAGTTTTCTGTCCTTTCCTGGTCACACACACACACACACACACACACACACACACACACACACACACACACACACACATACACACACACACACACACACACACACACACACACACACACACACACACACACACACACACACACACACTGATGGATCAATACAAGCTGATAAGTGGTACACTGTGGTGAGCGAGGTCATCCCTGGTCTGTCCTTCAACCCCTGGACAAACAAGGACATCAGAGTGCACTTTATTTGGCAATGGGCCACATCGCACAACCCAGCAAAGACCTTGCAACCGCAGCCTTTATTCCCAGTGAACCATTATTCAGTCCAGCTGAAGTGCCTCACATATGGGCATTCAGCATTTCAACATCTTATAAATGTCACTGGTAAAATATGAATCATACCAAATGTATGCTGAGCTTTTGTACAAAATTCATTGAATAAAAATGTAAAAAGATACCTCTTGAATTAAGACTTTGTTGTGTATGTGTCCTTGGGTATTATGTACGCAGCTAAACATTCACCACTGCACCCTACATGCAGGAAAGTACAATCCCATTATGAGCTCTCAACAAAATGGCCCGCTCCGTAGAGAATAGGGAAATGTAACCGAGGTAGAACATACAGTGTTTTGTTAATAAAGTTTCAATATTCTCTTTCCTACAAATTAATACATAAATAATTAATAGAGTAGGCCTAGTTCAATAATTTAAATAGGTTGTAAAAATAAAGCATTCATTTACTTTCTTCCCATTTATCATTTCTCTGCTTTATACTCCAACTTGTCCTATTTTTTTTTTATCCTAACACTTATTAAATCATTCATCTTTTCATTTCCCATTTTCCCTAAAACAACATATTTCTCTTCACTTAATGAGAAAAAAAACGCCTGAGCAGTAACAGCTCATGTGAAGTTTAAGTTTTCACTCCATCATTCTTGTTCTTACATCATTTATTTGTTGATTATATTTTTTTATTATTATTGAATCTGCCAAGTAACTAAAGGTATTAAATTAAGATAGTGGAGTAAAAATTACAACATTTGCGTCTAAAATGTAGTAAGAAGAAGCAGAAAATGTAACCATCAAGTAAAGTACAAGTTACTCCAAATAGTATTTAAGTACACTTTAGGAAAATGTAATTAGTTGTTTTCCTCCACTGCAATTAGGTGTGCATGAGAGTAAACTGTATATTCTCTTTCGATTCCACCGTCATTTAATAATCGTACAGGAAGATATCTCTCACTATAATGTCCTCAAGAAAACAGTGCGATGTAGCCACAATACATGTTGCGCTTTGAGTAAAGTACCTTTTCTTGCTCTAGCTGTTGGGTTAGAGAGTGAAAGGTTCAGGCCCATTCTCTAAGGGTGTCTACAATCACTCTGGGTGATGTAGGAAATCACTAACTGGGGTAAAGAAACAAAAATACAAGTGGCAGGTACACAAAGTGCAAAAACTACAAATGTAATTTCTGACATTTACTTTGGGTCCAGAAAATACCTACAGTGTGGTAACATGCTGCAAAAGACTGCAAAAACACTTTGGAAGAGATTCCACCCACTAGTATTTTTACACAAAATGTAATGATAGGAATAAATGGCACCCGAAAAGCAAGCTACATTATTCTAAATTTCAGAAAATGAAGACTTGTAGCAGCTCTGTAGCTAGTGTATGAGTTCATTTTAACATTATGGAATGGAAATGGTAAAAAATATAAGAAAACACAAATGGTGCCTCCTTCAGTGGCTGTTGATGAGTATGATCACGTTAAGCTAGACAGTGTTTTGCTCTGTTAGTTCGTATGGATTTTACAAATGCTAAACATTAACATTTTGTTTTTACAACTGATAAATTGCCAAGCCACGGAATTAATGTCAAGACCATTTCACATTGCTTAAATGCTTTTAACTTGCAAAAACTAAAAATGACTTTCCTGTTATTACTCAAGATAATATGCGGGTGTAAGTCTCTGATTGTATCTTGGTTACAAAAAGCTGGTTTTGGATCCTTTTGCCATTTCCATTTCTAAATGTTTAGAGTAGTAGAGAAGTAGAGAAAAAAGGCATTCCACCAACACCAAACTATCCCTTAAGGCATCTAGAGACACCAAATGTCTCCATCAAATACCACACTTTCCAAATTAGCATTTCTTTTATGACTCAATTAAGCTTCATTATGTTCAGCAGAAACAAACAGTAGTGTGGAGATGAGAGGGCTGTTAAGCTCGCTGGCCACTTATTTACTTTAGATTGTCGGACTGGGAAATGAGGTCTCAGTTAGACACCAGTTTGATGAGAGGCACTGCTAATGAAGAGTGTGCTATGGTAGACCCCCCTTAACTTCTATGCACACAAACCGTTTACATCTTTAACATTAACTTAACATTAACATCTGTTAGTCATGTATTTTCCTGTATCTGGGACTGCAAATGGGATTGCAAAAAAAAACAGTTAGTTAATTTAATAGTACATCAGATTGTACATTGGTCCCATGGTTTGTGTGTCCATTTGCTAAGGTGGGTACAAATAGGGAAACTACATCATGACTCATTCTGCACCATAGTATTTGCCACAGTACAATAATTTGTATTGGCCTAGTCTGACTGAAGAACTCCCTATGGTACCAGTACTGTCCCACTACTCGTCTTCTTGGTGACATTTTATTCTAACCCCCACTATTTAGCATTTATAGGCATACAAGATTGTTTGGTTGTGTTATGTGTTTATGTTAAAAAGAAACATTTCTATTGGTTATTGGATTTTGTTTAACTCCTAAATTGCGATGTTAGTATCTGCCTTTAAAATTTAGTATTGGTTAGGCTATAAATGTAAAAGGCTTGAAATGTAAAATTTCAAGCCAAAATGAATACTTGGAATTGATGGTGGTGGTAAATATTCATGAAAAAGGACAAGTTTGTGAACGGGCAACACAGATCTTAATAATGAACCACTAAACACGTTACACACTGGACCTTTAAGGTTCTTTTTTTTTGTCAACCTACTATTTCCAAGGTCAAGAATGAACCTTTAAGCTCAACATGGCTTCATGTCTGCAGTTTTAAACCCATTTATAAACTATTTTGAAAATTTGAGATTATTATTGTTGGCAAATACATTAATTAACACCTGTCCTAATATCGGCTAGTGTGTTATAACCAATGTCTTAAGTGTTTGTATATATTGCCTATAATTGCTTAATGTGTTACCATTTAGCAGTGTAAATTTAATTGAATTTAAGTCACTTTAACTACATCAAAAGCTCTTGATGCAATCATTTGACCCATGCAGCTCAACATGTGCTAAAGCTGAGCTTCATACCATTTTAAAACTGTAAATACTGTGCCTGTATTTGGTTTATATTTTAATAATTCTGCATCTTTTTAGTAATATAATGATCCAAAAGTTGCACAGCAATTCTTTATCTGAATATGGTATAATACATTTATTGTATTTCATTATTATCATTCATTAAAAAGTAACAACCTCCAGCATGAAATCATCTAATCATTTCAATATCATCTTGTGACGCAGCATAATGTAACTCTCCTGTTTTCTTTGTTCAATAACTCAAGAGAAGAAGAATTAAGAACGCTCCAAAACCTACTGTGTTAACACGTGTGTCTGTCATACCATATGTGTCAGGATAAATAAACACGACTGAGGAAGTGTACAATATGTGTGAGGCATACAGTGTGAAGTCCCCATGGATTTAACTGTGTAAAAGTGAACTACTGTGCTGAATGTTTATTTTTTGGAAAGGATGTTTAGTCCAGCGTGTCCAAAAAAAGAATTTAAAAAAGTGTGACAGAAAGCAGAGACCTAACTGCGTCACAGCTGGGATTCACAGCATTCCTCTTAAATTAACATCAAAGCAAACACCAGTAGTTTTTATACACATTTATACAAGGCAATTCACACAGAAAAGCAGGTGTGATAAATGTTTGCAAACATGTCAAGCTCGCTTACACACACAAACAGAAGCACACAACTGAAGTAATTATCAATCTTTTCATATTCGACAAAAGAGCTTTCTACCAAGTGACAAACAACATGTTTCACTTTACTATGCCAAATCCTTCACTGTCCTCCGTTTACATAACAGCTAAGCAGCAACAAGCAGCAAAACACCACATCACTAATCAAGCCATTATCTACTTGGCTACCATCCAACAGTGGCTGGATGCTTTTTTTATTTTTTATTTTTTTAAGTGTCTGAAAACAACACTATGACAGCTGTGAGAGTGAAATGAAGAGCTGGTGAGCTGAAACTCTGGAGCTATAAAGCACTGTAAAGCCAAGCGGAAAAGATAATTATCTGTGGGTTCATCACTACCTTTCCCATTTCTTTCACATTTTATTTGATACATTGCTATAGAAATAGATTATAGCCAGTTTAAAGTAGAAGATAACACAAACCCTGCAATAAATAGGCTACTACAATGTTTGAACCACATAATGTTTAATTTAGTCGTGTAAATGCTGATTCAGCAGCATTCACAGTAGTGTTATCCGATTCTTTATTCTTCAACTTTTTCTTTTTTTGTTTTTCTGCTATTTGTATTTTTTTAAATATTAATCCTATTTTTAAATTAAAATTTTACATTAAAGTCAATGGAGCAATCTACAAATCCTCTTCAGGCTTCTTCCTTTTTGAAATGCTTCTCCTCCAACATATGTTTACCTACAGACATCATTCAAACTTCAAACGGTTCAAAAAACCTTTAGCTACTACAGTTGTATTCAGCTATCCTGATATAGTTTACAGTTTTTGTGGTATCACTGTTTAAGTTTAGGGTTTCATCCAGGCTTTTTCTTTGCTTATAATGGAGTATTGCATGACTTAGTGGGTGATGACTAGCCTCGTGAGACCGTCCTGATCTCGCGAGCTCCAGTTTTCCACTCGCAGATCAGTCTGGCATCTTGAGATAGAGAAAAGTTGGAGCCGTTCGCCAAACGATCGACCAATCAGCGTTGGTTTTGAGGCGGGTTTAGGTGTGACGCAACGAGAAGCAACGGCTTCCACGGATGAGATGAGCGTAGCTATCGCACAAGTTTTATCCAAATTAGAAAGCATTCCTTCATTGAAAGAAGAGCAAAAAACGGCACTGGAGGCTTTTCTCGGAGGAAAAGATGTTTTTGCTCTTCTCCCGACTGGTTTCAGCAAGAGTTTGATATATCAACTGTCTCCGCTACTCGTGAAGAAGGTGGTGATAGACAGATGGTTTATCCAATCAGCTAACCAGTATTTTCGCCCCTTCCCAAAAGTTCTCCAACGGAAAGTTCCCAGATGGATATGCCGAGCAAATGCGAAGCAATCCATCTGGCGGAGTCAGGTTAGGTGATGACATCACTAGAGTGGGAAGCCTTGGAAAATTGTCTTAATAGTATTATTCAACTTTTTTAAAGACATTCATATTATTTAGAACCATTTCCACTTTTGCACATTTTCCCTAACTTCATCTTTTATTACACATCGAAGCTAGCAATTCAGTGTAGCAATAGCTTTTCAGAAAACCTTAAATTATTCCAATTATTCAATTATCAACCCCCACCATTTCTATGCCCCTGCAACAAATTCCCCCAAATAATGTCCATAAACATAAACCAGGGCTTCACATCCAGTGATATACTGCATAAAAACATGTTTAACTGCAACCCTGTCTACTGGAATGGCAACTACATTTATATGAGGGGGTTTAAAAAATTGATTTTCTGATTAAAATTGACTTTCATTTGAATGATCCAAAATCGATCTCCGTCTGTATCATATGAAACTAGAAGATCTAAGAAATCCATTGGTACCAACTATGCCATGCTAACTTGTGAAGGGAAGGGGTTATAATGCTCCAAAGATAGGCTACATTTTGGTGAGGGAAAAACTGGCACTGCCATTTTGAAAGGGATCCCTTGGACTCTCAACTTAATATACATAATAAATTAAATCAATGCTCACTGCCTGTAAAGTCTGTAGAGTTGAACTTTATTATGTTGACTGTTGTAGTGTGTTCATGTTAAATAAAAAGTACATTAATGAAACTGCCTTTAGGTCAATTATAATATTAACATTAATACTTTGTACAATTGTAGAATCTTTCATATCCAAGCAAAATTGGTTTTGCGACTGAAATATCCCTAATCGAATTGTTAGTGAATCGGAATCAAATCGATTCAGGAAATCAGTGATGATACCCAGCCCTAACTAATTTGCAACAACCCGCATAACATTTTCTATAAACATGAGGGAATGTATATTTGGCAAGTTGCAAAAATGTTGATACTAAATGTGTCATGTTCATTGACAATGTTTCATTGTTGTTTTCTGTGAAGATATCCAATCTTGCAATCCAATATCCCTTGTGATGACTATAGCTTCATAACACTTTTTCATGGTTAGTTAAGGCACCTGCAGCAATGGAGTAAAAAGTGTGCATGATTTGAGACATGTTTATTAGCATTTAACCAAAACTATGATCTTTCCCTAACCTTAACTACTTTTGTTACCTAAACATAACCACAGTCGGGACTCAGGATGCGAACCTTTGTTTTTTCTGGTGTCAAAGTCCTGCTGTACATAAATGTAGTACTCAATTCACTCAAAAAATGTTGCCTCTAAACACAATGAAGGTTATCACCACGACATAAGTTTTACTGTATCTAACTTCTTCCAAGTTCTGGTCATGCAAGATCACTCAGAGCTAATTCCCATACCTAGATCCATCTCATGCATACTTTCTGCCTTTATCCATCTCCTGCTTTAGCAAGGAAAGCCCATTTTGCAGAAATAGTCTTTCACATTGGTTATGACAGAGGCTGTGGGCCACATAAGGTATGTGAATACACTATATTCAAGGTCTGCAACTCCCACTAGGACCAAAATGACTGGCTTAGCTGAAGATGAATGAGGTGAGATGATAGATAGCTGAATGGAAGGAAAAGCACACGCAGTACTCACACAAACACACACACCGATGGCTGTTAGTCATCACACGTGAGTACACACATTCAGCATACAAAACACCACAGAATGATGTCTATTTTTTTTCGCATTCTCACACAGCGTGAACAAATATTTCCCCTTACTCTGAAATGCACAAACCGCCACTAAGAAATACTCACACATTCCTGCTCTATCTCTTTGTCTACTTGGGGTAATACCCTTTGGACAAACAGTAAGCAGGGACCAGGGTAGAGATGGGATGAAGCGGCAGGCGAGTTGGAGGAAGGATGGATATAAACAACCAGATTAAGGAGACAATCTGCACCATAAATCTGCAATATTATCTGCTGCAGGCAGCAGGAAGGGTAAGCCTTGTGTGACGTTTCTGTTCTCATTTTCGCTGTAGACTCAACTTAGGATAAAAGCCAATCATTTAGGTCTTTGTTATCAATCTTCAGACTAGCAATACACTTAGCTCAATAATGTCCTTCTGAGGTATTCAAGAGCGAAAATAATCTGTGTAGAAGCCCTTTGCTGCATAACGAAAATGCAGCGCTTCTGCATACACTATTTTAAAGTCACTTTAAGATAAGCAAAGAAAAAAAATAATTTCAAAGTGATTTGGCCCATTGTGTGCCGCTATTGAGGGGTATTGTTTGGCATGAATGGGAAATCCATCACACTTCAGTATATCCAAGCAGCGTTTTTTCTATGTTGCATATGTCTGTGAAATAGTTGCATGTTGTATATCAGAGAATGTGTATCTTCTATGCTTTTAGTTTGTGCATGTGTTCCGATGCACAAACTGAAGGGTGTCTTTTAGCACCTGCATGGTTTAGAAAACTGTGAATCATGCTAACTGAGGCGGTTACCTTAGAAAAGAAAGGAGCACCTGATGTGGAGTGGAGGGGAAGGAAAAGGGAAAAAGAAAAAGAAAGAAAAAAGATTGGTTGACAAGAATGTAATTAGCCCAAGCTTGAAGATCCATTTGAGCCGGGCAATTAACCCCTCTAATCATCAGGTAGTAGGAGAGAGGAGGAGATGGGGTGAAGGGAGGAAGAAGGAGGAGAAGAGAGATCGGAGGGAGAAAAGAAACGGCAAGAGAGGCATAATCATTAGTGTATCTGTTCTGTAAACCACAGCAAGACAATGAAACACAAAATCACAGCCACGATAGGTTTACTGCTACATTAGGTTAAATTACACACAAAATGTTCACTTAAACAAAGGAACACACCCAAAAAAAAAAACAGCCGCAACTCATCAAAACAATTACAGAAGAAACAGCAAGTCATCAATGGCTGAAATTGAGGTCTTGAGCTCGCTCAGCTGGACTGCTGTCTGTCGAAACACCCACAGACTGAAACGAAGAAACAAACGCCTCTGTTTTATATTATAAAAGGTCTACTGACCAAGCTGGTGCTCAGTCTGGCTAGTCCTTAGACGTATAAGAGATTGTAGGTTGCCACCATAGACTGTATAAAGGTGGCAAATCATGAGAGAGCTACAGCCACAGTACGATGAAATAACAAAATATTTCTATTTAACTACCCCTAACTGCTAATGATACCACTTAACAGGTTTTCTTTCTCTACTCCATGCAATACTTTGTTTAGTGAGATAAAAACAGCAATTGATTTTTAAACATGGATGATGAATGAACACTGTTTTGGCTGCTCGCACACAAAACATTTAAATTAGCCAGTTGAAAGAATGCTAACTGAACTGTTAGCTGTAGAAACAAAACAAAAACTTCATCAAAATAACATTTTAAAAAGTATTTATTTTCTTTCCACTATTTGGTTCAGAGTTTTTGCACATAAACATATATCATTTTTTCTAATTATTATTTAAAATTGATAAACAGTGTGCATCGTCTTTATTTTTTAATTCATTATCTGAGCACATCATCATCTTTACTGACACTGTAATATCTGGCCATTGTTGTTTAAGAGACAATTGTTTGTTTGTTTTATGAGATGTGATTTGCATTTGTTCCGTAGCCAGATAATCCAAAAGTTAGACCAATAGCAGTATTGTATTGTTGGCCCCAAATGAATCATCTTCAATAAATAGCTCAATAGCTGTGGTGACAAATGTCCCCGAACCACAGTAAAAGAGAGTCAGAGAGACTGAGATAATGGCATCTAATGGGCCGTTCTTGAAAGGCAGCCAATGCCTGGGAGATTTGCTCCCTGATTGCTGGCATTAACCAAAGAGTTCAATTTCCCTGACAATATCTGTCCTCCTATCTATTAATCTTGCTCTTTTTTCCCTCTGTCAATGTGGGGATTTTTGTCATTCACTGTTTCCTCTATTGTTATCTTTATGCAAATGATATGCCATACTACGTGGACCAAGAGCTACCTATATACATATTACTTTTTTCAGTAATTTAACTTCATGGCACTTTGAGAAGAGATCTGCCAAGTCTTTCTTTTTTTTGATCGATAGCCACAATTTCAGAAATACTGAGGTCATTATTCCAAGTCCTCCCAACACATTCCCCATCATCCATCCAGCCCAGAAGCAAAGTCTTACAGTGTTTGTATTGATTTTGAATACATTTTATATTTTTTGCCAGGATTAAAATCCTGGTGGAGAAATAATGAATCTTTATTCTTTTTTTATGCCCTTTTTTCATAAGTAACATATATAGTCTATAGAATACAAGTCTTAGCATATAAAATACTTTCTATGTGTACGTTTTTAAACTGTAGAATGTATATTCTCCCCAGGTTGCTAAAACACCTGAAATCCCCCCTTAAAATAAATCCTAAATGGTAACTAACGCCCTGCTGTTTTCCACTGTACTGCACATACAGACATCTTTTTATCTCTTTTCATTTGTTTATCAAGTTTGGTTTTCTGTAGGTGGTTTTCTGTAGGTGGCACTTTCTTCAATCACTTACTTCCTATCTTGCAGGTTTTTTATACAATGGGGAAAAAAAGAAATCTGCCTCCTACTTGGCATTTAGATCATCAAATGTCAGTTATTATTACAGTACGTGATGGAGAGAAACCAGAACATCCTTTTTTAAGAAAATAAAAAAATTAAAATTAAAAAGTTTTGATTTAAATCTCTTGCAAACCTGTACTTTAAATGCAATTAAGTACAGATGTAGAGCTGTAGACTTGAGACTAACCTGAGATTTGACTTATCTCAGCTACCTTGAGACTTGGACTGGCCCAAAAAAAGACTCAAAAGCAGCTCTGAAATAAACACGACAGGGTTAAGCACCAAGACACTGAACAGAGACACTGCCCTTAATCTCTGTCCTGAAAAAAATTCCTAAAACTTCTGTCCTGCACAAACATATTTACTGGAGCAAAGTGGAGGAGACCAGGCTGTAGACGCCTGAGTCAGTACTGCCACTGAAAACATGTACTGTAGCCATGCAAAGCTTCCAACACTTCATTAAGAAACAAACACAGAAGCACTGTTAGAAAGAAATGAAACACAAAAACTCTCACATAAACACACAGACACACACTCTTAACAGAGTTGGCAACTGGGTAGGATAACATAAGACCATTTAAGGCTGGAGGCTTGCCTGGATCAGATGGCAAAACACTTAGTCTTTAAAAGCTGGGCTACAAGGAGTGACCGTAGCATATTTACAGGCTTAAGTAAAAGCCTGTTTCATTCAGTGCAGTATTCAGGCAGCGCCTGTCAGGGAATACAAAGAGAAACACAAACCATCTGCATGTTGCTTTGTTGATGAACAATCACTGTAAGTGGTGGTGCTTGGACGATCAATGCCTTTTTTTTGTAAACTTAAAAAAAGGTTGTGGGCTCTTTTTTATTTGCATGTGGATTGAATCAATTTGCTCTGGCACATTCAGAAGCACGAGATTAAGCAGAGATATGTCAAAGACGTGACACATTTTGAATCGATTCACCAAACCCAACTCCTGAACAACGATTGTCCAATCACAGCTTAGCAACTGTAACTAGGCATGGCAAGTTTGTTCAGCTTTGATTTCTTCACAACATAGCTTTGCGTATGGGGCTGTGGCAAGAGCAGGTTTGGAAGGTAATGTCTTTTTTCAGCCTTTACAAAAACAAAAGCAAAAGTGCAAGGAATGGATTTAAAGAATGTGTTTGTCTGCTCCAACCCAATGTAAACTGCAAATGTTAGCATATCTGGCTAACTAGCTTACTATCTACCATAGCAACCTAACCCAGTGTTACCAAAGATCCTCTATACTAAAGATAGTTAGATTTCAAGCTGCGCCAATGGTATGAAACGGTACACACTTCCTGTCTCCTAAATGGGCGTGGCCTCGTTTGAAAGTGTAGTAAACGTCGAATGGATAGATGAAAAGTTTTTGTATAATTTCTTTTGCTAACATTAGCTAAACACAGCTAAAAGACATATTTAGCATCACGGAGATAAGTTTTGTTAGGGCGTTGACAAACATTAGTCGATGTTAGCTTATCTGTGTTGCCAGATCTCGCAAGAGTTTGGTCCTGAGACAGAAACAGGTCTTGAACAAAGTAAATTTTCTCCTGATGTGTCCATCTGAAAAATGCCATTTTAGTGTCAGAATGTTCAGAAGATATGTGACTTGTGAAGAATGGGTCCAATTTTTACTTTGGGGACTATGGGGCGAAATAATCATCAGTCATAATTTGTGTTAACGTTTACTTTCCCTATTTGGAATCAATACACTCAGGACCTGCCGCTAGTCTCCTAAAGAGGCGTGGCAGTGGCAGAGCCCACATGACAGCGATATAGGAAACTACTCTGAGTAGAGGTGCTTCGGTTTTTAACTGTCTCTGGCGTTACATCCAAGGCCAAGAGTTAGCATATCATTAGCATTCACATCACGTATTATTAAAACTAAGAACAATAAACCTACATGTAACCTTAGTATTGTTTGTGCAAGTATGTAAAGTAAGGATCCAAACAGGGATATGTTAGAATTAGTCTCACATTGCCACAGCACTGCGGAGGAGGGTCTGGCTAGTCCACATAGCATTCCGGGAAGGGAGAAAAAGGCCTGGTGCCGCTGCAAAATAGCCTTGGGAAGGAACTTGTTTTGGTGGAGCATGTGTACATTCAAAGGTCGTTTTAGTTATGCAACAGAAAACTCAAACTGG
This sequence comes from Sander lucioperca, assembly GCF_008315115.2. Classification (NCBI taxonomy): domain Eukaryota; kingdom Metazoa; phylum Chordata; class Actinopteri; order Perciformes; family Percidae; genus Sander; species Sander lucioperca. Next base: position 7,821,391 of record NC_050181.1, on the reverse strand, counting down.
ACAGATAGTCTAGCTAGCTGTCTCGATTTACTCGATGTTGAAAAAGCACAACAGTGACCATGTGATTAAAAATGATAACCAAAATAGTAACAGGCAAACTGTTTCCAAACCCACATAAAACACACAAACAAAGGCCTAAATATACCATCTTTCCTTTCTTTACAGCCTTTCTTCCATCTCTCTTAACTCCCTTTCCACACAAACACTCCTCTCCCATCCCTCCATCTGCATGTGTGAGGGTTTGTACTGGTGTGTCAGTAATGACAATGTCCCAGTGTTCCTCTCTGCCAATTAGCCCGGCCGTAATTACACAGACACATATGGAGCTGTCAATCACCCATCTCCTCCACACAGGAACTCACCCACCCAGCAGAAAGAGTGAGAGAGACTGAGAGAATGAGAGTTTCCAACAGCTAGCTCTATACCAATCAAAATGACCACACACTGTGCCAATAAGTAGCATGAGAAGAGTTTCACTCAATTATTCCAACTGTGCGGCAATCCCACAGTTCACAGGAAACCGCATTAGAGTGGCACTATGGCAACCTATTTTTATTATGAGATTCATTCGTGGAGTACCTACAATTTCCTATTCACTGAGTTCACACAAAGAGAAGTGGTGTACTGTATGTAGAAATAAACATCAACATCTTCTGTGCTAATTAGTCCAAAATGCTCACATTTGAAAATTATAAAGAAAAATGGTTGGAGGATATGTTACTTTAACCAAAACTGAGAACATACCGTTGTTATGCATATTTACCATCCATGTCAC